>NC_139418.1:11320000-11902500 GCF_905368555.1 Meleagris gallopavo
CTCCCCACAGACTCCACCAGATTTCAGTCCTTCACCTCCTGAGCTCACCACAGCCACTGACAGAGGTTGCTTCCATAAAGTCACATGGATAAGACTCCAAATCATTACAGATTTTAAACAAATACAGTACTGTAACCACCACATTCATCTGACAAAAAGGTTAAAAAGAGACAGGCATTCAACACAAGCAACATCCATAGACATCTCTACCCATTCATCGTACAGAAACTCTAGGCAAGTAGTTCAGACCCTACTCTAAGTCACACACAGCTAAGTCCAGATAAAATGAACATCAATAAGAGCTAACAGCAGGATCCGTATTTTGTTGCTCACCACTCAGCTGCTTAGAAGGAAAACACTGCAGAAGATGGCAGGATCCAACCACTCCTGGGCCTCTTGAGGACAGCAGCTCTAGATGACTATAGAAGGGCAGACAGATGTATAGGGGGCCCTTTATAAGAAAGGAGAGACCATCGAGTGCTTGGAATACCTAACAGCATTAGGGACAAGGGATACAACTCTGGGGGGTTCTCAAAGGTGCTACACAGCGCTATTTCTACTGTGCTGGTGTGTATCTCATAAACAGTGCAAAGAGTCAGTGCAACCACCCAGCCAGGTCTGGACAACAGTGATGTGAGATGGGAGGAACAGGCACCGAGGCCATAAATTTACAGGATGGGAAGAGAAGCCTCCTCAGTACAATATTTACTGCCTACTCAGTATTCTTTTTTTATTTTCCCATGTTTGTTTGACCTTGGATACTCCCTGTTTAGTATTCTCTGAGCTGTGCAGAGCTCTCTTTCAGTACCCAGCAAGCCTTAGTCCTTCCAGGCTTGCAGGTGAAGGTGTTTTGCCTGCTCTAACATCAGGCACCAAATATGGCAGCTCCCTTCTTTCCATAACGTGCAAGATAAGGCTGTAACAACAGGCTCTAAAGCCCTCCACGTACACACAACAGATGATTATTCATTAAAAGTCAACATGTAACATTTATATCATTCCAGCCACACGGAGAGGATGAAGTGCCTCCCCCAGGCAGCATCACCTCACTTAATTCACAGTGGGCCACTTTGCATCATTTCCGATAAAACCTGCAGTTGCTGGCATCCTTTGCATTTCAAGCTAGTTTTTCCTCTTTCATAAACAGCATTCAGAAAGGAGACGAAGGCATACACAGCAATCCTGCTAGCGCTGCAGAACGCGCTCACCTTTTTCACATGCATACCCAAAGGTATTTTTCCATGAGATAATATTTTGCAGGCTCTTTTGGACCTGCAAAAAAAGGGTTTCAGTGAAATAAAAACATCTCTTATCTTAAAACAACTGTCAGTTTAGGAAACAATTGACTGAGCGGCAACCGTGCCCTGGGTACACGCGTTGTTTCGTATAAAGGCACTCCTTAAACAGGATCCCAGAAGTCCAATTAGTTTGTGAGCATCTACCTCCTGCTGACCTCTCCTGGCATACACCCCCCGCAGTATTCGCACTTTTCAGAATCGCATCTGGGCTAGAAATACTGGATAATTATTTTGAACACAGCAACCATCAGCATTCCCAGCCTTTCTAGACTTCTGTACATTCATCATATTCAGCAAGGAGAGCGCTCTAGATTAATAGAGAGATACTGAAATAGCGATGGAGAGATAAGCAGCACAAACTGAACAAACGGTAGATTAGGAGGCTTTTAGGCACATTCTTGATTCATTCTTACATATTGCCCACATCACCTCAATGCGCATTTGTACTTAATCATCTGTTGTACCCTGCAAAGATAAAGTCATATGGCCAGATTGCAGCTTTAGTTATACTGAACTGGGCTGATTTACAACAGCTGAGAATCAAGCCCCGAAGCTCTGGACAGACTCTGTTATCTTTATTTCATCTCCTGGATGAAGACCAGACCGCACTCACCAAGATGATTCACTCACTGCCTCGCTCCTGGGCTCACAGCCCCCGACTGCTCACACTGGAAGCACAGCGGTTCCTCCCAGTGTATTAGTGAGGGGAACAGTCTATTTCCCAAAGCTCAGGGTGTACTTTGCAATAGCTGTGTTTGTCTGAAACAGATCTTGAGGCAGACTACGGAGGAAGACTATGATGAAAGACCACAGCCCTCTGGGGAGCATGTGTGCAGCTCGTGCTGTCCGCCATGACAGACTGCACCACAGCTCCCTCATTGCAAGCTGACCTGAAAAGAATAAATAATAAAATCTCAGGACAGCCCTATGGGGTCCAGAGTAGACTTGAATGACTTTCTGTGTAGCCTGACTGTGCCCAAGCTACTGCTGAGATTGCCTGCTTCTAGAAATACAGATGAAAGCCTGGAGCTGAGGTGGGAGCCATCCACAACTGGCGCCAGCAGCACAGCCAGGCTCGCGGCCTAGCACACCGTGGCCAGGGGAGGACAGCACAGCACTAACCCAGCAACAGAGAAAGTTCCCAAGGAGGGAACTGGCTGTTACTGCAGTGCTCAATGGAGCCCCTGAAGGAAACCTCCTGCTAACTCCCTCCATCCTGCCTCAAGCCCTACGAATAGACACCACTGAGACTGAGCCTGGAATCCCAGAGACACACAGAAGCACATTTTACAGACATTCATACTATGAGCACCAGCTGTAATTTGAACGTAAATATATATTACAGTTGAAATCTACACACATTCAACAATTTTCAAAGGTGATCAGCCACCCCAACCTGACTCTTTGAAGTGTAGCTTTTAGGAACCCAATTGCTAGGCAGCTTGCACCAAGGTACTCATTTGTCTCCTCTCTGTGATTCTCAAATTGTTAAACGTGAAAGAGAGGAGTAATTCAGTATTGTTCCATCGCTTATAAAAGCCAACCAGAAAAAAACATCAAAAATAATCTAGGCCAGTTCATTTGACTTATGCACGCAATACAAAACACAACAAGTGCCTTTCAAGCTGTCTCATTTATGATAACACAAAAGTTGCTGATGGAATGAGAATTCCCAGGTAGTTATCAGGGCATTTTGCATATCATTTGTACTTCATACTGCATTAGTAACTCTCACATCATGTCTCAGCATAAAAAAAAAACAAAACAAAACAAAAAAAAAAAACAATGGCTTACATGTCTCGCAGTTTTTATTCTGCTTTTACTGAGTAATCTCATCGCTTATCTAAAATGATTCTGCATTCAATGCAAAATGCTTTTTCTTCCCTAAAGTAAAAAAGAAACCTAACTCTACCTCTGAATTATCCCAGTTTACTTGACTAGTCAGATAACAACAGCAGAAATACCTGGTAATCAGATCTCCAAAGTATGCAATTTGCACCAGACTATTAGGTATCAGACTATCGGCAAACCAAATGAAACCAAAGCTAAGGCTGCCTTCTACTCTTGAACTGCATGAGAAGGAAGAGGAGCCAACATCCTAAAGGTGAAACTGACACAAAGAGCTGCATTTCAACAGCTGAAGGTGACATCACTGAGGAAAAATACATTTTTGGATGGTTCCCGACTTCAAATCCCTATACAATGCAGCTTCTGGGAAGAAAACTGACTGCCGTGGCCAGAACTTGCATCATATAACCTTAACAAGCCATGACACTGAATATTGCAAAGATGAGTTTTTTCTTTGGATGAACTGCTCTCAGGCAAGTGGGGTTTTTGTTGTCTGTTCCGGCATACTACAGAAATTCCTCCCACAGTCTCACAAAAATTTGTGCAGTTTGTGTTTTTTTCTTTTTTCCTAGATACTTTTAACATATACAATGTATTAAGTTCATTCAAGTGAGCATAGTTCCTGTGAAAGGGGAAAAAAATTTAAGAAGACTGTCATTAAATTGTAATTTCTGAACTGTAAAGGAACTTTCATGGTACCTCCTATCAAGTGGGCTGGAGACAAACTATTTTAAATCAGATGCTGAAAAATCATATTTTAAACCAGAAGAGTAGAAACAAAAAAAATTCAAGCAACTGTTGCTAATGTAGAAAGTTACAAGTAAGAAACCTGTACACACACCAAAAAAAAAATGGAAACGAGCAAGAAAACTGATCTTAGTTGCTAATGGAATGTGGGCAAAGTAAGATCGCTCAGATTTAATTGCCTTTCCACACAAAATACTTTGAAGCAAATAAGTAAATTTATCGCTTTTCTAAGACTTTTAAGAACAAGTTAGGCATCTGCCAGGATAAGCTAAGAAGAGCAGGCCCTGCCTTCAAGGCAAGGGCAGAGCATGAGCAACCTGAGCTCTGCCTACTCCTTCTGACCTTGTTTTTTTTCTGTGAAATCTGTAACAATGAGAGAAATACACGTACACAGCACCTGCTCAGAACTCCAGACTAATAACTGGCTGATACACAGGATACCAAACAGTGCTTATTCCAGTACTGCAATACAGCAGCTCCTCTTCCTGCCTTACTGTATTTATGTCTTTAGTAGCACAACAGACTTGAAAAAGAAAGGTTATCAACAGTCCCAGGTTGTCAGAAGCATCCCTTTTTTCTCTTGGAATTATGCCATTTCATAACCAGCAGCGGAGATTCACATACACAAATTTCCAGGGTGAACACCTAAGTGGATAAAAGGAAAGGCTACCATGCAAAATGAGGTGGGTGGGATGGAACAAAGAGTGCATACATGCCTTGATAACTACCTGGGAATTCTCATTCCACACTTAGCTTAGGAAACTAAAGATAGACAAAACATTTTTACATTATGATCTAAAATCAGTCTTCTGCATCAAGTTTTAAATTATTTCCTGAAGTATCTTTTGAAATTCCATGAAAACCAGGGAAGTTTTAAGTTGAGCAACCATCCATTTAATTCCAGTAAACTGAAAGTGATGTAAGTGAAACATCTAACTGCATCCTGTGTCTTCATTTGATATATTGGAACTGTGTTGAATATGACCGGCCATATTGCTTTGACTAGTCAATAAAAAGTTACACAATGAAAAATATAAAAGTAAACTTCAGAAAAAGATGCCATGAGAAAACAGTTTTCCTTTCCCATTCACTGCACATGCATTTTGACAACGACGACGCATTTAGATGAATAAGAACAATTTTCCATCATCAGGGAAGCCTTAAACAACCCCTGACTGCTTATACCGTCATCTTGTAGGCTCTGGCTAAATTGCAGTTATTTTTTCAAAACAAAACTATGAGGCCTCTGATATAATAGAGCAATTTAAGCAGTGAAGAATACAACACCTGTAATTCAATTTCATGGCAGCTGGTTTCACAACATGTTTCTATAACACTGTTATGATATAGGAAACTTCTCTCAGAGCATAGCAATTCTTCTTTAAGTAAGCCAGGCTCTCAAGAGAAAAGCGGGCTCTAAGTAGACAAATACTATAAGCAATAAGCAATTTGTATCTCCATGCCAGTCCTTTCACTCCTATCTCCAGTTAGTCCGCCACTCTTCTGAGAGTTTAGATTTCAGTTTATATTTCATATTGAGAGGCTGTTGTCAGAAAAGGTAACAATAAAAGTCACCCAAGATCTGTAACCTTGAGTAAGTTTCTGAGCAGAGGAACATAGAAGAGCTTCCGTTCCCATTCATCTTTCCTACAGCAGCCACCATATACCAAAAAAAAAAAGCTGTAAATCCCAGGCATACGACCTTCCCAAAAAGTCAAGGAGGGAGCAGGGGAAGATGAAGTTATCAATAATGACTAGTCAGCACAAGGAGCACAGTAAAAACATTCTTCCAAAAAGGGAAGTTTAGTATTAGCTCAAAATCCTACAGCTGAACTGCATTCCACTATGAACCTCTCTCATCCTACATGCAGATAAATTACATCACTTTCTTTTAAGTGGAAAATTCTCTAAAGAATAAGATCATGTATGCAAGAACAGAAATGGAGGTTCATAAAGAACATTCTACTTTATTCAGCAGTGATCCACACTAGCATCGCTTTACATACTCGAATTAGGAGGAAACAACATATCCAAACAGGCAACTCCTTGCAGGCTTGATGACTAGATTAAACACCAAAGCAGTACTTTTACAAGAGTTTTACAGCAGTAGACCTGATGATGAACTCTTCCATCTTCTCTCCCCGGCTGTCTGTTCTTCATGTGTCCCTTCCTGCACAGAGATCTGGACTTTGGTTCTATTCTGTGCTACCAACTAAGCCCAAAGCAGAAAACTGTAACCAGAAACGTATTAGTAGTCGCTCCCCCAGTTTCACATCTGTTTAAACTTATGCTTTATATCAAACAGAAATATATGTATTTTTTTTTTGCTTTGAGTGTTAAAATTTCAGTTCTGAGATTCTTCAACAATTCAACACTGACGTTCCCCATTTGAAAAGAAAACGACCTAATGTCTAAACTCTATGTGTATCATTAATAAAGAGCCTTTCTCAAACCGAGGTTTTCAGTTCAATCTGCTTAATTTCTACATTACCAGGAATCAAAAAAAGCAGGTATCCTGAAAAGACATGAGGAAAGATGACCCATTCTGCTTGCCCACTTCAGGAAACCCTTGAAGAGAGATATTATGCAGGAGGTCAAGAGCTAATGAAAATTGTTGCACCAACCTGTGTAATTACTGAGCAAAAAATTAATCACCTTTGTATTTAGTTACCCTCAAGGTAGTAATCATTTTCTATGTGTACATTTCTAGTAATAAGAGTCGAATGAACTAATTTCATCCCCTCTCTAAATGTTGATTTGGTTGTTTCTACATGCTGCATCTGGTTGAGCATCAAAGCTTCAGTGGGGCCGTTCTTTAAGATCTGTAGGAAACTTGTAGCCTTTTTATCTGAAGACATTCAGTCTTTCCTGATCAGCGACTTCTTACAGCTCTTTAATTAGCTTGGCACACTATCCACCACTAGAAACACAAGGAAAACTACAGATGAACAGGATTGTGTTGAGCTTCTAACAGTATGTGACACCTTGCTATGCCACAGATGCAAAATATTAAGTAGATCTAATATATGGTGCTTGGGGGATGAAAACAACTTCAAAGAGGTAAGATTTCAGAAGTCCTATAAACCTACTGGCATTTAAACCAATTTGGTAGTAAAGCACACACACTCTTACAGTGGCAGAGCACAGAAGAGGAACGTGGTACTCACTCGGAGCCCAGAGGAAGCCAGAGTTTCCCTCATCTATTTGAGATGGGCTAATCATACTCCCTCTCACCCAGCTACGAGACAGTCATCCACCCAAGCTGAGCTGATGCTCCTTCTGGAGTCAGCAGAGAAAGACCAGCATATACTGCATTATATGTTATATCCTACAATAGAAGTTTAAGGCAGAGGGATTCAATTGCATCTGGATGTTTGTCTGCTTCCAACAATTACAGGGGGAATACAAAAAACTGACTAGGCTCAGCAAGATCAATCCTGCCTTTTTACTGCAAGTCAACCTAAGCTGGGCACGGATCTTTCCGCATCTCAAATCTGCAGGTATAAGCTGGGATGCCACATCTTCCTTCATCATTCACACTGTCCACAGTCAATGTGGAATGAAATATGCAGAAAAGGCTGTCTTCAATAGCATATGGTATAATAAAATATTAATTTCAAACAGAGCTTTGCAATATTGATTCAATAACAGCAATAAAAAAAGCTGTATAATTCCTGATTTTTTTTTTTTTTTTGTTATTAAATCTGCCTCATAAGCACCCTGATTTACAGAAAGTCACCACACAACCCCATCATTACTGAGCACAGTGACAAAAGTACGTAAAGCCAGAACAGAACAAAGCATCCCTGATCTTGGTTGAGAATACAAAGCAAAGCAGCCTCATCAACTGATACATCTTTACACAAAATGTAGCATTTACTGAATATTTCACTTTTTCAGGACTCTCAATCATTTAGCTTGTTGTCAACTTCCCTCACCGTCAGCATCAGGCCTGATGCTGATTAAAAATTTCTATCCCAAGCCATCTCCCTCATGGAGCTCCTATGGTTTGTCTTTTACAGGAGACCTCGATGTCAACCACTACAAGAGTTTATTCCCTTCTTCTAGTAGAACAAAGAACCCAACCTGAATGAGGCAGGAAAAAAAGAGTTGTCTCGTATTTCCACACCAGTTGCTTCAGCTGAAAGGACATGTTTTGCAGGGGGCAAAGCTATCTCAAACAACCCACGTTTTGAATTTTTAAAAGGCCCTTTCAAAGGTGTAGTCCTTCTGTTGTTACATCAAACTTCTCTTTAAAAGGAGGTGGGAGATGAAACCCCCTCCAGAGCCCAGAAGAGCTCTGCTAGCACTGCCAGAAGGAGGTGGGCAAAGAGCAGCATCTCTCACAATTAATTTCGCAGAAACAAACATATTGACAAATGCTGCCTTTGCTGAAGAAAACATAGGCAGAATTTTGCTCCCACTGAAGGCACTGAGAGATGGGTCAGGCTCCTACTAGGCAAGCATGCTTTTCAAATGATGAGCCTATACTGTTTACTGGCATAAAACATCACCCCCACTTATGTCATACAAAAGACTATTTATTAACATGAACTTGGATCTTACTACTGTCACTGTCATTGACCAACTCATTAAAATGTTTATTTAAGACAGCAACAATACAATGTGATTATATGCACATACTGCTCAGGCTGGTAATATCAGGACAGAGACTGCTGTAGCACGCATTTGCATAGCATCCAACTCCATCAGCCTCTGGCTTCCTTGCTTCCAATCAGCACTTTTTGAGCAATAACAATAACAAGCAAAACAGAGGAAAGAAAAATAAGAGAAAAAGAAACAAACCACCAGGAGTAAGAGACATTTAGCATACCTACTTTACAGATGAGGACCTGAGAACCAGGGAAGTTAAAACTGGGCTGCCCCGTTAGTACACAGTGTAACTCTTCACTGACAGCAGCCAACAAGAGACCCACTTCAGTGTGTAGCCTGTAAGTGTATGTTTTTTCTCCAAGTTAATCTCCCTGTATTTGTTCCCTTGCATACTATGAAAATTAACTCTTAGAGTTCTCATATCAAAAGAAATCTCAAACAATGTCTCAAACTTCAAGTTTCAATTCAGGTGATTTCCTGCCCCACCGCCCAGGTCCCTTGCACTAAGGATATTAACTTACTGGTTTGGTTAAGTTTTGCAACTGCTTCACGAGCCAACCGTGGCTAGAGAAAAGGTGCTACAGTTCAGGCAGGATCGGTACTACATATTCACATCATTAGCACTATCAGCTCTCTCAATTTCTCATGTTTGATTAAATCTCATCTCCTAAAATCTGCTTAAATCCAGTCAGCAGCTCTAAATTATTATTCCTCATTGGTCCAGTGGTGCTAAACGTTCCCACATGCGACAGCACTCTAGTTTAAAAGAAAAAAAAAAAAAAAAAAAAAACAGCTGCAAGGCCATAAAACCATCTTTAGCAAGCTGGTTACCTCTGCAATAGATCCGCCAGCAGCAGCGAGAGCAATGCAAGTCATGTTTGCTGGTGTCTGCACCAGCAACAGATGGGCCACGTAGGACTGCAGGAGCCTGGAAGCAGCTCAGCCTGCGAATGAGAGCTCACACACAAGTATTTCAACACATTTTGCTCTGTACACACAGAAGCCCAAAAGGCATGGCCTAAAAGCCGGGTGTTAAAAGGAAGACAAGACGTCAGAGATCGACAAGGGAAACAGGGCCGTGAGCTACAAAGCCTGCCGGGTAGGGGGCTGCTGCTCCAGCTGCAAGCACAGCTTACTGTATACATTCGGACCACTTGGGAGCACACACCTCTTAAAGTAGGGCTTTTTTTTTAAAAAAAAAAAAAAAAAAAACCATTTTAACTTTCTTCTTCAAAGAACATGCAAGATCCGAGCGGCCTTTTTTTTTTTTTTTTTTCTTAAAACCACAAAAACAACCTGATTCTCTCCATAATCCCAAGCACAGCAGTGGGAGAAAGCCAACACTGCCACCTCCTGCAGTGCAGTCTGTGGATAAAAGGCCTTATCTGCAGACCTTGGACCCCAAATTCATTTTTAGAAGCGGGACTGTGAGTTTGCATCCACCTGCAACAAGCTGTTAGCTGAAGCAGATGAACTCCTGCCTCTGTTCTCCTGGTGCAGGTGGTCTTTTAGAAAACGTTCTGATCATTTTGCTAAATTAATGAGAACCAGATGTTTTTCACTCTTTTGTCCCTTTAAACTATTGTTCTCCAACTCATACAAGGCCGCATATACATCCCAGTAGTCCCACAACAAACATCAAAAATACTGAGAAAGATTTCGATGCAAGACTGAGCAGGGAGGATAAACATGAGAAAAAATCCCTTGTAAAACAAATATATTCTACTGATCAAATTAAGAATCACTGCCTCGCCAAGCAAACAACAGATATAATGTTCTTTTCCATGTATAGCTCCAAGTTTGACCTATTTGTAACAGATACGCAAACAAACACATGCAGGAAGATTTTTTTTTTCAAGAGCATATGCTCCTCAGCAATTGGAGAGTCTTTTGAGAAAAAAAAAAATTATTAGCAGGTCATCGGAGATTGCTCTGCCTGTTACTCAGCTGAGTGTTCCATCTTCCAAAGGTAAACAGCCTTTCCGGCCACAGCAGTAACAGGAGGCAGGCAATCACCAGTCACATTGAATTGCCATCAAACCACTGACGTTCAGTAAATTAAAGACCCTATGCCATCAGCCACGCTCAGGGCCTGTTTCAACCTGGGGATGTTTCATTACAGTTTTCAAAGGAGCTCCATTTTTTCAACTTGGAAAATTGCAAGCAATTGCATTCAGCAAGCAAATAATAGAAAACTCATACATGCTGGAGAATAAGAATGAGCAGCATAAAAAATATCAAATAAAGATAAGGGTCTAGTGATGATAACAGCAGAAAAAATCTGAATGAAGACATGGGGTAACCTGCTGCACTCAGAACCACTCCAATCCAAAGCAGCAGCAGACTCTTTGTAAAAGCAGTTGATACCATCTATCACGTATATTGGAGGCCAAGCAGCAGAAGGGACTTTTCTGTGCCTCAAAGGACAGGTTTCTGCTACAGAAGCCTGACTGTCCACATGCTCCTTCTGCTCAAACC
This sequence comes from Meleagris gallopavo, assembly GCF_905368555.1. Taxonomy (NCBI): domain Eukaryota; kingdom Metazoa; phylum Chordata; class Aves; order Galliformes; family Phasianidae; genus Meleagris; species Meleagris gallopavo. Next base: position 11,330,986 of record NC_139418.1, read on the forward strand.
TCCATGCCCAACAGAGTTCAAGCAAAGGAGTTTTGGAGTCCTCAGGTCTTAAGGATACTGAAGTCTCCCCATCCAGGGATGTGAAAACCACTGTTTCACCCCTGTACGGGGGACTTCCTATACATCGAGTCTCCTGGATAGTCCAACAACATCAGAATCCCAGCTAGGGCTTGCAGCTTTATGAATTTATGTAGCATGTATTGCTCTTCCCCACTGGAAACAACTGAAAGAAAGCAAATTTGCTTCTGTAATATTCTAATAAGAATGCTCCCAAGATGGTCCTCAGAAAATTGTCCTCTTCGGAGACATCCTTTTCTTGGCCTCTCTGGCACCTCTAACACACAGGAATAAAAGCAACATAAAATCTCAACATACTTGCAGACTTGATTCATGAGCCACAAACTTCACTGCAACATTACAAGTTTCAGTCAAACCAAACCCAATGAGTCCACTGCATCCTCAGCAGCATCACTCGCTGTCACAGGCACTTACGATGATGTCTCACAATGGGTTTCCAACAGATAAGCACAAAACCCCAAGCTTGGATTTCTTGTTATAGATGTGTTGCTTTGTTTACCACTGGATAATTTGTTTATTGTCCTTTTCTAAGCTGAAAGTCAAGAGGGGCTGTCAAGACTGAAAATTCAATCTAAACAGAATCAGTAAAAACACCTGTTCTGCAGAGGATCCGGAGGTTATTGGAGGATGGTAGCTGGCACCTGTGGTCTTTGCCAAGTCATTTTGGACAGTGATGGAAAAGACAGCGGGATGGGCTGGCACAAGGTGTCACATTTGCTTGATAGGGTGGTCCAAGCATCACAGACTTGTAGATTGTCTTTAACAGTTTTGTGATGCTGCAGAGCAGGAGGCACATGCCATGCAGCAAAGCATGGTGCCTGCATGAGCCCAAGCTGCTCAGCAAGAAGCATTCACCTGTGTGCTCTCAAACTTCAATAAAAGCCACATACATAAAAATAACTTCCCAAAGAGATATGTATACACATATATATTTTACTGGCAAAGAGTGTAGGGTGTTGAAGCACAGAACTACCAAATTGTCATTCCCTTTTGCATAAGAAATTCTGCAATTTTTATGGATAAACGAATCATAAAACATTTTCTTCAGGCTATTTAATTCATCAGCTAGCTGGACAGAAAATATGCTAGGATGTTAATTTAACAGAATTATTCCTCTCTCATAAGGTAAATGTTAGATGAAGATCATTAGGCAGGCTGGCAACCCTGTCAGCTTCCTTCTGCCAGACAAACCCACAAAGAAAAGGAGCTGCTTAAAGAGGATCTGGAAACCTGGATGCTCACAGCCTTCTCTGAGCAGACACTTCAGTTGCCACATTTCCCATACTTCTGGAGCTTGTTTGAGCTTGTTTTTTCACCCTGTAATTTCATTTCTTTATCCTTTAAGAATATGATTTCAAAAGTCAAACATCCACATGAAAATCCATCGATACATCCATAAGAAAAACAAAGCCTTCTACATAAACGCTGTTGTGTGTGTCACATCACAGCCAGCCATCCTATTCTTGGCCATAAACTTGATAGCACATCATCAAGCAAAATAACTGCCACAAATTCTGTTAGTCTTTTTCCCCCACAGGAAGTGCTATTATTTATAAGTAGATCTTGACCTTGCAAATAAACTAACAAAAGCAGGATGTAGTTTAAGAAACAGCCCAGAGCTTCTAGCAGGCATGTGATTGAAAGGCACATTCCCCCTTGGTTATAAAAATCAAAGCAACGCCACATCTTCATTTCCATTTTCAAACGCAAAAATCCCCACCACAAAAATACTCTGAGCTCTCAACTCATTGCAGTGGCACAATGAAAAGCCTAAATAGAGGGGAAAAAAAGGCTCCAAAATTCAAACAAGGTGAGAGTAAGGATACTTTTGCCTGGATCATCTCATCTCAAAGTGATCTGGCCTACCCCCTCTGGTTGTTAAAAATAGGCCACAGCTCTTAGCAAGGACAAATCACCAACTCCAATGTCCGCCTGATGCATCCCTGAACATTAGTAAGTGGCAGAAAAGTTTCATAGGACAACCAAATGAAACAAATGCATGAACAGACATGGTGGTTTCTCTCCCTTAAGCTATGGTCAACAAGGCAAATGAGAGAAAAGGTATCAATAAATGCAGTAGGGAAAAGTTCTTATTATTCTGACATACGTATTCTGAAAAAATTAAAAACAATAATAAATTAAATTAATTAATTAATTTAATAAATTAAAAACAATAATAATTTTTAAAATGCCACCCAAGATGTTTTTCAACAGTTTTTGGAAAAAATCCAGATGGCTTCTCCTATGACAGAAAGCAAAATTGTTAGTTTGTATGACGAAGCAATGTTGATGTTATTGGTATTTTATTTGTAGTAGCAATAAGCCATGTGTGTCCAAAGTCAGCCTAGACTCCCAGGTAGAAAAGATGCTATATAAACTAAAGTGGATTTCATTTCTTACTTCTCAGACTTCTGTTTCTGGATCTTTCCTTTTTGTTCTGTTCAAAAAAAAAAAAAAAAAATTGACCAATTCCTACAGTAGGGTTTATAATTTCCTGAGTCTCCAGGACCAGCACAATCTTCAGAGATATTTCTTCATCATTTGACATCACCATCTCCCTATCAGTGCTGACCGCAAGGGCACAATGAAAAAATAAAACAGAATTAGTATGAATGCTGGTCAGTCTACTGTGAAGTGGAAAAGAAAGAAGAAAAAAAAAAAAAATAGGATACTCAATTCACATATGGGGAAAGAATGAAAAATGTACATAGAGATCAGGTTAAATTCACTCCCTTTTCCTGTCCATTCAAAATGCTATAGGTTCTCAGCTCATCCCCTCCAATGTTGAGCATGCTTCTCAACGCACATAAAATAACCACTAACATCTGGATTTTTATTCATCTATATTCTTCCCCAACATTAAGAATTCTTCTATTTAATGTAGCAGAGCTGTAGCCAATATAGCTCCCTTGTGTTTACTTATCTTCATGAAGAAGCTATTGAAGCATCTCAAAACTCGCACCCCTCTGGGTCCTACATAGGCTGACACGCATCTCCCCCCTTTCTATTCCATCTTTGTTCAATTGGGCCCGCATTATATTGTTGTTGTTTCACTTCTGAGCCCATGGCTGTTCAAAGCCTGCCTGTTCCATGTGGATAGTGCTTTTGTAGAAAAGATAATAAAATTTATTCAGCAGCTCTTAAAAGTCTCCTCACTTAGAAAGGCATGTGGGGAAAACGTCCTTTCAAAGCTTTGAAGCTATATTCCAAAACATCTGTTCATGTTTCAAGGAGTTTATAGCTCAGATCCCAGAGCTCATATCAGTAGGCTGAAGAATCCTTCAGAGCTCCAGTACAGCTATTTTCAAATGTCCTCCTGCAATCAAACATACAGGCCTGCGCTTAAATACAAAATATAATGCCTCTTCTCCATCTTTTAGGGCCCTTTATCTAGTTCTTATGGCAATCTTCACCATAAATCCCATTATGACTTCCCAGCAAGAAAGGCTTGGATTTCTTCAATATTAAAGATCCCAGCTGGAAAGTCAGTCAAACTGCACGTCACACAACAGCTTTTAAATGGACATATTAATCATCAGCATGACCATCATAATATTTACTAGTTGTAAAAGGCCTACAAGAAAATAAATGGGATACAAAAACACATAGGAACAGCTGAACCTGTCCTGCCCCACGGCTTGTTGCACTAAACAACAGAATCTGCAGAATCACAAATACAGAACAACCTGGGACAAATGTAAGTGGACCAAAATATAATGGCATTTTCCCAAAATAGTCCTTATTATGGACAAGGACTTTCCAAGTCAGTGGAAGATGCTTTCCTGTGGTGAACCCCCAGAGTGTTTCCCCACACGTGTCTTGAACCCATATTATCTCCTTTGGTATATTTTTCATGTCATCTGATGCTCCTTGATTTTCTTATTATAATAGAAAATCATTATCCCCATTATTTCTTTTAATCTCACAATTAGCAAACCATCACCATTATCCCCTTACCCCACCATCTCTATTCCAACCTCTTTCCTATGTCCATAATTATTCACTCATTCCAGTCTTTTCTTTAAACTTGAAGCTATTATCACTAACCTGATATCAGTGGTCTGAAAATTGACTTCTTATTGACCCGAAGAAATACATCCATAGATACAGCATATCAGTAGGAGAGCTAGATTCTTCAATGCAATAAATCCTTGAACAAAGATGGTAAAAAACACAAATTCTTCCTCATTGTACCAAAGCAACAAAAGCCCAGCTTACAAGGAACAACTCTGCTATAAGGACTACAGTGACATCTCACACCAGCAGACCCTGTAGTATTTCCCACAAAACACACCACAAATTACTTCTACGACATGAAAAAAAAATAATGCCCTTTCTTTCCTCTTTGAGTTTTCCCCCTAGTTTGCTAGAATGAAAAATAAACATGTCCCTCGTATTGCTGAGCTTGAAAGTTACCAGCCTCAGCTTCAACAAAACAGAAAGCAGATGCTCTTTTCAAAAGCCATAAGACATAAGACAAATTAAAGATGACTCTCAGGTTAGCAGTCCTTTCAAGCTCCCCCTAGCTTTTTATTTTAGAGCATTAGCAACCACTAGGAAGAACTTCTCATGGAGGTCATTTCAATTTTATCTCTAGAGTGGGTGGAAAGGACTGAGATGATGATAGCTGCTGGGCTGACCAAACAAAGGGAAAGGAAGGCTGCAAAACGGTTTCACTCCTGCTTATGAGAGTGAACACTTGGGGAACAGCAGCCTGTTGACACACACTGAAGGATGGTGCTGACCTAAAAAGCAGAGGGTGCAAACCTGCTGTGCATAAGAGTATGCTAAAAATCAGAATATGAGGTTCTATACCAGTTTTTCACAGGGAATAGTGGGAGTGAAAAACATTTGCCGTTCCAAAATGGACTTTGATCAGCTAATGAAAGGTCTCGTGTGATGCCGTTTTACACAATGGTACAAAAACTGCCTCAAAATTCCTGGTGGTCCCCTCCCAGACATACACTCCCCTGGTGAGGGGCCCGCATGCACAAGGAGCAGAAAGGAGAGCTAACAGTAGACCCCGTGTGAAACTTTGCTCTGCTGAAGAAAACGAGCTTTGCCAGGACAGCAGGAGAGCCTGATTTGCACTGTGTGCATAAGGTGGGCTGCTACAGCTTTATAAAAAGCCACTGAGATACTCTTTCCTACACCATATGAAGATGACTGACTCAGCCCAGCTGAAAAGGAGACAGACAAAAAAAGAAACTGAGCTAATGACTTCACAGCCAGGTAACACAGCTCCCTTCAAAATCTGGTTTCCTACTGCAGCGAGAAAAAGAGACAGCAGTCTTCAGCACTAACCTTCAATAAGAGCAACTTTGCCCCTTTAAGCTTCTTGTGACCCTCCCCGAGACAAGACTGCAGCAGCCCATCCAGGACATTTTGTCACTGAACTGCTATGGAGGAGAATTTAGAATTCTTAAAAAACAAACTAAGAGTAATTATCCAAAATGCATATGGATGGTCACGGGCACACACCCTGCAATGCCTCCAGTCCATGCAGAAATATTTGTCACCAGCACTTCTGTGCAATAAACTTCAGCAAAGACCATTTCCTCATCCATGCATCAGATGTAAATACAGCATTCCCAAGAATTACGTCTTTAACCAGGGGTGGAGTAGGACACTGGGACATAACTCACCATTACTTTAATATTAACCCAGTGCCTGTTCAACCTACACTGCTTCAATCGTACTTTTCACTTACACCCCGTTCCAATGAGTTGACAAAGCCTCATCTGTTGAAAACTGCTGAGTAATCTCTTCGGAGTTTCCAGAGCGCAGCAGATGCTTTGCTTTAGTATTTTTTATCCATCATACAAGAAAAAACAATAGCTTTAGTGAATAAGCCTCAATTAAGTTTAACATGAGCACAGCATTATTTTCACAAAACCAAGATTTCTCTTATAATTTGGAATGATATTTTTAAAGGAATGTCAGAACCACACAGGAAATTCTTCGATCCAACTCCACACCTCCCAAAAAGGCAGACTGTTGTGACCTGAAAATCCTGAAAGGAACCGTCCCATCTATCAGATAGCTCAGTCGTACATTACATCATCATCCCAGCATACCCAGCAGTGTCTACATTTTCATTTTACATTGTCTAGCCTTAATTTTTAGCTGTTGGTTATTCATATGCCTTTCTCTACTGAATTAGAGGCCTGTTATCTGTCACAGCAATACAAGAGAAAAGCAAAGCACAGCCCTACAATTCAGTCTGACAAAGAGAGATAACTGTTCCTCGTCCAACAGGAGCAGCTTCCAGGGCAGATGGAAAAGCGCGGGGCTTTTAATTCAGCTGCATCCATTTATACCAGTGGGAAAGATGACCCCTCTCCTCAGCAGCAGTTTACAATAGGCGCCAAGGGAAATGTCATTTCCAAGAATATTTATTAATAAAAATGTAAATTATAACGAAGCTGATGTCTAGCACTTATCTCACATTTCTTTTTCTCACCTTTCCAGACTACATTCACAGTAATGAAACTTGCTCTTTATGCTCTGTTCGAAATTTCTGTGCTTCTCTACAGCTGCAGTCAATGACTGCATAAATGATGAAAAAGGTTAATATGAAATTACAATAAATCAATACAGTAGAGAAATATATTTTTTCTTAAGTCTACTAAATGAGAGTCCCGCTCCTTTGCTTCATCACCGTTCATAAACTGTACTCTCTTGTAAGCACAGTTTCTCAGCAGAGAAAGCAGATTATTTCTTCTTTAAAGAGCCCAACATTCACGCAATGCTGAAGGATGCTAACATACCTCACATCACAATTTCCTATTTAGAAATCTTCTCCCACATACATATCCTGCCAGGCTGCGTTGGTGGCATAGCTTAAAATAAGAAGTTGCTCTTTCTCTACAGTCATGTATCATCTTATCTTTTTTAATTTATTAAAGAAGAAAAGAAATCAGGAAGGATGTTTAAAATATGCAGCACTTTTTTTTTAAACATCCTTCCCATTAGAAACTCAGCTGAGTATCGGAGAAAAGCTGTGAACTTACAGAGGTATATCCCACAGAGGAAAAGGAAAATACTTCAAGTAGCTGAATTCAATGTCTGCAACATCAATGAAAATACATTACTAAAGGGATTCCTAATGACCACACGATCCATACTGCAGCATCTCAGGTTGGATGCCTGAGTATTTGGACCCGAGCGTGATCATCCTTACACCACTTACAAGATAAGAAATTTACATACTTCAGTGCAGCAAGCATCACTGTATTGAGACTGCCCACAGCAACAGAAATGAACAACTGCAAAGAACCCTGATTGAGGTATACAGAGCTCCTTCTAATGCTCTAGCTGTGTGCACACAAGCTGACCTGCCTGCATTTCAGTGGGAGTTTTGAGCTGACTTTAAGTCACTCACAAGAGTTAGGAGAACGAAGAACTGCACTGGAATTGTTCTATAAAGGCAGCCAACAGAGAGGCATTTTTGTTAATACAGTCATTACATGAGAGCGATGTCAAATGCTAGCTTTCATGCCAGCTGAAACTTCGTCTTGGGGAAAACCTTCTTTGAAAGTTGCAGTCACTCCAGTTGCGTTGAAATCAAACATTTAGACCAGAAGAATTGTTTTAGGGTTGTTTTTTTTTTCCTCCTTTGAACAAAGCTAAACTATTCGCTTGCTAAAATATAAGGATCCCACTTAGAGCTTGCACTTCATACCAGAAACTCAGGACCAGTACTCCAATTTCCATCCAAACCTCAGTCTTGCAACATCTTCCCTCCCAGATTCCCAGCAACATTTCCCTTTTTAACACTCAGTTCCCCATTTCCTTCTGCAACATCTTCCTCCAGTATCATCTCCTCCTCCAGTTCCCAGAAAGGTCACTGCCTCCCAAATCTCTCCCCTAGGAGACCATTCTGACATAGACAGTTTTTAATTCCAAGCTCAGCTAAAAACATTTTGATAATGGAAAAGCATCCGTGGAGTATTTTATACTGAAGTGAAATGCATGGGGAGATATGGCCAGACTACCCCAAGCATAACTTCCCTTAAGCTGGTGTGACCATCAGAAGTAGCAGCGCAATCAGAATCCCCTGCAGTTCCATCATTAATAAGACACTTTGCCTACAGTGCCTACAGCAGCCATGGAAAATTGCATCAAGGTTTGTATGGCATTTCATATTAACTGTGGGAGCAGGATTGAAGGTCAAAGCAAGAGCACTGAATCTGCCTAAGTTTTTACCCACAGCATTGGAAGATGAAGCCGAGTCAGTCCAGAAGTGAAGATGCAACATGAGATGGAAGAGATGGAGATCTGAAATACTGGAGCAGATCATAAGCAAGGTGAGGTGTATCTAAATCTAATAAACCCACAGCTCCAATGGCACTCATAGCCATAAGCACTCAGCTTCTCTTTCCTCCCCATTAAAGCACAATTCCCTTCCACAGATGAGAGCTATCGGGAGGGTTCTGTGCCAGCCAGGGAGGAACAGGCTGAGATGAGTGGGGAGAGATTAATCGAAAACTGAGAAAGAGGAGGATGCCCAAGATAGCAAGCAGCAGCTCTGGAGGGCAAACGGATAGGAAACTTCAAAAACAGATTTAGGGAACTGGGTGGCAAATGTCCAAAATCGAAAAAATCACTGCAAACATAAGTTTCTTAAAGAAGGAAGCAATGCCATTCTCAGTTTTTTCTTGTTTGTTTAAACCTATACTAGAGGTTGGTTCTTTTTACCTGTAGTTTCTGGATTCCACAATCCTGAAACTAGAATTTTCACTGGGCTTCGTCTCTCACCCAGAAAATGAGGGTAATGACACCATACCCAACACATGGGGTCTTTGTGCCATCAGTGCCTTAACATTTATGACAAAACATGCAAATATCATTCATATAAGCACAGAAAATATCAAGACGGTCGCATCAAAACTTCCAGAAGCGGTCCTGGTTCCAGGGTCTTCAGCAGAAATTAAGTCATTAAGAAGGAAGCATCTCCTTCTTTTTTCTTCTTCTGAGAGAGTCATATGACTTCCAACCTGCGTCAACAGAACAGCTGCTTAAGGTTATGGAATTTATGTATTTTCTTCCTAACTGACAGCACTTTCATGCTCATTCTCAATGGGAGACACCAGCTGTGTCAGGTCACACCACGTTACCAGCAGCCTTGTCTTTCTGTTCGGGTATCATCCTAACTAATCTGCTAACCCCAACCTTGGCTGACACCAACGTTATGAACTGTTCCTATCTAGGTTTTGCTGAGTTTGCTTTCTCATATTGATAGACATTGATAAAATACTGCAGTCATATCAGTTACTTTCTACAGAGTCACAAGAAGTCTGAGACACAGGGGGAAGCAGGCCTAATGCAAACCCCCTATTGACTCTGGAATCAGTTTTGTCAGTAACAGGTACCATAACTCGTGATACGAAGCTTAAAACCAGTCTCCTTCCCTACAACCACTAAAGGGAAGGATACTTTCTTATAAACAAATGACAAAGGAATACATTAATAACACTACTACCTAAAAGAAACCATGTAGAAGTACAACAAACAGTTGTTTGATGAAAGGTCTTACAGAATGACACACTGAATGACTGGATTAGAAAGAAAGTTTCTCATATTAGACAATTTAACAGCAATTCCAAAGTTCGCTTCCCTGAAGGCCTTGCCATCACACAAAAGCTGTGGCTGAGATGTGCAGGGGCAGGAAGCCACACCTTGAGAGCCACAATGCCCTTTTCCTTTAAGAAGGACTTGTCCTGCCAAGAACTCTGCAGCTCAGCAAGTTCTTAGCGTTTGTGTGCTTTAAACCCTACCCCACCCACCACAAAGCAGGGGAAAACATAATGCTCAAGCGTGCTTACATAGTGACAAGGCACACAAAGAACAGATGGTGGCATGGAGCAACAAGTTGGAATTTCTCCCACCTGTTGGTGTCCCAAAGAAAGCATTTGTGTCCTACACAAATACTGGTTTTGTTACAAAGGTGCAGGTACGAGAAGAGCTGGTGACAGACTGATATTATTGGAAATGTGAGTCCCTAAGTTACTCAGCACTTCTGTCTCCAAAGGTCACTTGGAGGTGTTCAATAAACATGGAGATGTGGCACTGAGGGATGTGGTCAGTGGACAGGAGTTGCACTTGGGGATCTTAGCGGTGGTCTTTTCCAACCTTAATGATTCTGTGATTCTACTCCTTAGAAAAAGGAAAAACAAAGACTTGATTGTGCAGGGACATGCGATGCTCAGCACCTCTCTTAACTTGAAAACAATTCCTCCCATGGCCCAGAAGGGCCCTCACACACCATTCAAAGCAACTCGTGTGGGACTTCACCAGAGATGATTCTCCTCTTTCAAAAAAGGGGAACGAATTAGAGTCTGAACTCTAATCATGTTAATAGCCCTGCTTGACACTATAAATCACTGAAGTAGCATTTTGTATGTGCCTATAAATTACTGATGCTGCTCCCTTCTGCAGAAGATTCCTTCCCCTTAAAAACATATTTAATAGATTTGCACCCAGTCTTCTTTTTAAACACATTGGCTCACGCTGACAGCTTCCCTAATGCTCTAGGCACTGATTTCAAGTTTCATAATCAATTATATCATTTTGCTTCGTGGCAGTAATTTGAATACTGCTTTTGGGGTGTGACAGGCATTTGAGAACATTTCTGCCTGTCTTCATCCGAAATTGCTAATCTTCCTTCCTTCCATCCTCCCCGCAAAACCTGTGCAAAATTGATAAAATAACATCAATAAATCAAGACACTTGCATTTCCCCTGAAGTGACTATATTTCAGATTTCTTCTCTGAAACACAAGCAAGGACATAGTTCATCTAGCTCAACAGCACGACCAAAAGAAGTATAAAATGATGATGTTTTGTGGCATTTATTGCTAGTTGTGATAATATGAGTGACTGCTGCAGGCTGTCTCTTCTAGACCACCCTATCTTTGAAATCACCAGCACTACCACCTAACATTTAGCAGTAATTTACTACAGAGGAGTCTCGGCGACTGAGCCCACATCATCAGAAATGAAACTATAAAATTCAAGGGAAAAAAAAAGATTTAATTCACATTTACTTCTCATGTTCAGAATCCTTATTAACCAGACTGTATGTTTCATTTCAGCTGCACAATGTAAATGTAAAACTGTTCAGATGAAGCATTGGAGGAATAGGAGTCAAATAAAGCTTGCTACTTCCCAACTATTTCAGAAGTTTTAATGAGGGCAAATGCAGGAGGTGAGAAAGACACGTATTAATCAAGTTCTATAGAAAGATGCATGCCTGTGGGGGAATCAGCCAATTTCATCGGCCACATGTTTCATAAGGATACTTAAATCCACTTAGATTCCTACAATCATTTGGAGAGACTGCAAGCAGAATAGGGCTGATAGCATTCATCCACTCTTCATCCAGGGCAGGTGTATTTTTCCTTAGGTGAAGTTGCATTATCTTCTCTTTCTTCAAACCCACATAAACACAAAAACTTCCAAAGGAAGACAAGAGGCTCACACAAGCATGTTCGCAATCACTAAGTGATAACTTCTCACAGGTCTTTCCACATAAATCTCGTTGAAACAAAACTAGAAGAAATATTAGCTCTTTGGTGGTAGCACAGCAGCAGCAGTCTGCTTTGCTCTTGCAGTTTCCATTTACTGAGCTAACAAAGACATTCACAAATTAAACACTAAAGGCGATTTCAAATTTGAAGTAAGCATCCTGACTTGAAGCTCCATATATGAAGCCTGCATGTTGCTTTTGCTCCCAGATGAAAGACATCACTGGCAGGAAATAGACTGGACCTGTGTCAAAGAGCTGCCAAGAAGGCTGTCCGCATAGGGGTGAGCTGCAGCAGCACTTCACATTTTGGTGCTCTCTACCACCACCACATTTGTTCATGGTCCCTTTTCAACCTAAAAGACTCTACCATTTTTCATAAGGCCCAAGAGCAAGCAGTGCATGAAAAAGAGATTTCAAATCAAAGAGTGGTTGAATAGATGCTACTGCAAACACTTCTATCCCCACATTGCTATTGGCCACTGTTACAGCTTGTGCAACAAAGGCAATTTGGGAGTTCAAAGGAAGCTGATACCCATCGACAGAGTTCTCACAGGTGACATTACTTAATCTACAGTTCTATCTTCTGGGGAGGAAAGGAAGCTCCAAATATAAACCATTTTCATAAACACGGAACTTAAAAGCCAGAGACACAAAGTTCTGGGAAGTGCCAGAAGCAAGGCATTTCTGCTTTGCCATCACAGGCAGCCCCCATGCCCTGCCAAAGCATGGGAATAGCTCTTTCAAGGCAACAGCAGCTGGAGATTGAGAACACAGATCACAGTAAGGGTGATGTGAGAAAAGCAGCTCCATCCTTTCTGTATCGGCCTCTTGAGCTCAATTACAATAGCAGAAACACATTACCTCTTCCAGAACGCATTCCCACCACACACTCGACACGTGCAAGCAGCATCCACTCATTATCCTCCACCATCACTTCTCTCATCGCCTTACAGCTCCAACTGCCAAGATGTCAGCAGGGAGGCCTGATACACTGTGCACAAAGTCAGCATGCAAGGGAGGTTCCAGAGGAGGATACACAGAAGGAATCACACACATCTCATCCTTCAAGAACCAGCGGAGCAGCAGACAAACTGCATGAAACGGTTTTGTAAAGAAAGTGTGGAAGAAGTTAGGCTTCTTGCTGTTTTCTAGCAAGAAAAGGAAAGAAGGAGGACTCTGTTCTACTTATTTTGAGATCAGGAATGCGGCTTTCTTTAACAAGGCCTTGACAAGTCTACAAATAATAATTTAAAGCTTTATGAGCAAAATCTGCATTCCACTGGCAGAGCCAAAAGCTTGCCTAGAGATTTCACCTGATGCTCTAATTGCACTGGTTCTTCAAAGCTGGCCTGTAAAAACAAGAACAATGACTGACAGATGCAATAAAAGTTTCTGACTAGCTTTTGGGGAACAAGCCACCGATTCGTATTTGGATGCTATTTGAAACTGTTCTAGAATAAACAGCCTTTTGCTGAGCTGCCAGCACACCAGCCTGAGAGCTCGATGAGGTGACTTCAGACAGAATCAAAAACTGTTTCTACCTACTACATCTTGCACTAATAATCTCCCTCTTCTGATACAAAGGAACCCAGTGACGGAGAACAACGATGAATTCACAAGAGAAAGGCCCACAGCTGTCGACTTGGCTTTCAAACCCTTCCTCACATTTATTAGCTTCAAAGGAGAGCAGAGTCCAACGCCACACGCAGGAACCCACCAGCCAGGCTGGTCACGCAGCACGAGCCAACATGCCATTTTTCCTCAGTGGAGACTATAAGACTTGACTGGACAGAAGCGTTGCCTGTGTCAGTCTGTCCACATAGAACCAGGCACCAACCTTTAAAGCTCACAGACCACCCTTCTGCTCAGCACTGCTCCGAAATTCAGCCATCGATGGTGAGGTCCCACTGCTTTATCCAGGATCACAAAAGCTTTAGTCACCAAATAAAACGTTATCTATGAATCAACATAAATAGCCTTTCATCTGTGGCAAGAAAGCAGGCAGAGGGCAATTCTTGTCTTTATTCACACATCCCAGTTTGACTACCGTGATTTCAACCACTTTACCTTTCCGGCTTTTCTCTGCAATGCATACCGTATCATTACCCCCTGAGAGGCCACTTTACACTTTGCTCTCTTGCCTCCCTGATCCTGCTCTATTGTATAAAGTTATATGAAAAATAATACATAAGTGGCTGCATATCCTGCTGTGAAGTTGCTTAAAACATCACTCAGGGTTGGGTTTTTTTTGGAAAAATTTCATGCCACTAAAGCAACAAAAAATAGTCAGTCATTACATCTCAAACTTGACAGATTTTTCTGCATGAAAACCATAAATTAAGTAAAAAATATTTATTTATTCAAATGCATGGGTTTGCTTACCACCCAAACATTTCTGACAGCTGCAGAGATGACAGTAACCTGCTCTGCATCACCCTCGTGGTTGTCTTGTTATTTCAGGAGCCCCAAAGGTACCTCCTGAAAAAAAATCAAATCACTCTGTCCTAATTAGAAGCTTCTGAAGACCAACTTCAAATGGGATACGCGCTTCCCACACATTACATACTAATTCAGAAAGCAGGAAGCTCTTCTCTCCCCTCCACATGAGAGGCTGCAGACTTAAAAACAGCAGGTTTAAAACCCAAACGGAAAACTCTGCTGGTTAATAATGAAACACAGCAGTAGTGTTTGACACGTCAGAATTCCTAAAGTAATAAATAAAAACCTGACTGCAGTAGGACAGGTTTTGTGAAGCCTGCTCACAGCCAGACTCGCACAGAACACGGCTTTGTCCTCTTGGTACAAAAGCAGAGATGACCAAAAAAAAAAAAAAAACAACTTTTCCCTTGCACAGCTGCTGTTACAGGAAGAGGTACAACTTCATTAAAGGCATCCGATTCCCATTCCAGGGCTGACCCTGTCTTCTGGCCCAGCGATGAAAACCAGACAGCTGGTTAGCAATCAGGTCAAACACCTCCAGGACCAAGCTCACCCAAGTTGCTATAGTAATATCAATTGGCCTTATTTAGGTTTTCTGCAGAAAACTCTCAGCACTTGAAGATATTGCACAGCCAAAGTCATCCAAATTATGTGAGTGCCACGGTTGAACAAGCAGAACTGTATGGAAGGGAGATGAGCCCTATAGAGCTTATTACTCACGCAGGGATCGGATCATTTATTATGGATGTAAGATAGTCCAACTGCTGCTAGCTAAGGTAGCACCTGATACCAGCAGCTGATAGATTAGCACAAGTACCATCAACATCTTTATTTCCAAATGCAGTTAGTCTTACCATTTGCCATGCAAAGTTAGTTTTAGCATATATGTTCCTATGAAAATAGAATGAGGCCATCTGTAATGAGCTAAGAATTAGATCTTAGTTCAGCCTGTAAGTCACTGACACAACTTTTGCACAGCACACATCCAGTGACTCAAGGCAAATAAGTAGAAATAATTTCCACCTATGTGCTATCAAAACCCCCAAAGCAGGGATTATTTGGCAGCATGCATTATTTAGGCAAGAAAAAAGGCTGTTCTCCATAAATCACAAAAGTGCACATTTTCCTAGAAGACACATCAACTCCCAATTTTCACCTACTTGTCACTAAGTCTCACAGTGAGACTGGTTCATCTCATAAGGACAACTCACTTACTTAGTTAACCCTCTACACAAGTGCATAATAAAGCAAAGCTAAGCACTGTGTTCAAAGATAATCTATTAGTAACAAAGCATAAGACCTCACAAATCAATTTGTGTTGCTTCCAGATGCAACTGTGTTAAATCGAGTTCTAAGGATGTACTACATCACCCCGTGCTTCTTTCTGACACGGCATAAATCAACATAGTTCTGCTGAAATCCTGTTGATTTACACCAACAGATTTTGTGGCTTGGTGATCTAGTCCTTTACTTTCAAGTTCTCAAAATGAGACACGAATACATGCTTTGCCTGCACTGGGCAGGGTGTATACATGTAAGAAATTCCCTCTCTCCTGCAGCTAACGACCACAACATCAATTCTTCATGCGATTAGAAGGCAAAAAATACTGCAACCCTGACCACACAAAAAGGGGAATGTTCAGTGAAAACAGAACACAATTTCAGCTTTGTACTCTGTGCTGATATCATATTCCCTATAATACTACTCCAATTTCTCATCTACATTTCAAGTAGGATGTCAAACACTAGTGAGTCCAAAGACTAAAGGCAGACATCTTACACTCTCAGTGCTGCCTGAATTCACACTTTGAAGGCTACAGGATGATTCAGTTACCATCTATTGTTACATACAAATGGACATTAAGTTTTCCTGCCAAGCTGACAAAATAAGAACTAATGTTACAGAAGTTAAATGACATAAACTCAACATTCCAATACAATGCAAACTTCTTAACTGGGCAAGCTATGAAAAAGGGGAGCTATTAGAGCAAACTTTCCCTCATTCCATATCTTCAGAGTCAGATCAGACAATACATCTGATCCCATCCCTTCAGCACATTCAAAGCCTGTGCACACAGCAGGCAGGTCAGCAGGCTGTGCTGGTACCTCACAGGCAGGCAGCCTGGAGACCAGGCTCATCATTAACTACCTATGCACCTAGGATTTAAAAAAATAAATAAATAAATAAATAAATAAATAAAAAGATAATTTGTCTGAATTTATTGAGCACTAAGTCACTTGTATGCTCTCAGATTTGCCACAGAGTGCACCTGTTATCATCTGGACGTGTTTTGCTCAGTTAATTTCCTGCTTTTCCTACGCAAAGAGTTCAGGTGGCACCCTGGTCTCTGCACTTTCCTGCCTCAGGCAGACCACGTAAGCTCCCATTAAGAACTCTGATGCAGAAAGCATGCATCTCTGCTGTGAACCAAAGCACACTTAATTCAACTCAGCAGAGCATTTCATTCAAAGAAGGGAGCAAGACAGAAGAGCTCACCATAACAGGAACCAAGCTTCCGTGGCCTTGATTCCTATGGAAGAGCATGTAAGCTGTGAGCCATCCCACAACCTATCTTCAGCTTTTAAGGACAATATAAAATGCAAAAATAGGACAAAAAGTGATGGCTTTCAGTTGCACCAGGAGTGGTTTAGGTTGGATATTAAAAAAAAAAATTTGTTCTAAGAAAGAGCAATAAAGCATTGGCACAGGCTGCCCAAGGAGGTGGTCGCCATCCCTGGAGGTGCTCCAGAGCCATGGAGATGTGGCACTGAGGGCCGTGGGCAGCAGGTGGGTTAGGGTTGGACTTGGATCTTAGTGGTCTTTTCCATCCTTGATGATGCTATGATTCTTAAGGAAGCACTAAAAAAAATTAGTAGTAGTAATAAGTAGTAATAATCCAAATGGTGGAACTACTCTATGGAAAAAGTTCTAATAGGCATGCTCTGGTTCATGCTGAAGGCTTATAGAAGAAACCTGCTTTTACACACACTGCACAGAAGGCTGGAAGGGCTTTGGATTCATTTAGTTACATGCCAACTGTTGCAGAAACTTCTAGCAGCATATTAGCAGCTACAGGGAAACTTATTTTGACACATTTGTACATATGGCATATAACAGAGAAAAATGCTTCAGGAGTGACTTCTGCACACAGAAACAAGCGCAACACCAAATTCCTAGGAACTGTTCCTTTGCCTTTAAAAGACAAGGGAATCACTGTCATTGAGAGCTATTTCCAACACGGCTGGGCTGCCTTGAGTATAGCAGCTTTCAACCTCCTTTGAATTACCTTGTTACACTAATTGGCATTAACACCACAAGCTGCCAAAATAAAGGCACACTGAGATGAGCTAAAGGTACAGCTGAGATGCGTCTCCTTCAATGTTCACCAAGCAATTGTGTGTGCTTCAAGCTGACATGGGCTGCTGCGTAGCTGTATTGATCCTGCATCGCCTGTGTCAGGAGGGAGGTGTCAGGGTGACATCCTCATCTGGACTGAATTACGGGATACCAGCGCCATGCAGCAGAGGCTGTGGAGCTGTACTACAAGTAGGATCTCATGCATTTCTCTGTTATAATGGAGAAATAACAATAATTCCAAAAGTAAGACACAAAGTCATTTCAAGGTCCCTCCTTGGCTTTGATGGAGAATGCCTCCAAGTATTCTAGCTGAATGATGTTTATTCTCTAACTGAGAGATATGGCCCAAAAAGACCATCGATGCTCGCTTGTGAAACTCAACTTTAATTACCAATTCAGGCACTCTCTATCACTTACGTTATGTACAATCAATGCTGACCTCATAAAAGAAAAGCATTGTCACTGTTTGTAATGCAGGAAGTTTTCTTTTTAAGAAGAAAACAATTACCGACCATCTAATTACCTCTCTGTGCATAGCTACCTATCACAGGAATGATTATCCCAAAAAAGCAGAAATGCTATATAATTCCACCTCCAATACGTTTAGTGGGAGAATCTATTTAGGTACTTACTAATGACTTCTTTCTTTTTTAAAAACAAACTTCTCGAAGCACTGTTCCCCATAAAGCAGCCAAGGAAATGAGTAAAACATGAAACAGCTAGATTTGATCAACATGGTTTGACAATGCTTCCTCCTAAATCATTCTTAATACGCTGAGATCTGAATGCATGCTGACGCTTCGAGATACAGTTGCGTGAGAGCTGTCACATACAGAAGAAAACTGCTTGTATACATACACTTACATGCGTATTCCTTTAACATGTCCAAGCAGATCAGGCCACAAACAGCTCCTCATTCCCAGACTTTGAGTTTGGGTGTTTCTTTTTGCTTGGCCAGGAGCAGGGGTCAACTTCTAACCTTCTCAAAGGCATCATTAAGTGTTGCTAAATAAAATTACTGGCTTTAAAGAGATAAGGACACATTTCCCTCATTAACTGACACAAATTAGAAGCATTAAGAAGTCCCTGGACAAATAATGTCATTTAGAGAAAAGATGTGACAGGATACCCCCATGTTCTCCACTATTAGTCTCTAAGAAACAAAGATGTTAAAGAAAAGCCATAAACTTGTGCCAGAAATCATTAAAATGGATGCATAGGTGGCAGTTAGGTAAGTTGATGTATCAGGCACACAGAGCTCAGTCAACAGCACTTACATTTGCTGCTCAGAAAGGACAGTAGCTAATGTGTGTGTGTTTGGGGTTGGAGACAAGAATATAGAAACAATAAGCTCAACTGCTCTTCAAAGGACCTGAACAACTTAGTGGGGAAACTTTCTGTAATCGTACGCATGCACATCTCTGATGACATGCTGAAAAGTACCAGTCTTTTCTTTACATGCAAGCCAGAGAATTCGCATAAATGTTGGTAGGTGAAATAAGAAACAGGAAGACACATGCAGTCTATAGGACACTAAATTGAGCATAAGTGTTGCACAAAAACCTTATCTGGAAAAAATATCAGGTCACAAAAGTCTCCTTGAAAACAAACAAAAACTACAGCTTAGAATAAACTGATAGGCAACTCAGAGCTATAAAAGTGAGGGAGAGAGATCAGATCCTTGGGATTATCTCGGTCAAACAAAAGGCTTTCCTCAGGTCAGTGAATCTTCAGGAATCCAAGTTGCTTCCCACCTTCACAAGTAGAGCTGTAAATACTGAGCTTCTCTTCTTAACAAAGGCTTCCACAAAGAGTGGCCAGTTTCTTATTTCCCTGACATCCTCTCAGCACCTCCTACTCTCACACATCAACATGCTCTTCTCCATTATGTGCCAAGCACAGCTGAATACAGCTTAAGGACTCCAGGAAGAAAAACAGGTAAACCCCAAATATGCAGCACGAGGAATGAGAGCTCTATGAACCTCAGTGATGGAAGGGAATGAGGACAAAGCAAAAGGAAAACTGAAGGAATTATACTACCTGAAGTTAATTACTGAGACGGATATCCCCAACTCTGAGCACTCAGCTAAATGGTTTAGAAACTTAGGAAGTTCTGACTGCACATCGCCAAATGCAGACAAAAAATCATTTTACTTCTCCTGCTGAAGTAATTCAGTACAGCACCTTGAGGTTTTATTAAACTCATTTCTCTGCTCCTCTCAAAGAAAGGCTTTCATACAATACAGGTCAGAACTAAAGCCACAAAGTTAGCAGGAAAGTTCTGTGCTACTTCCAAGCTGCAGGTCCTCACAAGTAAAAGTAGTTCTTGCATCAGGTAAGTCAATGCAACACAACAGGAAGAAACCAACACCATCGATCTGAAAAAAGATTTGCATATGGATGCAGATGATAGCACAGGTAGCACTAGACATTAAGGCTGGAGAAGAGCTGCATGCAGAACTTCCTATATGAATGCTGAGAAGACTTAGCACCTGCAACCAAAAGCTTCCAAATTTGTTTCACCTATTTCTTCTAGGGGGCAAGGCACTCCTTCCAGAACACTATAGGTCAATACCTCAAGGGATCACTTAAAAAACAGGACAGTAGCAGCTTATAAAGTTTATACTGTTATTCTTCAAGCAATACTTTTAAGAGATCTTCCATTCTCTACAAACATCAGGCACCCTGATAGCCTGTTATCTCCTGAGTCTTATTCTCCACAACTGTCAGAACTGGAAGGTTGTAAAGTCCCGTAAAAAAAGGTGCAAATTTCCTCCTTCGGAGGAAGTTTAATAACAAAGGAAGAGACAAAGGTGTCTCAGGCTTCCTGATAAGCAGGCAGCACCACTGCACTTTCACGTAAATCCCTAGAATCCTCATTATTTAATAAATGCATTAAGCTCTATTGATTTTTAGTGACTATGAAAGGTCAAGTCAAAACAAAGCAAGAACATTTTGTAATGCATAGGGTTAGAAAGGTGAGAAGTCTTAATGAGTAAGAAGTTTCTGTGCAGGTTGAGGAGAAAGCATAGCCCATCAAGCCCATTCCTTGGTTGGATGGATGTAAGAAGCAAGTAACTCCATTGGGCACAAAGTACTTCAAACTTGCACTCTCTGTGGCCCTATCCTAAATTTATACTTGCATACCAATGAGAAAATTTTAATTTCAATATTCAGAAATTATTAGAGTTTACTTAAAGGCCAGAAGCAGCTTCTCTACGTTTTTAGTACAACCTCCCATTCAATACAGACTAAAAGGAAGCATGAAATAACCACCTCACAGTGGAGGGGAGGAATGAGAGCCGAGACTTTCACGCACTTGAGCGCACCAAGTCAAAAAGCGACGCGACAGGTAACAGCAAACATATCTTCCACTTTAAATGTTCCGAGTTAAAAATCTTTCACGAGGTAATTCTCAACAGTCACATTTTCTCCCCCAAAATTTCTCATCCCACTGCATTCAAGATTATCCAAAATGAAATACAATGCTGTGATTAGAGGCATGCTTAATTACCGTTCAGCAATAAAAGTTTATGAACCAACATTTTATTCCAGCCCATGCATTGTCTTATTTTTATATATTCATAAATATGCAAAGCCATTAAGATGATTATTAATTGCAGCAGAATACAATTAGAAGGCTTTCAGCAAATGCAGTCGTTGACACTGTGGTATCTATTCACAATTTTGCCAGTGTCTGTCTTCAATTATTTAGCTTTTGGAAGGTCTCTGTTATCATGATATAATGAATGCTCCACATAAATAGTTTTGCTGCCTAAAAGATCTATTACTAAATTAAGTTTGTAGGTGCATCATTTTAATAAACCTTCACAAAACAGATTACTCATACAGCCTCACTCTCTTGTTTATCCTATTGTTAAGTTCATTATCAACATTTTTCTGGGGCTCAAAGTTATCAACTTTCCTTCCCTTGCATCATTTCTCCATTATTTTCATAGAGTTCCTACAACACCAATAGCTAACTCCCAAACAACCTATTCCAAAAGACTTCTCTCCAGCACTGTCCCCAGCACGCTGTCCAAGAAAATAGTTGATGTTTTTGGGCCTGCATTAGGGGAAAGACATTTATAACATCACAGATGCTGCACAGAGAATTAAAAATCCAAAATTAGAAATCTGCCTTTTCAGGAGGTGATACTTGAGTAGAAAACTCCTTCTAAAGGTCAGCAGCCCAACCTTGTTGATGTTTATCCACCAACCTCACAAGCAGCTGTTTACAAGATGGTTTAAGCACCTCGCTTTGGTAACTGGTGGCAGTCTTCATAACGATCAGGACGTTGTTACATGTCCTGTAATGACACGAACTCAGTGCCTTTTCATCTAAGTGGTAGGCTTTTACCTTCAAAACAATTGCTTGCTTTAGATTCCATGCCCTCAAAACACTTGTCTAACCTAACCTGATGCTCCCACATCACGCTCCTCCATACCAGACACTACCACAGCTATCAGCACCCACTTTACCCTAATGCTTACAGTAAGAATTGCAATACTCATTTTGAAGCATTTTGTTCCATTCTATTTTCTCTTCGTTCAATTTGCTAACGTAGAGGTAACACAAGCTGATGAAGAATGCAAAGCTCCCTCCAAACAATGGCTCTCAGGGAAGAATCTGTCATGGCACAACAGAGCGGATACATATGTAGCATCCTTCCAAAGGCAGCAGGAACCAACCCTGCATTACACCAGCATGCCTTCCCAACTCCAGTCCACTTATGAAAAAAAAAAAAAAAAAAAACGAAAAAAAAAACCCACTTCTAAACACAGCAGAAACATAAGGCACAAAACCTAGAAAAGCCCCCAAACCCTGGCGTGGAGTTTCACAATTCCTCAGCACACAGGAGGTGATTGCTGCCAGGAGGCAAAAATAAGAAACACAGTTTGCAGCCATACATCAAAGCAGCAGCGCTCACACCACCAGTGTATGCTGCTCAGCCACAGCTGCTGGGCAGATGTGACATGTTGCAAGCACTCCTAGAAATCTCCTCAGGGGGCTGCTGGGATTTGGCATAGGTTTTGGAGTCTCTATTTTGATAACAGTAAAGCAAACTGAAGGCACATCTGGGCAGTAGTGAGCACTGGACTTCAAAGCTTTACCTTAGGGACAGTTCTGCCCCCTCCATGCACAGCAGTAGAGGGCTCATGGGACTGCTCAGCAATGCATTCAGTTACTCTTCTCTGAGAAGCAGTTATGCTTTTCCCTGGTGCTCAAAGATATCAGACATATGCTGCTATCATATGATCCACTATCTCATCTGAGGCCATCCTTTAAATTTTGCAACACATGAAGATATCGAAAAACCACTGCATCCTCCAGTTACCAGGTTGATTTTACTTATTAATGCTCCCTGCATTATTCAAGAGATTAACAAAGAAAAGGGAGAAATTAATAGTCTTATCTTCTTTCCCTAAAGGATTACTTACTCATCTGTCTCATGTTTAGGGGAAAAAAAAAAAAAAAAAAAAAATGAGGGGGAAAAGTGCTCATCATCAACACGTGTCCAAGCTTCCAAGCTAAAGGCACAGAGAAGGTAAAAACAACCCTCACCCCTATGCAACAAGAGCTCAGCTAGTGATGAACCAAGTCCTGACTGGGCCTGTAAAAGTCTATAAAGGCTCATTGGGTACCATTGCTGGGCTGGGCTCATGTGAGCTGCAATAACTGCTTCAGCGCCTGTTCTGCGTGCTTTTGGCCTTGCCCTCAGCTGCAAACACATACAGCAATGGGGGTAAAATAAATAAAAACTTAATACAAATCTGAAATCTGTTCTGGGAAGGAAAGAAAAACCGAGAAAACAAATCCTGCATGCCAGCCACCTATTAACCTATTTCCAGAAGATATTCAGAGCTGTGGCAAAGAAGGGAGTGCAGACGACGGAAAGGCACTGATGCTCCACTCCCACCTGCGCGAGGCCAGGAGCAGCGCCGGAGCCGACACCAGCACCGCACGCTAACCACTTGACTCTGGTCTCTTACCCACTGATTTACAGCGGGCGCACAGCAAGGGTGCAGCATCCGTCACATCGCCGCACATCCATCACACGGCCGCGCATCCATCACGTTCTCACCTCGCGATGTGAGGACAGCCCGATGTGAGGACAGCCCGATGTGAGGACAGCCCGATGTGAGGACAGCCCGATGTGAGGACAGCCCGATGTGAGGACAGCCCGGCGCTGCCCAGATGCTGACTGCTGCTGCTGCACAAGTTGCCGTCCACCGGCGCACGGCTCGTGTCCACCAGCACTCAGATCCCATTTGTTTCCAACCATTACCATAGCAGGCTGGATTGGAGCCAGCCAAAATGCTGGAGATGAATAAAAGGAGCGATTAACTAACAGGAGGCAAGCGTGCTGGCAGACACCGTTCTGACTGCAAGAGTTATTTTTTGCTGCTAAGACCGAGATACCAAATTTACATCCCAACTTTATTTATAGCTTCCGGATTCATATTGCAGTTAGCTACAAAACTGACGAGCACATTTTAATGACAGTCAACATTAAAATAAAAATTATAAGCTTGGCATCAAACTTCTGACTACTTTGGGAAATAAGGGTCTATTTGACTTGGAGGCTAATATTCCTAAAATCTTTCACGTTGGCGTATTAAAAGTTTAACACATTAAGAAAGAATTAAGGGAAAACAGCATGTTTTAATTAAATCCTAGTTATATAATTTTTGCTGAATCAATCTGGAGGAATCAGAAGGATTAAAGCTGAAATTCATTACCAAGATGGCAAGTGAATATGAACATGATTTCTGTGATTTTTGCCGATTACACTTTAAAAAATCTGCAAGATTAAAACTAAGCCCCATTTATAGGATGGCAAGTGAATACAAACTTATTAATTTCAGATCATGGGGCTTTAATGTAAAAGATAATCAATGAGAAATTACATTAAGTTTGCTTTTCACATTCATCAGACTATTCTGTAAAGACGCCAATAAAATGAAATCTCTCCTGATATTCCATGAGACAAATATCTCCCAGATTACAAAAGCTTCATTCCAATGTACTAGTCAATACCCAGAATAAAATTTACACTGTAAATCAACAAAGTATTATTAAATTAGACCCAACTGTGGAACAAGAGGCTGTGTGCTGTAGGTTTCTACATCTCGGCAGGGCTGGATGCTTCTGGGAAATTAGCCAGGTTGATTACCGTTATAAGAAATCTTTCCTTTGGCTCTCCAACCCGCTGATGTCAGTCCCTTCCAATTCTGAAAGAACTCTCCTTAGGTTACCAATAAAAGTACAAGTTGAAGGATTGCAGCAAAGTAAAAGTACAGTAAGGGAGGAATTCAAAGCTCCTATTGCTCTAGTCAGATTCCAAACTAATGTTGTCATGGAGTAACTAAGTATTTCAGATGATAAGGACTAAAATAGGTTGGGTATCTTTCTTCAGGATCATCAACACAGGATGCAAAGGGACCACTGAGGCACCAAGCTTCTTCTGCCACAAACCACAGCCATACTCCCCAAAATCCCACACAACTTCTGCTTCCCTTCTGCCTTGATGCAGAGCACAGCTGCGGCGAGCCTGAAAACCAACTACTGCTTATCTCCAAAGGATCTTACACCAAACAGCTAAGATAAGGAGCATTGTTCTGACCTCTCTTGGCAAAGAAAAGCAGCTTCGTCAGGTCCCAGACCCGCAGCCAGATGCCCAGCAGTGGAGCCCAAAGACCACAGCAGAGTCCAAGTGATGTTCCCAGAACACAGGGACAGCTCTGCTGGATGCTGGCTGCACAGAGATCGCCTGCACTGAGCTCATATTCCACACTTTATAACATGCCCAACGCCTCCTTCACTCCCTGCCCTCCAGCCCCAGATGGGGGATTTTATTTTTCTGTGATTCTAATAGCACCAAATTACACACAGGTTCTGGCTGGCAGCCTCAACTGACCTTTTTAAGGCTCTGAAATAGATTTAAGCTCAATGTCCCTGGCAGAGGAAGGCTGGCCTGCTCCTTTCACACAGCCAAGCAGGGTTCAGTCCCAGCACCACTCCCCCACAGACCAGATAGGATGAAAAGGGCAAGTCTCTTAAAATGTGGCTCTGACTTTGAAATTCAGATGACAAGGCTTCTGGACATATGGTATTTGACAGCCCCGTAACACAGCAGCTCTGGTCACCGCTTGAAAAATTAATCAAAGTTTCCATAAAGGCTCTTCCAATTCTGCCTTAATAACTTTGCTGAAGGGGTCTGTGGGTGCCAGCAACCAGACCCCGTACAGCACGCACATGGATTTAAGCGGACACAGCAGCTCCTCCTGCAGCCTGAAGCTACCAAAATGAGTTTCCCCTTCCAATTATGTTTTTGGTTAAGTGCACAATTCAATACAGCACATCAAAGTCAGCCGCACAGCGAGTGGCACTCCTTGTACAGATAAATGCTTACATAGGGCAATTAGTTACAAGAAGGCCAAGACCTCAGATAAATAACACAAAGGGGCTGCTCAAAGTTTTAAAAAGTCAGGAGGAGGGAGGTTTGGTAATCTCATGATTGAACTCTTATTACCCAAGTTAAATTTATACATCCTGCAAATATATTGCCCCTTAAACTGGAGACAACTCATGACATTAACTGTCCTATACAGCCCCAGGGGTAGAGGACAGAGCCCAGAGATTGCTGGGGCAGTTGTGGCAGTGTGCATGAACCATGGTCACCACGGCAGGGACTGCTCCCTGCACCCTCCTCCCCACAGCTCTGTTTGCAGCAATGACACTCAAACACGTGGAGAATTAACACAGTTATTTCACAGCGCAAGGCATCCCAGAGCTGAACCAGAACGCTTTGCAATCAAGTAGGATGTTTGTTTAGCTCATCCCAGCCTGATGCTTTGCTTTTATTGGGCAATCTTCCACTTTACTCACCCAAATTAAGAGCTGGGGAAGCCCTGAAGCTAACTTACAAGGAAACCACTTAAGAACCACCACACACCACTACCAGAACAAATTTAATTCAATTTTGGGAAGAGATGAAAAGGTGTAAATATAACAGGAATTCACCACTTCGTGCCAGCCTGCAAAACACCCAACTGTGTCAGGAAAAAGGGATGGTATCGATGTGGAGCAGATGAACGAAAATCCATCACCCCCAGCATCACCTTCTGTTGGCTTTCATGTGCTGCATTTCTTAATCACCTTTATATCACATTTCCTTCTTTCAGAGCACAACCCATGGTTCTTTCATACCTTACAGCAATGCCACGTGCAGACTGATCTTTCGCACACCTACACGAACACAAGAACACCTACCAGCTCCCACCCAGTCACCTCCTAACTTCAGCTGTTACCAAGCTCCAAAACTTATCAGCAATCCCTCCAATTCAAATACAAAATCCAAGCATACGCTCAACTTTTAATAATGCAAGTCTCCCCATTTGATAGAACTCACTATATTTAAAAGCAGGATCACAGAATTGCTCAGATTGGAAAAGACCTTAAAGATCATCAAGTCCAACAACAACCTAACCATACCACCCCAACTCTAACATCCCTCTGCTAAATCATGTCCCTAAGCACCACATCAGAGCTTTCTTAAGCATTACATTAAATTTGACCACAGGTGCTTGTAAGGACTTTATACTTCAGTCCTCCAGAGACATCTTCTCCTCAGGATAGCTCTGAGGAGCTAAGTGGAAGTTGGAATATTTCTGGGGAGTTTCTGAATTTTGGTTTGGGGGTTGTTTTTGATTGGGGGTGTTGCGGATTTTGTTGTTGCTTTCGGTGATTATTATTATTTTTTTTTGCATGTGGGCATTTCTACATTTTTATTTTTTTTAAAGTTCTACCGTGCCTTACATTCACAAGTCTCTCCTTCACAGGACTTTGGTTTACTTCATAGCAGCAGAGGTTGGCCCTAGATAAACAAGCAAATACACACATCTGGTATCTCATGCGCTTCCCATGATAATTAAGGTTATTACAGCAGTCATTAGTCAAGGCTCAAGGCAACACCGTGCCATGTCCTGCACAAACAAGCAAAACGGCCTTTATCCCAGATAACTCCCCATCTCACCATCTGCTGTTGTCCTGATTTATCTTCCTTAGATGAGTTAAAAAATGTTCCTGATGCCATATCAGTTGCAGCACTGGCTATGACTTTGGCACTGAGCAGCTCCTCCAACTTACTTTCTTTAATTGGAAGTTTCAAATCCACAAAACAGATCTGAGTTTTGCTTTGAGAAAGTTTGGAGGTGAGTAGGACCCACTTAAAGAACAGAGAGAAAAGGCCTAGAGGGGACAGATGGAAAAATAAAAAGTAAAGATTGAGGCTACCAGAAAGGAGAAGCATGTGAAAGATGTAATTGAAGCCAGTCTCTCAGAATAAGTAAAACCCATCCAGCAAAAAAAAGACAGTGTAAGAGTAAAAACGAAGTGTGATAGTGCTGTCACTTTTGGGGCTCTGAGGGATAAGTAATGAAAAGTGCTGGTTTAGAGATCATAGAAAACAGGGCTGGAATAGACCTCACGAGGTCATCGAGTCCATCTCTGTGCCCCAAGGCAGGAGCTGCTCTGCAGATATCACTCGTGACAGATGTTTTTCTATCCCGTTCTTTAAGAACTGTAACGATGGAGATGCTGCAATCCCCACAAGAAATCCAATGCAGTGTATCATCTTAGAAAGTTTTTGTTACTGAAGCAAATCTCACTTGCTGCAGTTTAAACCTGACTTTATCCCCCATCATGGACCAGGAGGAGAGCGTCCCTGCACAGCAGTGTATTGCCAGGAGAAAAACACAGCCATGTCCTCAACAGTGGCTTCAGCAATGCCATAATTTTTGCCAATGCTGTTCCCATTTTTCTATTTCCTTTGTAACACTGAGTTTTTAAAACTGACATCAAAGGTAGAACCACAGCAACACAACAAAACCTTTGCTCATCTGTGCTGAGAATGGCTGGAATCTGGAAGACCATCCTCTGTTCTCCCTAAGGATGAGATGAGAACAGCTCTTCTCTTTGATTACCACAGAGTCCGTATTTCTGTGATGTTACAGCCCCACACACAGCAGTGCTCTCTGAACCTTCCCCAGCAAACAATATTCAAACATAGTGGAAGGGGAAAAAAAAAAAAAAATAAAGGCAGAAGAAGAGCAGCTACCCACCAGGATTTCAAGTGGCAGCTCTCTGGGTGGACAGGAAATAAAAGCCAAGTACTGCAGTCAATGAAAAGGTGTGAGCACCATACATACATGGCTAGGCAAATAGTACAGTTGTATCATATAGGATCTCTTCTCTGACCTGTTACAGCACTAAGAATGGGTCAAGACAATTTTTGACAGCAAAGCACCAGGAACTGGTGAAAGAGATGTATTCTCCAAATAAACATGAAATTAGCAATGAGTTCTGTGGGTATTTATGAGACAACATTTTACAACAGCACTGCAGGAACCAAAGATGTGGGGGCCTCTTTATCTGTGGGTTTGGCTGGGTGTTTTTTTTTTGTTTGTTTGTTTGTTTTTTTTTTTTTTGCACATTCAAACCCAAAGCTGTCACATCTTCAAGCTGTTCTTCCCAAATATGTGGACAAACATCTTTCCTGTGACGAGAACTCAGATTTTGGCTTTATCATATCACTATGACAGCTAAGATATTTATGAAAAGAGCTAAATATCATGGAATTCATACCATTCGTGCAAGCACCACTAACAGCAGGCTTCCTTGGACTTCAAGTCCCAAAGACTCTTTTTTTTTTCCCCTTACAAATCTAATGACTTACTCTGCTTCCTAATGCCAATTAAGCATCCAAGAAAAAGGAAGGAGGGGAGACATCAAAGCTGTCACACTTCTCTCATGCCTCCCAGCCGACAGCTTGTCCCCTTTTCTGAGCCTTTAATAGTCTAGGCAGATCTCAACAACATTACCAGCTGAGTGAGAGCTCTTGCCTAAGGAGCTGTCTGCCTAAACTCCTCAATTTATTAGAGCCTACCAACATCAGGGAGCAAACGGGTGCAGTCAGCAAAGATGAGCTGAAGAAGAAAGAAAATAAAAACATCCATTATACACACAAGCCCTGACTGCGGAATTCAAAAACATGCAAAACAAAGCACCCGGATTAATCATTAATTTTACCACGTAGCCCTTAAAAGCCATATATTCACTTTTCCAATCTGAAGGTCACAGCCAAGATGATACAGTCATTCAATCCCACAGCTTCAAAGCACACAGAACTGAATATTCCGCCCTTCTGGACCAGTTCCTTCCTCTGATCTCTTTACATACATCGACTGAGAACAATTAGGAATACACATTTAGCTGGATCGAAATTAATGGACCAGCGTAAGAAGTACCTGGCATTTGTTTTGCTGATAGAGCCAAACTCCTTAGTAAGGAGAAATTCCCATTCAAAGTAATGGGAACACAAAACACTTAAGGCTTGGCTATTTGGGATAGATTTTTAGCAGAAAGTTGCTTCTATTTCAGTACCAAAGCGAGCGGTCAGACCTTCCCAGCAGTGCCTCCACTGAAGCACTCACCAGGTGCTAAGCCTTGACGGATAACAGAAAGGTTTTAAGTGTGCTGGCAAATCTGCGGTGTGTAAAGGCTGATACTGAATCTTTTGGAGAAGAAAAAAAAAAAAAAAAGAAAAAAAAAAAAAGCCCTAACTGCACATAAACCCTGCATCCCCTGTTTCCAAGTGGAATTCTCCTCCTGACCCCAAAATCAGACTTGCCCTGGAGCTCAGCTGTATCTGCCACTGTTTCCAGATAAGGAAAGTAAACAATCTGCAATTGCCAAGAAGACATCTACAGGTGCTTGTATCCCACTCTACCTGAGAATTAAACTTTGAACTTAAGTGCACGAAAACTAGACATTATTACAAGGATTTAATTGGAAAAAAAAAAAAACAAAAAACAAAAAAAAACCAGCACACAGGATTCCCACTCTATTCTTCAAACTCTTTCCAGAGAAAACTCACATTTCAGTCAATTGTGTCTTCTAATTAAAAAAGGAGTAATCTTCCCAAAAACAACAAAGGAGAGCAACACTAAATGGCCTGGATGTTACAAAAATGAAACAAAAATAATGTTGCTGGTTTCTCTTCCCCTCTCTACTGGATGAGCCATTAACATGCCAGGGGCACAAGTAATGGAAATGTACTTTTATAGTAATCTACTTTCTTTGCTTGGATTATTTTCAAATGACTCCACTGCAGCGTACATTAATCTAGGCAACAACCTCGTATAGTCAGTTTTCTTTTTGATAGTTTAGTGGGAACACAACTACTGTGGAATCACCAAATGATAGTCAGTATCACTGCACTCCCCATTCCTTGTTTGTTTGTTCTAAAGAACGCAGCAAGCTCAAATGAGAAACCGCACAAGAACAAATGCTGGGAAGCATTTCTCCTCGCCGCTGTATACTCAAACCTTCATGCTATATGTGCACACACGATGGATGGATGAGCCCCTCCAACTGCCTCAGCCAGAGGTCACGCCACATAACACCACAGCAGCTGCAGATCACAGCAATTTTCTCCTCCCTTCCTTCCTTAATTCACATCCTTTTCCTTTTTATATGTTTTTATACAGAAGCCAGAGTTCACATTGTGACCAGTTAACTTGGAATTGATTCTGCTCAGATAAAGAATACATTCCAAATTTGTTCCAAAAACACCTATTTTTCTTCCTTATTTTACTAATTCATTTCTGAACTATCAAATATGTTCAGTACCAAACGTTCAGTCACAGCGGTTCACATTAAATATCACACTCCATTTTAGCACATTATCAATTAAAAAAAAAAAAAAAGATTCCACTCCAAGAAGAGACTGTATTTGAGAACACACAACATTAGTCACAACCAAGAACTAAAAATCTGACCTCTCTCTCTTGCAAATAGCTTGTATATTGCATTTAGCATTTCTTTGTTAACTTTTCCACCCCGCAGCACAGATAGCTGCATTCTATTTTACAAATGCATAGATAAGACTCAGTGTTTAGCAGTGGAAAGAAAATTGTTTAAGATCCCTGAGGGAAGGTGCTACGGAAGTACATTCAGTATAGTTACAAGTCAATCCAGTTTGCTGGAGCTGAAAGAAAGCAAAAATCTTTCATCAAGCAGGATTTCTTTCTATATTTATATGTATTACATGCATGTAACCCTTAACACTTCAGGGAGTGAAATCTCTAAGGAGATAGCTGGCCTGAAAAGAACAAGGTTAGCATAAGGCAGCCTGTGCAAGGTATGCTCAAGTATATGCTGTATGGGAAAGAACAGGTAAAGATGCTCATCTGTTGGGGATTAGACAAAAAAATATTAAAATGATTCAGTTTTAGTAGTGCACAGCCTCTACGTCACTACAAACAGTGAACACACCAACATTACTCTTACCAACAGAAAATGGGCGTTCCCTTCTTCCAGCATAAGCTTAGAAAAGCTGCAGGGAAGTTTGGAATTCGAAGAGACAGAAGTGCCTCACATAATACTTCCCTTAATAGAAAGAGAAAAGAGCCCATGCTGTGTAATTATATAAAGGTAAACAACTAGGAAGGCTCATTGCAAACTGTATTGTATGCCGGGTGATTTGTCGTGCTGCCGAGTTTCCAATGGAGTGCCTGCAACACGTGCTCACCCTTTTCATCTCTGATTTCTACATAATGCAAACAGCAGACAGGGAAAGCTCTGTTTCCCATTTAAGTTACGCAGTACCACCTTTTTCTTTTTTTCCCCCTGAAAGTTTGGTAATCGATTTTTCTCTAACTCAGTAGTTAGAGTAAAAAAAAAAAAAAAAGGCAGAAAAAATAATTTAGGCAAACAAATTACATCTCCACTCTTCTCTGACCTGCAGGACCTTGGAGAAATTGGATGGATGGAAGAACCGCTGGTGATGTTGCCAGCAGATCTCCCTGAACTCCTCAACCTAGGCAGAATCACAGGGGCCACTTTACACATGGATGAACTGGTCTTGAGCAATCTCCCTAATGTAGCAGACACAAATAGGCTTTGCTCCAATACCAGAAAAGTGTGTCCCACATGTTTGTTTTGACTAATATTACTGAAGACAATCCAGCAATATTTCTGGAGGGACTCCAATTGCATTGCAGGGGTCAGTTAAGTCTTGTGGAGAAACGGGTGGGTGAGGAGCCTCTAATGCCATTTTCTAGCCAGGTTTCTCTCAGATACAATCCTATAGAAACATAGGTCCATTTCTAAGGGGTCCCAAAGGGTTGAGGAAAGAAAAGAACCGTTCATATCCAGGTCACAGTTTAAAAGACAATTACAGGCCGACTTTCCTTAGCCCAAGGACAACAGTATCACTCATAAGAGTGGGGTTAACCTTAGCAGATGAGTTTTTGAGGCATCTTCATCTACAAAAGGAAAGCCAGCCTAGGGCTGATGACTTGCCCTAACCTGGCACAGATGCAGACTTAACTCAAAAACAACCCAAGGATGAACACAAGGCTGCAAGGTTTACTGAGACAGGGCCCTTCTGTGTTTGAATATTAAGACATTTATAGCAATACATATTTTTTAAGTGGTAGAAATCAGGACAAGAGTCTGCATTATGTGCATCAACTAACCATTTATATTCCTTGCTTTCACAAGAAAACTGCATCAGTTGATTGTCCTCATCCCCATGAATTCAGAAAAGGACAGAACGGATGAGAAGTAAAAGCAAAGGCCGTCAGTGGTTAACCCCCAAGATCAGAAGGAATGGTGCCATAGGGAGTGTGTCTGCAGCTCAGACCCTGAAGTCTCAGCACTTTGCACAGAGATTTAGCACCATACATACCCAGCAGTACATACAGTGCTGCCAGTTTTTATTTTCAAATAAAGGCCAAGAAGTACAGATTTCCTTAACTCTACAGTGACTTCAATTATGCACCACATCCACCACATAAGCTGTATTTCCAGAGCTTCAGCACTTGACATTTTGAAATAAAATGTCATGAATAGAATTTGTGAACCACTCTTTGCCCTTCCCCTTTGATTTTAAATCCTTAAAGCAGTGATCTGATGCTTTTAAACTACCCCCTTCTTTCTCCTTTCTTGAGTTTTGGTTTGAAAAATCAAAGCCATCAGCTCAGGTTAGAGCACATCTTCCTTCTACATTATGCCAAATCTCAGAGTTCTTGAGTTAGCCCTTATCCACCTGACAGCTTCCCTCACATTTACTCTTATTGCCTTATGCTCATCCTCCTCATTTTCAGGGTGTTTTCTCTTATGCCCCGAGCAAGAGATGCCAGGAAATAGAAGGCACAGAAATAAATTCAGTGCTGTGAACTTCAAGACTGTCTTGAATGTGAAGCAGGGACGTAAGAAATCAATCTTTTTGTCAAATTATCCTATTAGTATGACAGGTTTAATGCTACCATGCAAGTGATTGACTTCTCTGTGGTCCGACTGACTGATTTATCAGTAAAACTGAAGGAGAACAGTCAGCTCTATCACTCTTCTAAAAAGACAGCAATGGTGAACCCATCTCCTGAAAAGCAGGTTTTGGTGTCTTTTCTCTCCTTTAAGATGGAAATAACTTTATTCCCAGCATCCTTTTCCTCCAATCTGACAAAAACACTGCTTTGCAACTCCAGTCTATCCTGTCTGATGCTTTATTTAGTTTGCCTCTAAATGTATGGCTTTTCCTGAAAGGTCAATTGTTCTTCATCTAGCTGATGGCCTCCTGATGGAGCCCGATTATTACCCTCTGTCTTTTTATATAAGCTATGGTCAAGACACTGTTGGCATTATTAAGATGTGATGTCCTGTGCCTTAAGAACTGGAAGAGCTAATGTGACAGTTCTGAGCTTGGAGAGGAGAAAAGGGAAAAAAAAGAAAAAGAAAAAAAAAAAAAGAAGAAAGGTGCTTTTTCTTCTCCCCCAGTATTTGCCCTGTGCTGTCATGCTGTGTGAAGGGGCCATCCTGGCATCTGTTATCCATTCCCCTGAAGGAGTCCTTCACAAGAGTGAATCTGCCTGCAAAGACGACGGGAGGATTTTGAAGACAGCATGTGGAAAGTTGCCATCGGTCTTCCAGAAATCTCTTCTCTAAATCTCATAAGAGCTGACCTGGGGCATACGAAACCACAGTGCTTCTGAAACACAAAGTAATCGCTCTGAACTCTCTTTCAGCCATTTGCATTTTCAACAATCTCTCTTCAGAGAGCTGCCCTGCGCCTACGGGAATATTTGCCTCTATTCACAGCTGACTTTTAATCTAAGATGGAATCTGCTGGCTTTTCTTTTATAGTTGACAGAGAAGTTGTGGCTCTGTTAAGATAAGTGTTCTTTTTGTTGCGCCTCTTCTATAAAATTCCTGGAAGATGTGCCCCCGAACAAATCTCCCAGAATACCAGGGCAGAAATAAAGTACTGTCGCTAGTACTGAAAGCGCTCTGCAAATCCCACACAGCCTAAGAGAATCCAATGGCCCACGATGAATAACGATGCTTGGTAAGACCAGATAAAAGCACCAAACAACCAACAAGCATTGAATTATAAAGCTTGAAATCCAGAAATATCTATTAATCCTTTAGATCTGTCACCCTGATGTCTGTGATGTTTTCTTTCCCCTTTTGAATCTAAGGCTCTCCACGTGGGAACTTTTCTTACCTGATGAATTTAAAATACATGAGTTCTCATTCATTTAGAATTAGGAATTCTCTAGGAATTAAACAAAAGATACACTTTCTATACAGAAAAGGGAGAAGGGTTTTTTTTATGCTTTTGTTTTTTAAACCAATGATAGAAATACTTTCAACCCATAATAACAGAGATATTTTTTCTATGTCTCTGTGTTCTTATTCTCAGCTGCAGACCATCCTATACCCTACGAGAAGCACAGGCAAGGTGCCAGCTAAAGTTAGCTTCTCATATGAAGAGCAACAAGGCAGGAATTCCCAAGGAGACAGCACAATGCAGACAGAAACCTCTGCTAATCCTAGGGGACCACTAGGCAGGTATAAAAACCAGGCCAAGGGATAACTTACTGGCTTCTGCAAGGCCCCTTTGCCCTCACATTGAGCCAGGCTGCATGACGTGCAGAAAACCATTTGGAACACTGCCTAAAAGCCTCCAGTCTTATCACCACTCCAGTCACTACTGCAAAATGTTTTTCAAGCAACTCAGCAGATGAAGGTTAAATACAGAAGCAAATGCACAATACTGGAAGAGGATTGCTAATAAGATCACCTCTCATAACAGGGCAGTTTTCACAAGGAGTAATGGGTGCTGTGCTAATGAAGGAGTAAAATTGCTTCTGACAAGTTCTCAGCAACAGCAGGCAAAGTATTCGCAGACAGGCCAGTAGCTGCATACAGGGAAAAAAAAAAAGAGCTGAACTCACCCAACTAGTGAAGTAGCTCTTCTCAGCAAGCAGCCCAGGTCCAAGTGATGCTCTCCGTTCAGCAGCTGGCCCTGATATGAGCCCATGTGGCTCAACCCCAACTGGTCAGGAGGGGAGCACAGGTGCAAACAATTTGCCTGTGCTCCCTGGGCCAGCCACAGCCCACCTCTACCAGGTGCCCAATCACCAGGTCAAACCCCAACCTAACAGTTCACTACAAAGGGAAAAGCAGCCACCTGGAGAATACCTGGGATCTAGAATTGGTTGACTCATAACATTGTCTGTGTAAGAGAATTAACTTATTTCAGTGCACACACACACACAAGACATCATTAAATGTGAGAGAAACCCTTCCAATTTCTCTTATCACTTCTGAGTGGCAGTGCCAGTACACCTAAAGTGTGTGTGAGCAACACTTAAGCCCAGAGCCCCCTGTAACCCAGCTAATAGAAATCATACCACATCACAACTGAAAGCCAAAGTAATTCTGCTTACAAGATGCAAAATTTTATTATTTCCTATCTCTGGCTCTTCCACTGAAAGGTAGAGCTAAAGCAGACTGGTCTCCTTGGCTTGACCTCTACTGATGGGGGCTTGGGAAAATTCAACAACCCTAGTAACCACATTGACCACAGTTCAATCATTCAGACACAGCTGTATCAGAGTGAAGAAGACAGCATAGGGAGCCAGGCTTAGCACCTTGGTGAGCAAGGTCCCAAATGGTCAGTATCTACACTACAGGCATTGTGCAGGACTTCAGAAATCAAAGCACAGTATTTGAAGAGAAACAAACTAACTTCCCTCGAATGAGTTGTACATCTACACTTTTTTTTGCAAATCTTTCATCTCCATTTCCATACTGTTTGCTAAAGTTGTTATCAAATTTACTTCTTTCTCTAGAAATATATTATCACAATAAGAAAAATAAAGCAGGTATTTGACTTGTTTATTAATTGGAGAATTTCTTAATGAGGTGATATTTTAAGCTTTGTACAAGAGGAGTTCTTCAAACTACAGCACTTCGAGCATATTCAACTATTAGCAAGATGTGTCTTTTGTTAGTAGTCTTCCAGTCAGGAAAGTCTGCTGAACTCAAATGATGACTTAGTGTCATGGGAATCACATTTCTTTTCCACTGTTTTATAGCCACTCATCTTGAACTGACATTGTTCAGCACTCCTCACTGCTGGTGTCAGATGGTATAACAGCATCCAGAGCAGCCTCAGCATCTTCCGGATGAAAAGTTTCTATGATTAACTTTAGAAATGTCAATCGTTTGCCACGTTCAGTATTCAGACTTGTTCATCAGTTAGTAATAACATTCCTAGCTGAACAGAAAATGTGTTCTGAATAAGTGCTGGGGAAAGGAAAGCTTAAACATTTGACAGCAGTTAAAGATGAAGCAGACTATACTTTTCATTTCTGAAATGAGGATGCAGTGATTTCAGTGGGCTTCTGCACCAGAAAAAGCAGCAGGATTATGGAAACGGACCTTTTCTTCTACTTTTTATGACAACTACAATTTGGTATTTCTCATCTCTGTCCTGCAATTAAAAGGGGAAGATAACAGAAATAGCTGAAGAAGCAAGAGACAAGAAAGGAAAAATAAGCTGCTTCCAGCTGGTCTCCTCTTTTCTGTGCGTGCTGTACTCATTTCATTACTAGATTAGAAGCTTCTTCCAGTATCATCTCCATAGGCTTTGAAATTGTCACCATTAGAAAGTACGTCACAAAAGTTATTTTTAAAACTATAGATTGTGTTATAGAGAATCGCTTTTTTGTGCGTGTGGATTTTTTTTGTTGTTTTTCTTTTTTTAATGTAATGGAGGAAAGGCATTTGTTAGAGGAATAAGACAGCTGAGGGGAAAAAATACTCATCATAATCAGAAGAAAAGAAAAAAAATCTTGGAATGTGTTCCTGCTCTCTCAGCCTAAATATTCTCTCTTCCCTGACTGGTGTCAAATATGATCAATCAAATTAATTCCACATATACTAAAAATGAGCTCTCCCTCTCCTACTCAGCTCTGAAGTCACAATCTCGCTTCATTTGCATGGAAGTCACAATATCATCAACACGGGTCTAGGCAGATCCCCCAGCAAGTCAACCCACCAATTTCAGATGCATCCCAGCGTCCTCAGGGTGCATCAATCAGGATTCCAAAAAGCAATCAGTAACAGACCTGTGACACTTGCAGTAGCAGTGCCTGTAGCCACAGCCATTCCTGCAGAGCTCTGATCCACTTCTACTGGTAGATCTCCAAACATTCCCACTCTCCACTGGAGACCATCACCACAGAACCTTTGCTCCACATGCACTGCTCAACACTACTGCAATGTTCAACATCCTCAATAACAGTTTAAGAAAAGAAAACGTGTACCAAACTCAGAAGTATGTAAAATACGGAGCTTAAAAACACCACTGACTGGCAAAGGGAAGTGAATTTGTGTCCTGCTTAGATGTTAATAATAAGAAGAAAAAACATGCAGAAGTGGAAAAAAAAAAGTACACAGACAAGATAAAGCATAAGACCAATGCTGAATGGGAAGTAAAGAGTTCTCCCACACACAATAAACTGCTCATGCATTATTCACAGGTTGTGCAGCTGGGGATTGTTACACCTCTTCTAGAAAGAGGAAAAAAACCCATATTTGACACCCTCACAGCTCTGCGCTTGCAGTAAACCCCTAGAGAAAAGATTCAGGGAAGATGCCTAGATGTGAGGGTGGTAAACAAGTCCAACAGTGCAATAATTTTGTCGTTGGGGTTTGGGTTGGTTTGTTTCTCTTAGCTTTCTTCCCTGCTCTTCCATTGTAGAAGCCAGAAACTCATCCAAGGACACACTAGACTGAACTGGTCCAAGTTTGAGAATCTGTATCAGTAGCAAAGAAGAAAGGAGGAAGAGCCATTCTTAGCAGTCAGCTACCATTGTTCTGTTTAAAGAAAACACACCCACAGTTCAAGTGGATTAGGCATTATTCCACTTCTCAGTGCTGTCCTTCCCATACTCTGAACCTTGCCCAGACTATCTTCTACCCACCCCCTAGCTATTCCCCCTTCAAAAGGGGCTCTCACGCATGCACGACCCAATAAACGTTAGTAAGAACACGTAAGGGTCAGGCAAAAGCCTAGAGTCAGAGCTCTGGCAGAAATCCAAACTGAAACAGACACTGACTATGCACAACGGCAAGGGAAGAAAGTCAGCTTTTCCCCAAAGTGATATTTTAATTCAGAAAGGAACCTTCACTAATCCCAGGAAGGGTTTATTATTATCTGTGCAGCAAATGGGACTGCAGTTGGTCTACATAAAGCATTAGCTTCCTACAGGGCATTTTAGACTTTAAATGATGAAGGACCAGACTTAAACCAGAAGTCAGGTGGAACTCTGTTCTTACCTTTAATTTTATTTAAGCGTGCCAAAAGGCAGGGAATGAAAGTGTAGCGTAACAAAAAGAGCTCAGTGGAAGGCAAGGCTCAGGAAGGATCCCTGCAGGCAGGGATCTGCACAGGAGCATTAATGTTGGTCGGACCAACCTCCCTCTCTGGGATCAACTCCTGCAGAGTGCTGCTAAGCATAATCCTCCCCAGCAAGTGCCTGGGACACGAGTTACACTCTGTCCAAGCAGGAAATACAACATACTGTCAGTGTAGTTGTCTATCTGAAAGGTAACTGTTTGCCTAACTTCTCACTGGCAGTAAGTGACCTCACTTATTAAAGGCTTTTTGCCACTGGGCTGTGATATTTTTCAGTATGTTCCCACTGCCAACAGCGTGAATGAATTCACTAAAGTGAACTTGGCTTTGCCAGCAACCAGCTCCATCGACTTTGGCAAGATCTTTGCTCCGCAAAAACTCCCACATACTTTACAAAATGAAAGGAGCATCTTGCATTGTGCACCAGGAAGAAACTCAGCACAAGGGAATGAACCAACACTTGGGTAGCAGCTGCCAGCACAAAAAAAGGAGAAGCCTCTGTGATAGAAAAATAAAGTTTATACTGTAGACCACAGGTATGTGTAACCAGGAGTGGCATTCCAGTGGGAAGTCTGACCTCTCAGGCCAAGCCCTTAGACACAAGGATGAAATTCAGGTGCTCTAAGGTTTTTGTAACCAAAAAAACACACAGGGTTAACGGAGACAAAGACTGCAAACCTGTCAGAAAAGCAGAGCTGACTCTCCAGCATAGCAGCATCCCAAACCCTTCCCTCCCAACCCCTCACAATTATTACAAAATAATTTCCTCCAAAGCTCTTTCTGTGATGAGCTTTACTGGAGACAAGAAAGGATTGAAAAGAAAGATAAGAGCAAGGGGATGTGGGTTAGAAGAGGTCAAAAATGGCACCACATGCTGTTCACAGATTCACAGGAATGTTTCATCATCAAGTTTTTTTTTCCTTGTCTTCTTGCACTGTAGTGTGTGACTTTCTTCAGAATGCTCAAAGGTACCAACAGACAAATTAAAGACATAAGAAAAAGCAGATACAGTGCAGGCTCTTCTGAGTGCCGTCCACTTTGGAACAGAGGGCAGAGCTGGAGAGTGGCCATCATTAGGAAAATGGACTGCTTGAAGAAATTTTCTTACACATGAAGAGCTCTGAAGCACTTAAGAGACTAAAAGTATTTTTAGAGACCTTGTCAGATAGGATGAGCTAGATGGAATTTTACAAAACCTGCTCTTTTAACCTGAAATGCGTAAGCTGTACCTACAGGCTCTACAGCTATGTAATGTTCTCATCAACTGAACTACA
Source organism: Meleagris gallopavo (assembly GCF_905368555.1). Classification (NCBI taxonomy): domain Eukaryota; kingdom Metazoa; phylum Chordata; class Aves; order Galliformes; family Phasianidae; genus Meleagris; species Meleagris gallopavo. The sequence goes on from NC_139418.1 coordinate 11,371,443, forward strand.
ATTAAATCCATACACCGATACCCACTGCATGAAGTAGAGGCAGACTGCAGAAATTGCTCCCCTCTGGGCTGATGATGGCTAACATACAAAAGCTGATTATCTTTCCTGTAGATTACCTCTGTACCTTCAGGGTCTGCAATTCTGCTTTCTTTAGGTTTGTACAGTTCTGCTTGGGTTACAGTCAAGGAGCAGTTTCCTCCTGTTTCTGACCACCTTCTTCAAAAATGAGTCCGAGCCTCAGCAATCTCACTGAGCATTCAACACTCTTCCCAGCAAAGTTGAGGGAAATTGCCAGGATTCATTCCTCTGTCACCTGGAGGACGTCCAGCCAGGTGTCTCAAATTCATGCAATCTGCTCAGCTCCTCTGACTCACGGAGAGCTTGCTCAGAATTTTGCAGAAGTACACACCCTGAGAAATCAGCAGGATTTACAGCTTCACCGTGCATTGTGGATTTGGAAATGGATTTAAGCAGCAACTCAGGGTCAAGCCTTCAGCTTGCGACACATTCATCGTGACTGGAGTGCCTTCCAGTTAAACACTGACCTGCATCCATCAGGCAGTGAGAGTGCTCAGCACACAAACACCTCTGCAACACTCTGACTTCGGCTTCCTCACCAGCAGCGGGTGTTGGTATGCCCAGCAGCATTCATCTGGGCGATGCAGCCCAGCATACAAAGCATGCAGCCACCCCCCTTTACTGATCGCTGTGCAAACTCAAATTATCCATAATCATGCTGAAATTCAAAAGGAAAAGCAAATAAGATCCACTCTTTGAAAAATACAAACTAAACCACAAATACTACACCAGTCAATCTTGACATGTCAACATATTAATTTATTTTCATGCTTTCTACTGCTTGCATCAAATACAGAGCAGCAGGCTATGGGAGGGTTTGGAACAGGAACGTGATCATTCAGAGATTTCAGATAGTTCAAGCAGGAGGTTAGCCACTGAAATGAAAATCCAAACACAGAGCAAGGCCCACGCTAAGCACCATGGCTCTATCTGCTGTCTCCCACTGCAGATCCCCCGTGCTGCCTCCTATTTTTAATCACCAAAGTACTTAGCTTCATTACTCAGGGAAGCGTAGATGATTGATCTAACAGGGATTATTCCTTTCTCTTATTCGGTTGCTAGCTAATTAATTAATTTAATTAATTAAACCAAGTTGTTTAAAACCTACTGCAAATTCGTGTTATGTACGGAGAGCATAAAACACGACGTGGCAAACAGCACTGAAATTTCTAGTCATCAGTCCATCCTCACAGACCCTCCCATTGGGAGTCACGATTTTGGCACAAAGGGCTATCCAAGCATCACAACACAGTGCTGCTCCCCATCCTCATCTTTAGCTTACCCAGCAACAAAAATAACATCACTGCTGAAAACCAGTAATCCTGTGTAAGAATAAGCCAGAGGAACACATTGGAATTTGTGCCGCAGTTTAACAAATGGAAGACAACTCTGTAAAATAAACATCAAACTTTCTCGGCTGGAGAGGATTTAGATCACCATCAAGTTCCAAAAATTGCATCATAAACTAAGGGAAAACTTTCTTATGCCTCAGATTATATCAATGAACAGGCTTTCAGAAGCAGAAAGGCATTAGAGAAAAAAGAAAATGGTAGTTAAGAAGAAAATAAAGTTGCTGAAATGACTGTGAACTATTGCCAAATACTATACACCAGTTCAAGTATAATGCAAGAAGATCTTTAAGAAAAATAGAAGGATATTCAAGCAGATAACAAGAGCTTAGATTGAATAGTTGTTACCATTTCAGACTTCCCAACAGCACTCCCTATTTCTATAATATTCCGATCTGCCATTTTGATTTCTCACATCTATTCATGCTCGTTTTGGATGTGGTAGCATGACTGCATGGGTTATTTCTTCTCTCAGTGCACAGCCAGTAATTTTCTAGACTTGAAAATGCTTTCACTTTGCCATTCTATTTTTAAGAATCGTGAGGAATGTTTCCACCTGAAACATTTAACCTGTGGTTACAAAAACTAATCCATATCTTCAGTGATAGGCAGGAAGAAAATACTGCAACAATTTGTGTCAGGGAAATGTTCTGGGGAAAAAAAAAAAAATCAGAACACGGAGGATACTAAATAGTTAACATTTAAATTACACAAATGATGAGGAGTGCAATGTACTTATGAAATTAAATGTACCTGCTCCCTGGGTATAAATCCAGCACCAGCTATTCCAAGCTCCATATATTAAATTTTATTCATGAAGTTCAAACTAAGATCATGCTGATAAAATGCCAGACTGCATCTGCAATCCCCAGCAACAATACCAATGATCATTCCTGTTGCTCCTTTGCTAAATTCAGTATCCTTATGCTTTATTGCAGCCACACCAGACCCCTACCCTAGCCAAGTTTGCACTGCCAGTTGGCATTACAATCCTTCCAAAAATAAACATACTTGTAGTTCTGCTATCTTGGCTCAAAAACATCCATTTCTCTTCAGCTTATGATCAGTCTAGTCTCCAAAGCACTGCTGGCTGTTCTAAATAGACCCCAATGTCTACAGATTAGCACAAAGCAACTGTGACAACTTCGGGTCTCTCTCCCTATCTCTTTTTAAATGCTCTTTTTGGAGGTGTTTCTCCTTTGTATAGGCTTAAACAGAGACCTGACGTGTTTTGGAATGCTATGTCCTGGGCCAACCAGAAATCATGAATCAAATGGGAGTATCCCCTGTCTTTTCTATTCTGCATTGCATAGAAGACAAGGATGCTTGGATTTAAAAGACAGACTCACTCGTACCCAATATCTAGGTTTCTATATGCCCTCTCCTACCTAGGAGATGGACATCATGCTTTCAGGACACAACAGGTCAAATTAAGAGCACTTAAGATTGTATTTTTTCAACCAGTACTGCCACAACCTCTGCATAGCGGCCACCAAAGCTGCGTCTCATGTCAAAACACCTCTATCTACACACACCAAAGCAACTCTGGGTGGCAGGCAACGTTCAGCTTCACACGTCGCTCATTAAACAGAGCTAAATGAAGGAGAGAACTGTGGTAGGGTTCCAATTGCACCAAGATGTTACATGCAACATTCGTGTTAAACAAAATAAACAACCAAACAAGTAGTGTAGAAAATACCAGGATGCATGCAAGAGCCATCATCAAACGTGTAAAGCAATTAAAATGACAAGAAAGAACAGCTGGTCCCTATCTGCACAAAGGGTGAGAAGAGAAAGACTAGTTTAACTTACAATCATGGAGATAAAAATATATTTTAAAAAAGGAAAAGGAACAGCGGTGTATTTGATGTGGCATTAAGTACGCACCTAGTAAGAGCTCTGTTAACATAACTCAGCATTCAGCAAGGAGAGAGGAGTTATTTTTTTGAAGTAAACAAGTTACCATAAACACTGAACATTCAGCCTGAGTTTAATAATAATTATTATTATTATTCTACCATTCATTTTAAACAAACTGCAGGTGCTGGGTTTTCCTTACCGTTTCAGCTGAAGAGTACAAAATATACTTCTATTTAGGAAAAAAGGTGTGAAGATGAAATAGAGCACCTCCTGCACTTTCCTCACCAAGTTCTCCAGGTGGGAAACCCAATTAAAACACTCCAATCACTGGCATTTGTGCATGCTTAAAGGCAAAGATGGAGCATGGAGATGCTGATGCTTAGCTTACAAGCAACAAGGAAGAGAGGGCTTTCTGAATGAAAGAAGGCATAGGAGACACTGCACCAGATGCTTATCCAAACCTATTGCTGTTTGGCTTCAATCTTAGATGAAAACCATTTAAAAAGTCCTCACTTAAGACAGACATAAGCATAATCATGAGGTCGATTTGTTCAAACAGATTTCAAGGCAGTAATAATGTTGTCCTGAAAGGATATGTAATACACGGGGTTAATAAAATGCAAGGAATTCAATGTTTGTCTGAGTTGCTGGATTGCTTTCTGGACTTTTAATGACCATATTGTCAAGCACAGCTTCTTCCAAAACTGACTGCAGAACAGCAACATCACTTCCATTTGCAGCGGTATGTAGGTAACAGATGATACCACAATACTTCAGCTAAGATCTTTTACTTTTCTTATTTAATAAGAGAAAGGGTGTTTGCATTCTTCATATTTCCTAAGCATTCTCCTATGGAGCCTTCCTCCATAGCCAGTTCCTCATAGCACCACCTACCCTAGAAGAAAAGACCTTTTCGTATGTTTTGTTGCCACTGTAAAGCACAGCAAAGCATGAGAAGTGAAATGCTCCATCGGTGACTGTTAGAGTCCTGCAATATAGACCTGAACAGAGGTTTTAACACTGAAATAAATGAATCGCAAACTGCACACGGAATTACTCAAGGGGAGGTGAGAAACGCAGAAGAACCCACAAGAACAAAGCAAATCAGAAAACAAACTACCTTCCTCTTCCCAAACCACATTTATTTATTTATTTATAACACTTCTTGCCCTTTGGGGAATGAAAGAGAGGATGAAGAAGCTTTCAAGCAAACCTCAGAATGAAAAACAATTTTCCTTAAGTTCATGTTCTGACATTATCTCATGCCTGGAATATACATCTTCTCCATATTTACCTAACCCGTGGCTCAACTATTAGCCAAACTACGCAAACTATTCTAGTTGGAGTGGTATATATCACTTAATGCAGAAATATCTCAAAAGACAAAAAGCTCACAAAACTTGTAGTTCTACTGAGAGACACTAAAAGTGATTTGTATGAGACGGATCCAGATTACAACTAGAAATCACACATGCTGTTGACTTTTTAGTTAAAGAACATTTGAGGCATACGCATTCTTAGTCTCAATTAGCTAAGAGTAAAGATAGCTCTTAAATTATTATATCTTTTTTTTAATTAAGACTTTAATTAAGCAACAATCCCTGACAAATTGCTGTATGTAAAGGAATGACCAATTTGCTAGATAGTTTGATGCTGACAGTGTTTAGAACCATAACTTCCCAATGTTTTCTAAGCCTTTTCTTAAGCTACTTCGAGAAGCCCTCATCAGCCATGCAAAACTTTGAGATGGGTCTGAGTTATTTTTAGTGAATTCCCACATTTGTCAGCGTTAACTCTCAGCAAGCCCATTCCTCGCAACAAACCAGAAATTCCTTAACTCAGCAACTTACACACAGCCAGGTGGTACCTCTAAATGTTGGATGACGTAGGACAGGGCCAACCATGTTCCTATCTTCAGCCCAAGCAGGAACAGCACAGCCACTGCACCAACAAATCCCAGTAATACTAGAATGCATTCATGAATACAGAAGAGCCCACACACTTGCTGGAAACAGCTGAAAATAACTGTTTGAATTGCTGAACAGCAGTTTCAATTAATAGGTCTATTTTCCCCACCTGTAGGCAGAAGATTTGTTTGTGTTAATCGAGCTGGACTTACAAATCCCCGCTCAGGTTGGAATACTGACATTCTTGCTGCTGTGCTTTCAGCCAAAGCTAAAGGAGAGCAATTCACAGCATTATAACTTCTGCCCATTTTGCTCAATCTCAGGAGGTTTGAATGTGAATTTTAAAAATTATACCTTAAGAAAAAAATACATTGTTTTGCTTTTGGGGAGTTTTTAAATAACAGGCATACCCTTCCCAATAGCCCAATTATGAACAAATCCAAATAAGAAAACAAGTCTTAATACCAGAGCATACAGAAAACACAAATACAGCTTATAGGTCAGATACTAGAGGAGATATTCTCTTCAATTCCATTCTCTTCAATTCCAAAGAGAAGCCATTTCTGTGCTTACTCCTACCTCTAACTAACGCAAACCATTACATTGACATCATTACATCCAAAAGGTTGACCATGCAGTAAGAAATACCACCAAATCCTACAGGGGTGGAAAATCATAAAAAATGAATTGCTAAAAGATTCAGGTCACAGCCAAACAAATCAGTGTAGGTAAACCTCAGTCTCAGCTGAGATCCAGTTCACTCTGAAGGTCACTACAGCATGAGTATCTCATTCCATAGTGCAGACTGTAGACTCTAATCTATGTATGATCAGTAGAGGCAGAATGCCAATGCCCAGTTCATTCTCACCAAGAAAAGACAGAGATAAAACATGCCTATGGGAAAACTGAGGGCCCTTTTCACTCAAAGTATAAGCAAAGAAATGCTGAGATTGAGGTGAGAGCGCTGGTATCACTATCATCAGATGGGGACAAAATTCCCTGAGGTTCTAAACAGCCAGCTGCGAGCTCAGGTCCTGGCAGACCTTTAGCAATGCAGAAGCCGGGACACAGCAGATACAGCAGATGTTGAGGTCCATCTGAAGGACCAACCAGGCTCTGCATACAGGAGGCACAGTGCAATGGGTGCAAGAGGCACTGCCTTCCCACTGAGATGGGGACCAACACAATGTTCACAGCTTGTCATAAAAACTGTCTTGAGTATTTGGGACTTCATTTTCAAAAATTTATTTTACACAAAACATTTCAAAATTATCTGAAGCAAGCGTTTAAGCTGTGCTGGTTTGATTTAGTGAGTCAATGATACCAGGATTTCAGGTGAATGCAGCAAGAGCTGGAAGTCTCATCCTCCTTGGAAGAGCACGATGGAAGAACAGATGGGAACAGGGCACTGGTGGGATAGCAGCACCACTTCTGCCAGTACCTGTATTTCACAGAAAAGGGAATTTCCATTCCAAATGAAGCCTTTCCATTTTGAACTGACATTTCAAACCAAGCAAGAAAAAAAAAAAAAGGTCAGCATTTCTATCTAGCAGAACTATTTAAATGTTGATTCAGAAGTATTGATATCTCCCTAACAATATCAAAACAATCTAAACCATAAATATGGTACTGAATAATAAATCCAAAAGTAAAAAAGACGTCAAGCACAAAAGCAAAACAAGAATGTCAAAACATTTTCCTATCAAAACACAGGCTGAGTATGACATGCCCACAAATGGTTTACAACCAATGAAGCTGCACTTCCAGAGGCTCCCTCTTGTTCCTACATTTTCTCTGTTGCTCTGCTATGTGTCCATGGGTTGGCATCAGGCTGTTTGCAATGCAGTGTCTGCTCAGCGTTTAAAACCCAGCTGTCCTGGAAGAAATCTAGAATGATTTAAACCTCTTCTTCCAGTTCTGCTGTATCCTTATATAACATATTATTACAACTAAGGGTTATAAAGTATTCATTTTAACCTAAAGTGAGACCACTGGACAGGAAGGAAACAAATCATCATTCCCTTCCCCACGCTATGGGTACGACCTTCTTTCTCACATGACTGAAATCCCGTAGTCTAAGAAGCAAACACAATTTCTCTCTGCAGCTAATGCAACTGGAAAGTAATGGGCAGGCTTTGGGGTGCTGCACCCTGTCTGACAAAAAGCAAGGACACTTAAGCTGAATATATTTAAGCATGAAGGCTCTTAATGAAGAGTGATTGTGTCAGTCAAAAAAGAAAGCAGTACGAGACCCAGCAGAGTCAGATTAGTGCAAATGAAAGGAAGGGAGAATACATGGGATCATCAAGAAAGACTACGAAAGGCAATGTCGTAATACATGGGCAACAGCTCCTGAGCAGGAAAAGCCACTGAAACCAGTGATGTTAAAGGAGTTTCTGCCTTTCAGCTACTACCAATGACAACTTCAGCATGATTTGTGAAGACAATTTCTTTGCAAACAAAGAAGTTTCTAAAAAAGCTCAGCCTTTGCTTTAAGATGTGCCAAGATTAGCTAATGGAGATGCTCAAATGCACTCAAAGTGCAGGAGAAACGGAACGGCTACGCACTGCTGAGCACCACAGAAGACAACACTTCAGACATTTTCCTGTAAAGCAATATTTTTCTTTCCCAAGAAAACCTTCCAATTGGTCTTATTAAGGATGTGAAATATGGTAAGGACTTTTTCCCTGTGCAAATACAACCCGCCTGAAGCTGAGGAAGAAACCAATCACAAGCTTGACTGCACATGTTTCAATACAGATGCTCTCTCACTACATTTATGTTATTATATCTTTACACAGACATCGCTGCTGTCTGATTTCTCACCTTCTCTCCCCACCTCCAGTGGTTAATGAATCAGTCAGACGATGAGATTTTCTGGAAAAGTTAAGTAAGAAATCCTCTGGGTGGAGGAAGTAAGTTGTTACAATAACAAGCAATTTACTATCTGAATGCTACGCATACTGTATCACCTTATTTGTATTTCACAGTTAATCTCCCAGCTCACAAAAGTTTTATCGGATTGGAGGCATGTGCTGTATTCCCCTTTATAAAATTTTACAGTCCCATGCTATTCTCAGGGCTTGCTTTATAGGCACAATTTGCTGCTTTAATCTCACCCAATTGTCACGTTCTAAATCACGGTGTATAAAAATGTCTTAAAAGGAGAGATGCGCTGAAGGGTAGTACTTAATTACACTTACTGCCTGATTTAAATGTTATCTGTGCTTTGCCAAGTGCCAGGCACAGAGTAACCCAGCAGTGCAAATCTGCATAAACTGATACAAGTCATTATTGGGCTTTTAATAGCAACCCTGTACTCCTGTGCAGCATTCTGATGAAGGTGCATGCCCCCTCCTCCTCCCCTATTAGCTTGTGAGAAAATTAAGCACGGAGGCTGGGGAAGCTGCTAATTGGTAGGGCTTTTCCAGCCACTCTTTTCTTCCCTACTTGTTTATTTTGATCTCCTTGAAGAAGTCTTTACCAAGACAATCTCATTGGTCATCTCTATGAGCCTAATGCTTCCTAACAAAACTGAAAACAAGCGCGTGCCAAATCCTTCCCCCTCCCTATCCCCAATATTCCTTTTGACACACCAAAGGATTCAATTGCCTCCACACCAACTGCACAAAGCATGCAGCTAAAGCCTCTGGCTCAGAGAAGCGGAAACACAGCTTAGAGCACAGCATATCCAAAAGCTTTCTGCTTCATGCTCCAGTCTCTGTTCCATTCCATCATATGCCACAAGTCAGGACAGTCTTTGCTAAGGTTCATCATATTTAACGAGCCAGTGGAGGTAGGACAGTTCTCCAACTCCCAGTAATCCATCCGGAATCTTTATTTCTAGTCCATAGATTCCACTCACTCTTTTGTTGTTGTTGTTGTTGATGTTGCTCCTTTGGATGTGCTGTTTACTCAGGTTCAGGCTCAAGAAAGGCTGGGATGAATTCACACCAAGCACCCAGCAAGCATATTGAGAGAACATCAGTGAATCAATCTCAGATACTCAGCAGCTTTCTATTAAAACTAGATTTCTAACTTCGTACACAGTCCCAATTAAGCAGTACTATTGCTTACCCATTTCTATAGCATGGCTCCATTCACGAGATTATGATTTTTATTCCATGCAAGATGAAAACTACAATCTTGTCCCTTATGGCTATACAAAATTTACTAGTTTACTAGTTACTAGTCACAACTGTACTCACGCTGCCCTTAATTCCACCTCTGTAAGGTTGAGCAACTGTTTTAAGCAATCTTCTGGCAAAAACCTTGTGGGCTATAGGAGGGACACCCACCTCAAAAGCATTAGTCATCTTCTCACCTGATTTTAAGCCTCTTCTGAAATCTAGAGGTGTGACACACTAATCAACTCCAGTTTGGCAGGAAGCTGAAGGTGTTATAACATCTCGCAGGGCAGGAGAATCCCTCTCACAACCCAGCCTGAGCAGAGGGATGAGGTGACTCAACAGACAGTGCTTTTACAGCTCAAAAATCAGTGTATCCCAAGCAAGACTCTGGTAGGATGACTTCTAACAGCTCCCAAAGCCCAGCCTGTGGGACTCTGGCAATTCCTTTGGGGATTACAGAAGGAAGGGCACAAGGCAGCAAAAAAGCTACAGCACTGGGAAAATGCTGTTCCCAAGAACCTCATTCACTCATTTTCTCCCATAAAGGAGAGCAGTATTTTCCAGACTACTGGACTCTGAAGCCATGTGAAAAAGTTCAGAGCTGTCCCAGGGGATCCTATCACACCTTAGCAGTGATTTTAATTAAAATTTTGATGACAAAAGTGCACAGTCTTCTGCAAGTAATTTAGAGAGTTAAAGATGACACCTAACGCCATAATGTCTGAGAGCCACTGAGTTATAAAACTGTAGGTTTGAAAGTAATGAGCTGCTGGCTTCAGTTTGTTCTATGACTGTGAAATATTTCCCTACGTAAGGGCTCGTCACAGTGGCCACAGACTCAATGTCTGCAGAGAGCAATCAGCCACTCCGCTTCCAGCAGCAGCCTCTCCTTCAGAGGGAGAAGCACAATGCAGGAGCGCTGCAGCAAAGCCTCCTCCTTTGCACAGTGGCCATATCACTGTCCTAGGGAGGTTGGTCCTTTACCGGGTCTCGCACATTTCCCTTTGCAACACACAAGCAAAGTTCACCAACTTTGGGGCTTCTTCTCAGTTCCAACGAATTCAGCTTTCCCTTCTTCCCCCTCAAAGAAAGAATATTACAGGATTAATTACTTCGCAAGGTCTCCATAAACTCTCCTGTCTTTGAAACACCTAGAAAAGCTCAAGCGAAATTTCAGGGATAAACACACAAACTCCCTTTTAATTAAGCACTGTGCCGCTCTGCAGGGGGTGACGGAGAGAGCAGATGCAGGGGGGATTGCCAATTAAGATACAACTTCTCTGATGGGAAGGGTACAGCCATACACAGGAGGAAGGAGAAAACTTGCCATCCAAGTCATTATTTTAATTGGCTGCTCAGAAAGATTATGCATTCCCCACATCTGATGGTGCCAAAAGAGTATTACTGATCCAAAATACTAAAAAGCCATCAAAACATGTTCTAAGCTGCTTGTATCATGTTAGTACTGCCTGCACTGCTCACTCTTCCTCTTTGAGAAAGCTGTAATGGCGGGAGCTAATTCTCAGGGTTAATTAGACAGAGAAATAGAGAACTTGCAGACTTCCTGTTACTGGTAATTATTCAGCAAAGAATAGGCATTCTTAGCAAAAACTTCTTGAAAGGAACACACTGGCCTATTTCATTTTGAAAACATTAATAGCCATGTGCACAGATGATAAAAAAGCTGGGCAATTCCATGCATCTGGATGCCCTCAGAGTGAACCTGAGGATGAGCAGTCATGTTCTGCATAACTTCCACTGCTTTGACATCCAAATATTTTCTTTGCATTGACCTTTACTTTCTGTGATCCTGACGGCGATGTTCTCATTTCCTCAGCTTCATTTAACAGCTGCATATTAACACCAAACAAAAACAGAAGTGAAAGTTAATGGAAATGCAAATCAGTTTTTTTGCAGGGTTTGTTCTACGTACGCCTTCATGGGAGGAAAGAAAGCCATTAAACTGAGAAATGGTTTGTTTGATTTGCAGCCTACTTGGGAATCTTGATTTTGCCTCCTTGTGTGCTATGTTGTGACCACGTAGGTCAGAGCACTGTGCAGGGGTGAATTCAGGCATGGAAACCCAGAGCAACTGCTTTATCCAAACCTTCTTCCCCTGAAGATGATAGCTCTGCTACCCATTCCTATCAAAACACTGAAGCAGATGGGATTTCACTGCCTCTGCTCAAAATAAATAAACTCAACAGAAAATGACCACTTGTCTTTGTGTACTGAAGCAGAGCGCAGTTCTTATCCAGAACAGGATAACCAGAAATGTATTTCTACCCTGAGAAGAAACCTCAGACTGCAGAGGTAAGCTGGTGCAGAGAAGCAACCTCTTTCAGGTTCTCTCCATCCGGCAAGACAAATCCAGCAGTATAATTAAATTTCACAACTGTATACAGAAAGAAGTAATTCCAGCCTTCGTAGTCAGACAGAATAGCCTGTAAAGGTGAACCATGTTGTCTCATACACTGGAGCTGTGAATTTTCCAATGTAAAATTCACAATTTGACAATGGAAAGTGGAGAAGTCACCAATTTGCTGGTTGGAAGATCCATCAACAAACATACTGAGAGCCAGCAAAGCCTTCCAGGGGCACAGCCCTCATAACAACCATTGCATCCCTTAATCCTCCTGTCAAACTAAACCCTATTACCCGCTCTAAAGTGCTCTTTGAAGCATGTTGCTTTGCTAGATATAGCCCTCCTCCTCATTTCAAGTCCAAATTGATTCAAAGCCAAAGTACATCTTTTTATTCTTGCTCCAGTACTTTGCATTAACTAATTTACTCCTTCTCCTCCTTTGTACTCCCCGCCAATATGTTTTTAATTAGTGACAAGGATTCTTCTCAGCTTTCCTCTTTCTTCATGCATCTCCTGTGAGAGCTCCATCAGCCTTCCTGTAGCCCTGGCCCATCCATCTCGAGAAACAGTCACTGTAATACCTGTATTATTCTGACAGACTCACCACCAGTGATACTTCCAGCCATCATTAGAAAAGCTTCATTACAGAGTTGATGGACCAGCTGATACATGTATTACTCCTCTGTTGCTTTTAACTGCGGAGCTCCCAGCTTGCAGGACAAATCCCTGCAAAGCCCTCCATACATGAGCTGACATTCTGCCTTGTGTTACCAATGAGAGGCCATTTTTTCAATGCACAAGCAGCATCTGGCAGCAAAATTAGCTGCAATTCCACAAACCTCTGTCACTACAGATCAAAGAAACTTTAGAAAAATCTATCTATCTATTTCTTTGTCTTCTCATTGGAAAACCTTCCAGTCCAATCTTTAGGACAGAAAAGAAGCATAAATGACTATTAACAACATCATCCCTTCCCATGCTTGTTTTGGAGGCAAGCACTTTGTTTTTTCCCGGCTGTTGCAGTCACTGACCCCACTGCACTCAGCACCTCTTCTGGAAGGCCCCCCCATCCACTACAAACTGCACCGAACATCCAGAATCAATCAGCAAGAAGAGGTGGAGAATCAACGCAAGCAGCTAATTTCTTTAAATCCAGATACCCACACACACAGGAGAGAATCAGGCTCCAGTTCAGAGCTCTGGTTCACCCTGCAGAGGCTCCAGTGACCATGCTGCCTCGAGGTTCCCCAATCATATGCCTGTACCTGAATGTGACTACAGCCCTTGACCATATAGTTTCCTATTTAACGCTATGAGGATGTGGATACCTAATGTGGCTTTTAATTTCTTCAGCTACTGTGTGATGGCACTGATGCAGGAATCAAAAATACAACCTAAGAACTATTATTTTTCCTTAAGAAATTTGGACTGTAGTGCCAAGTCTCAAGAGTTTTGTTTCGTTTTAATGAGATTCTGTGCTAAAATACAAGACACTTTGAACATCCACAAGCTTCCAGTATTTTCAACTATCTGTAGCATACTGTTTTTCATTTACTTGATCTTTCAGCTTCTAAAATTTAAGTAGAGACACGTTTTTCCCGTAAACACAGACAAAGCAAACTTCATGAGAATAGGTTATGTTTAAAACAACTTCTGGGTTCTTTGTCATCAATGCTGAGTGCAGTGCTGTTGTGTTTCTGTCCTCAGCAAGCACATTTATCCTTTGAAATAATGCTTTTATTACTGTAAAATTAAAGTACAACACCAAATCCTCACCTTCCCCATTAAAAAAGTCTCTTAAAACAAAACAGGAGGAAAAAAAGAAGAGTGGCTAAACCCACACATAACTCTCACTGGACTTTATCTGGCACAGAATACTGTCAGAAAGCAGAAAATACAGGCTAGTCTCACATTATCTGCAATAAGATAGACAGTCTTTCATTTTAACAAGGTACCACTGCCAATATCAGCCCTGCTGTGTAAAAAGCTGATGCAATGATTTTGTTATTTACACAAGAGCAATGAAACCCAGCAAGATTGGATGCGACTGAAGGCACCTTGCAGCAACTGGCACACACGGGTACTCGTGCAACACCCCCGTGAAGCTGGAAGAGAAGCTTCCAACCCACACCAAGGCATTCACCAGTGTCCTGCCCCAGCCCTGCCAACAGCTGGGCAGCACAGCATGCGTTGAGTCAAGTAACCCTTCAAGCCCTAAATGGGATCACAAACGGGACAGCAGGTCAGCTGTCTTTCCTCCTCCTGAAAAAGAGGTGAATTATTTGCTGTCTTTTCTCGGGAGCATCACTCTAACTGATCTCATTCAACAATATATCACTCTTCAGGCCTTATTTCCATCTGCATGTAGTACTTCCACCCCTCAGTATGAAGGGCTAATTAATCTAATGGTCATCTGTACGGGAGATCATGAAGTATAGCGTAAGGACAAGCAATTAGCACTGGAATTAAACAGAACAGACAAGTATTGGCTGGCCAAAGGCACAAAGAGCATGCTGACAATTGCAGGTTCATCTCCATCTTGACCTCATTTGAGCTTGTCAACCACAATGGGTACTTGTTAATTTTTTTCCCCATCTAGCTGTCTCCGAAAATTCATTTAAATCAAACCTGTGGTTCTCTCTAATATTGTTTTGCCAACACAAGGAGGCTTAGGCAACTTCTTAAGGGATGCACATAGAAGAGAGGCATCCATGGTTGGAAAGACGGTCCATGGAGTGTCCAAACATTTGCAGAAAATTTTGTCATGGCTTTCAGGTTTTGGAAGGCACAATGAGCAAATCCACCAGGCTGTTGACCTGCATCAACAGGAGGGAGATCTGGACTGAACCATCTCTTATAGTACTGCAGGGACAGCATGAAGACAGCGGTGTGGGCAGTTTGTGTCTGGAAACTCCAGCCCTGTCACCCAGAGCAGCATCCAAGATCATGTGGAATTACTCTCACGCTCAGGGCTTTGCCTTCTTGGCACCAATTAACTGAAACTGCAGAAATATCTATTTCGGCAACCACCACAGCAAGACGTTCATGACTTTGAGATCACAGCTGCTCTGAGAAAGACAAAAGCTGCTTCCTTCCAATAAGTGCAATTCAGACAGAGCAGATCCGGAAATAAATAAAGAAAGGAGAACAATCAAATTAAGTTGAATTACCATTTAATTTCATGTGAAAGTTGTCCACTGATTGACTGTTTCATTTTTAGCTTCAAACTACTGTGATTTTACGAGCATCTTACAAATCTGCTTACTCAAGAACAGGTAACCTACATCTCATCATGAAGATGACAGCATGGGCTTTCCCAACAAATGTTCCTCCTCATGATCTTCATACAGGGTCACTGTTGTGAAGCAAAGAGAAAAGATCTTGATCGGTCACATAGCAGAGGCCAAGCTGATATGCACCCAGTGAGACTCTGAACAAGACTCTTCCCACCCTTGGATGAGTAAGGTGACAATTTTAATGAGTGAATGCTTCCTGCTGCTGCAGCACAGAGGTTTAATAGCTCTGTTAACCTCAGCACATAACGTCACATGAAACACGTACTCACATAAGGAACTGTGACTTCAGCAGAGACCAACAGTGCAAAAAAAGTAAAATAAATAAATGGAAAAGATTTGGGAATCTCAACAGGTCCCTTCTGAGGTGGGTATTTATGAGGACCAAGCTTCCTCCCACTGCTTTTCATTACAGACTTCATATATATATTTCAGATTCTCCCACTGAGAACATAGATAAGCTTCTAACATAAAATTCTCCATAAAACAGAGTTACAATACAAGAGCAGTGACAAATGCTGGCATCAGAAGCCTGCAGTACTGCTGTTTTGTTAGAGCTTTGTAGAGAAATGAACAAAGATGTAGAGAGTAAAGTCTAAGTCTCTTCTCCCAAATTGAAGGTTCCAGAAACAAAACTTACAAAACCTGAAGCACTCATTAAAGTCACTGAGTGAGGAATGTAGATAGATTATGTCTTACTACTTCTATACAGGAATGACTTAAAACTGATACAAGTTCCGTCAATGTAAATTCAAGTGTTTGAGTTTTTTCCCCTCATAATGAATGCATTAAAACTTATTGCCATTGATGAAAAACAGTTTTATCTCGCACGCTGCAGGGCTGGAAATTGCCATGGCAGTGCCATGCAGTGTAATACTTAACTACATGTCAGTGCATCGTTCCTATGAGTTCTGATTCTTGGACTCCTCAACTCCAAACAACTCTGGGACCAGAGCAAAAAAGAAGAAAGCACACTGCTCACAAAAACTTACATATAGCATTTCACACTTCTTTCATTGGCTGTTACAGCTGAATATTACATTACAAAGCCAAATCTTCAGAACTGCAGATCACTGACTTGTGGTCCACACACAGCCATTCTATTACATGTCCTTGAAGGGAATAAGGAGCATATGAATAAGATGATAAGGTGTGCACGGGTATCTGTGTTGCTGGCTTTCTCTGAATCCTTCAGCAAGCAGCATCGAAAAGTCACAAACTCAAATATAAAAAAAAAAAAACCCACAACACGTATGTAGAGGCAAACCACAGAATAAGAACCTAGGGAATGACGGGATAGAAAGAAAGGACATCTTAAGAGTCAACAACTAGCAAAAAGGAAAAAAAAGGAAAGGAAAAAAATAATAAAAATCACTTGTCATGATGATGAGAGGTATTCACGAATATCAGCATCTTTGCCAAAATATCCATTAAAAGCCTGAGAAGGAGAAGGGAGGCAATGAAGGGCCCGACTGTGCTGACAAAAGAGAACGAGGCAGAACTGTAACTGATGCAAAAGGTGCACAAGAGTCTCAAGGCACTGCGATTGGAGAGCGAAATGACAGAATAAATTAGATGTTAATAAATGCAAAATATTGCACTGAAAAAATGGGTATGACTGTCCACATAGACTGACAGGCTGTGAATTAGCTGCTTTAGCTCAAAAGAGAGATGTAGTCACTGCAGACAGTTCTCTGGAAACATCAATTCAGCAGTAACGGAAAAAAGAAAACTTCAGAATTCTTCAGGAAAGACAGAGACTGGAATGCACATCGTTATGGAACAGAATGGACTTGTGATCTGTCTTTAAAACGCCCACAGAATCATAGAATCCCACCTGTAAAAGAAAACATACAAAGACATGCAATTTTCTTATAAAGTATTACAATGTGTTTAATTGATAAATTGGAATACTTGGGCTAAGGTGTGTAAGAATCTCCACCCTGGAACCACAGGTATTGGTTAACCTGTCAACCATTTGGCTCACAACAAGCCATAAAATTTTACCTTTGGCCTTACTAGAAAAAGGAAAATATACAAAGCTTCAAGTAATGGAGCGGATAAAATTTAAGATGCTTCATAAATTAAAGGAAAAAACACTCTGAAGTCTTCTTACACCACCTCCTATCCCAAAAGGACAGGTGCATTACACACGTTCAGCTGTACACTGTATTCTCCATTTCTACATGAAATGCTCCACCTTCTACTTTTCTTCCTCTGCAGGCTGCTAGAAAGGAAGGACAGCTTTTATACGTGAAGATTATATACAAAGAAGTCCTAAGCATAGCACTAAGCAGACATGTATGTGAAATACCACGTATTATACATGGGCTGGGTTAGAACACCAAGTCCAGCGGACGACTGGAGCTGCTGTAACACCAGAGGAGCAGGACCATGCTGGGTGAGAAGCCAAATTCAGGAAGATCAGAAGCTACAAGCAGGGATTCAAGTAGATCAGAAGCTTCCCGTAAATGGAAGAAAAAAAGCAAGTACCAAAAAAATGTGTTTCTGCCCCTGCAAGGACACTCTTGCATAGCAAGAGAAGCAGATGGAGAACAATACATTTTGTATCATTGATTATAAAATATCCTATTCCCACCTTAAAGCCAAAGCCTGTATCCCCAAGTGGAGCAACGGCTGAGGACAGAGCCGCTCACCTGAGGCAGCTGCTCTTACAGCACAGCTTTTCACACTGTGTTCATGAGTAATTACCAACTGCTGAAGGTATGAGGTTTGTGGAAAACATCTGCATATTCCAGCTGATGAATCTCTCTGATTACTCTTAATGCATTCTCTTAATGCATATAGTAGAATGACTTAACATTCCGACTTCCTGCATCTCCTGATGCTAAGAATGCTCCTCCTACATACAAACTGTGACTCCATTGAGCCATGCAGGACACACAGTTGCTGTTTACAAAGCTTCTATGCTGCATCATTTTTCCAAAAGATTTGACTGAACAAATGCATTTCTGCAGCAGCCAATTAAAACAGACAGGCTCTAGAAACAGAGGTTTCTAGAGCCACCCTGAGCACGGTCTGCATCTCATCTTTAAATCAGTTTCATTCAAGTCAGACAGCTTTGCTGTTCAAGCCAAAACAGAGACTACTAGTAATATCCTATAAATATATTTGAAATCCTCCGTCTCCGTTAATTTTCTTACAGGCAATTAGCATGCAGGTGCTTTTCGCCTAAACCAGTAAAATATGCTCTAAATATGATATTAAAGCATGCGGCAGCGTTACATATGAGCCTGCACAGGGCCCATGCCACAGTGCTGAGCAAAAGATCCAAACTTGGGCAGAGGAACAAGAGCTGCTCAGCAGCCAAAGAGCTCAGCTGCTGGAGTCAGGCACAAAGGAGAACAGAAAAAGGAGAATATACAACAGATTTGCTTTTCAGACAACTCAGCCAATACATCAAACCTTACATTCATGCCTTTCAGGAATCATTACCCGTTGGTAATTAATTACAGCGTGGCTGACTCCACTCCCAGTAATTTCACGAGCACCAGGGTCAGTAAGTTTGGCTCTGTCCCTATTTGCCCACTCAGCCCTACTACCTGCTTCCAAATACCTCCCTCAGGCCTAACATCTCCTTTCAAGTATCTATTTCCAGTAGAGCATAGAACAACCAAACTATTGTCAAAGCAAGGCTGTTTTGCCATCACATCCCCCCTCCCCAAAATGAGGGGTTTGGTACATGATGCAAAGCAAGCC
Source organism: Meleagris gallopavo (assembly GCF_905368555.1). Taxonomy (NCBI): domain Eukaryota; kingdom Metazoa; phylum Chordata; class Aves; order Galliformes; family Phasianidae; genus Meleagris; species Meleagris gallopavo. Next base: position 11,390,146 of record NC_139418.1, read on the forward strand.
TTTAGTTACACCAAGAACAATGGGTTGCCCAGTGCCTATTCTAAAACAGTAAAATAATCTCATATTATAATCAAATATTTTATACTGTTTTCTTTTTTAAACACAAAATGCTATGGCAAGCTCTGTACACAAAACTACAAAAATAATTCAGCCATGCAGGACCAACCAGTAAGCAGAAAACTAAGCTACGCACTATGATTCCTTGGTCTTACTGAAGCAATGAGAAAGCAGTCAAGTTAGACAAGGTATTCTTGCTCTAAAGGCCATTTTGTACTCGCGTTTTTGAGCAGTAACACACTAAAAGACTTGAAAGTTGGAATAACTGTAAACTGGATGATACAGAAGAGTTAAAATTCAGGGTTAAGGTTTTACTTGAGCGTGACAGCAAAAGCAGCAAATTGTGTCCTTGTTCAGAAGGAAAGCGTAAGGTAGAAAATCCATTTACATCCTGTCTATGTCCATAAAATAAGTCACAAGAGGAGCACAGCCGTGCATGCTGACACTCCAAAAAGAGTTCACGCTTCCTGCACTGGGGACTTTATAGTTAATAAGAAAAAAAGCAATGCACAGATTACGTTCTAATTCATGGAAGCCTTTCCTTCCCCACACCAGGGCTGTATGTTTTGCACACACGCACAGGCAGCTGTCAGGATGGATCAAGCTGCAGTCAGCAACACAGCTCTTTTGATCTTGAACTCACAACACAGGGTAAGAGAACAAAATCTGGGGGCTGTGGCAACACACACTTTGAGAGACTTCAGAAAGTTACTGGAGCAAGACAAACTGCACAAGATTCTTCTATGAGAAGTCAGGCTAGCAGCAGTCCAAGAGCTCAAACCAGCTCTTGTTTAATTAGCTCTTTGCCATGTACAGGAGAGTGTCCAGTGCTGCATTCTCATTTGCACTTTGCTGCGATCCATACAGCAGCAATTCTGCCCTGAGTGAAGCAGAGCTCATTACCCAGCAGAGATGAGCTCTCCTGCCAGCGAGCCGCTCCTCCTGCACACAGCATCAGCCTCACTGCCCACCCCAGCAGGGCACGGTGGTAACTGCAGGCAGTGCAGGTGTGCATGCAAAGTTGGACCTGACAGACCCAGGGCTGAAGCAAAGATACAGACTGCTGTATGACACCGTGACACAGTGAGTTTTATCCATCAGAATGGGAATGCAGACAACGGGATGTCCAGCTCCAGCACCTTCCAGAGACTCTTGCTTTGCTGGGCTGGGTGCAAGCTCTGCCATTGCAGGAGCTCCCTCCAGGATGCCCTAGAAGAGGGCTAAGACCCTGATCACGATCCTCTGCAGATTCTCAATTCACGCTTTAAAAAGACTCTTTCATTTATTAAGAAAACCTCCACTGCACCATTGCAGAGACAAGCTGTGCCCTCGGCTAAGCAGGGGAACTCTTCAGAGACCCAGGATAGTGGAGCAGCCTCGTGCAACCAGAGCAAGCAGCCTGATCTGCTGCAAACTTCAGCAACAGGGAACATCATTGGCAATATCAACATAAAGCATCAGATGCAGAGCAAGTTGCTGCAGGGTGGACGGTGGGCACGGACTGAGCCAGGACCTCAAAGCACCACTTTGCCCAATCCAACCACAGGAACTTCCAGATGCTTCTCTCCCCTTAACAGTGTTAAGCAGTGTTTTACAGCAGTTTTCTTATCATATTAAACTGACACCTCTGATTTAAAAAAAAAAAAAAGTCTAATTTCCCATATTTCCACAGAGTATGCTACGGGGGAGCAGATCTCTACTGAACAATGCTGTCTATGCACAGATTTTACTCTTTGATGCAGTACTGTTCTCACCCTCAAAGAAGAATACCCACCAAAAAAAAAAAAAAAATAATGCACAAAACACTTCCATGGCAATCTTCTGCTGATGCTCTCCCCACGAAGAGCAGCCCTGGTGTCCGGCTGGCAGCAGAGCAGGCAGAGCACCAAGAAGCACCCAGTGGGGCTGCACTGCTATACAGCACCAAGAGCTCAGAACCAGAGTTGAGCGATGTGGATTGCTTACTGCAAAAATTCCAACTAATCTGAGTGGAGATATTTGTTGGTTTTGGTTTTTTTTTTGTTTTTTTTTTTGTTTTTTGTTTTGTTTTTTTTTGTTTTTTTTTTTTGTTTTGTTTTGTTTTGTTGTTTTTTTTTTTGTTTTTTTAGGGGAGAGGGCAATCAGTTTGTGGTTTTGTTTGTTACCTTAAAGTATCTGGATGTATAGTAAAGCTTCAATCAATAAAGGCCAACTGCCACACTTCTTCCCGAATATTTAGGAAAGTTCCACTGGGACCCATGAGATACTTTTAGGAGTGCTGTATCCTGGACTTGGACATAATGTAGGTTTTTCATTGCTGTTGTTTTTTTAATTACAGCCACCTACCTTTTCGTCCATAAAGTCCATTAACCTACAGACTGATGCAGCTACTTTTGATCAAGAGGTGAAAGTCACAACTTAGCTGAGAGCTTTAAAAGCAAGAAAAAGAAAACAAACAAACAAACAAAAAAATCAGCATGGAGGGCAGTCTAGGGACTCCCCTCCCTGCCAGCAGTCAGAGCAGTGACTGCCTGCTGGCATCGAGGTGTCTCACGCAGAACGGTCTGCTCTCCCTCTGCTGAGCAATCCAAGCACTACAGAGAATAACGAAGAGTGGTCCATGAGTGGTGAGTGTCAGCACTGCAAATGAACCAACTTTAATTCTCAGGCTAACCACTGAACAAGGAAGAATGCCCACAAAGAACTGCTCAGGGCCACCATGCCTGCAGGGATGCACTGCAGCTCGACTCATGGCTGAGCACGGGGCTGTGAGCAGAGCACACCCCACTGAGCAACCACACAGTCGACACAAGCCTGCAGTGCAAGGACCTGCTCACAAGTTCCGCTGTGTCAGAACTGGTCCATCCACTGGTGGCCAACACCACCAGCTGTAAGTGCAGCAAAGCTCCAGCAGCACACAGAACCTCCCTGGATGTGGTCCCAGCTCTGCTTTTCTGCATTGGTGGTTGCCCTTCAAAGTCCAGACCATGGGGACTAAGCAGAGCATTAATTGGAAGTCTGCACCCAAAGGTGAACACTTCAGTGCTTTCGTTCCCTTAGGGGAGTTCACACAGCACAGCACTGGAGCCTGGCTGCTGGCCCTGCTGTGTGCACGCTGCAGGAAAGCAGGGCAGCCCCAAAGCCAAAAGCCTTCCCAAAATGCCACATCATCAGGAGGAGGGAGGATCAAAACAGTGCAGGTAGCGGCACAACACAGGGGATGAAAAGCCTGAGCTTAGAAATATTCTAGAAAGCAGCCCACCTTGCCCATGTACAATGCACTAGATTCAGTGAGCTCTCCGTGCATCACCAGCTTGTTGAAAACATCGCCAAATTCAAAAGCAAAAATACTTAAAACTTAATGTTCACTGATAAACAGAGCATGATGTTGAGATGTGAAAAGTTTTCACCTCCATGAGGAACAACCAAATAACCTCTTTTTCCAAGTGGAGGAGCAGACGGATGATGACCCCAGCACACTACCTCTATGAAAAGCAAGAGTCTCTGTTATTCAAAGGCTACAAAAAAAAGGTTTTTAAGCTGTACTCAAATTTAACAGAACAGCAGCTAAAAATGGCAGAAATCAACTTGAGGAGGTTGGAGTGGGTCATCTCAGAACCAGCATGGTACAAAGCACATCCAGGTGCACCAGGATTGAGAGAAGGTGTTCATAGGGAAAGGCACAGGGACACAAAGCAGTGCTTGTGCTGGCCCTGGTCGGCAGGCCAGGAAGAGTTCATCTCTGCAATATTTAGACCCAAACTAAGAAGAAGCACTGGCATTCACATAACATCCCCTTAGAACTTTGGGAGAGTGGGAGACTGCAGCAAGGGAGTGCAGGGAAGGCCTACAAATTGTCAAGGTTATTGAAAAGGAAATTGGGAGGCCATTTGCTGTGCTTACTTACCTGTTGTCCAAAAAAATTTAGCGGTATGTTTCCAAACTACTCTGACTGCATTCAGCAAAATTCCCTTGTTAAAATCAGTGAGAGACAAGCTGTGAGCTGCACGTAGCACCAGAAAGCTGCAGATGAAAGACAAAGTTCCTGTGCATTCTCTCCTTGCAGTTACCTCATAAATCCAAGTTTGTCATTAAGCAACACCTATCTTGCCAAAACCCCTGGGAAAGCACCAAGCAGCCGTTAATTTATTTCTGACATTCGCTTGGGAAATATTTCTGGGGCAATGAACTGCGTGCTGGCATGAGTTCAGCCTCCTTTGGGATGCCAGTGTCAGTGGCACGGAGGCAGGGAACCAGTGCAGGGCAGCCACATGGATTGCCAAAGACAAATGGGCTCCGATGGCGCGCAGAGCTTTTAGGCTGACACCTTCCTCCTCAAGCACCCCTAAGGGACCTAATATAAGCAGATAACAAAGCCTCAGGTTCTCACAGATGAAATAAAAGCTGGAGTAGACAAGAGAGAAGGTTGGTTTTTTTCCCACTGCGGTGTTAGAAGGCTGCCCTGGAGGTTTTAATCAATGCAAGTGAATCGTTTGTATTTTCCTCCAGTATTCCCAAAATAATGTCACTGAGATGCCAGCACTTTCGCAACATAGAGTGACCATTTCCCAGCAAGCTCGACTTGGTCTTTATCAAAAGAATTGAAGAAATGCATTACGACTTCAAAGAAAAATAGCAAGCAAGGAAACAGAAGCAGCAGGATAACATTAGGTGGGATAGCTGGCTCTCAGGACAACTTCAATTTTCTTTTCTTTTTAAACATGAAGTGAATGAAGAGCAGTATAACCAGAGCTGCTGGTGCAGAAACATACCTGCAGCTACCCTGGACCACAAGAACAGCAAATAATTCCAAAATGCACATGCCGTCAGACGCTACCTAAAGGATTTCCAGATCCAGAGTCTCCTCTCATGAAGGAAACACCTTCCTGACCATCTGCTTCATCACAGAGCCTACAAAGCTCTCTATGCATTCAAGCAGCTCCTAATACACCACCTAATAACCTATCACCCAGAGGATCTGTGCATGCACACTGCATCCACACGTCACATTAAATAAGGAGCAGCAGACCACATTATATAACACCTTTACATAATTACAAACACCTGAACAACTGGCCCCGCCTGCCTGCAGGTCTGTGTGCTGGCTCGCCCTCGGCCAAAGGAAAGGTGGGCAAGGAGCCTTCCAAAGCCATGCATCAACTCCCAGTCCTGCCTTCAGCAGTGACCTGGAGAATCCATTCCTCCAATCTCCTGCTTGTAGCGCTCGCTTTGAAACACAAAACAAAAGAACTGCCACTTCTTGAGTTCTAAAAGCTGCAAGCAACACCAACCTTTCTAAGTCACCTGCAAATAGGGGCAAATAAAGGACAACGCAGGCACACGAGTCACAATTCCTCAAACAAAACACTAAAAACCTCCAGGAGGCACCATAAGGAGCAAGCCGATGTCTTCACTGCACTCCAATTTCAGTGATTTCAAGGGGGAAAGACAGAGATAATTCCTCAGCAGCAACCAGCATATTGCAACAGCTGTACCTCTGTTAATCACAGAGCTCAGGAGCAAAGTTCACGCGCCGTATTACTGAGAGGCGAAGATCACTAAAGAGCTTTTACTCTCAGTCATCTCGTTGGGGTTGTTTCCAAATCTTGACTCTTATTTTTCATTTATCAGGATCATTTTGTCTCAAACTGGCATTCGGAATAGAATTCTTCCTCAAAAAGAAAAGTAGTCTGTAATGCTGGTCTGGATCCTCAGTTGATACACACTGCCACGAGAAGTCAATGGAATTAGGTTAATTTATACCAACTGAACACAACTAAGACTTCTCCACTTTGAAATGATGCTAGAAGTAGAACAACCGTGTTCATTTACAGCAGATGCACTCACAGGGCACAGGAGTTTATCCCCACACACAGGGAATGTCTCAGAGCACACGTATCCACTAACAAGAGAGCTCAGCAGCAAACCAATGTATGAACGTCACCACGACCCATTCCGCACAGCACACAATTGAGAGCTGTTCATTTCTCTTTTCAATGAGCCACTACGCGAGTGTTGATTTAATGGTTCATTTATCAACCCCTCTGAATATTAAGTAATTCATTTTGCCTTAATTTGGACGATTCAATTTCACCCATCCTTTCTCCCCTTGAAAAATGTGAACTGCTCTCTAGGGAGAAGCTGTTTTAAAAGTTGACTTCACAGGCAGTACTTGGGAATTCACAGGAAAATAGAAGGTTACATGGAATACTTGGATAAATATTTTTATTTGACTTTCTTTTTCCCTATTTTACGCTACACCTGAAATTCACACGTGCTAAAGCAAAGACACCCCAACGAGCATTCTTACTACTGCAAACCGAGATGCATCTTCCGCAGAAGCCCACCAGAAAATTAAGCAGATTGTCAATACAACCAACAGCCTTCCTCAGTGTCACAATTCTTGAGGAACCGAGTTCCTCTCTGAAAATCTCTCACTTCCACGAAACTTTGTTGTTGGAAAATATATATACATATATTAATAATAATAATAATACCGCGGGAAACACCCACGCACAGCAGCAGCATCTCCTGCTCAGAAGTTTGCATCTCGGAGCGCTCCGGCAGCCAGCGCACAACGGCACAGCCGCCCGGAGCTGAGGAGCGGCCGCCCGCAGACAGCGCACCTGTTGGGCAGCCCGGCCGCGTCCCGGGGCTTCCCGTGGCGGAGCTCCGTTTTCACCCCGGGCCGCTCCATCCCCGTCCGGGCTGTTAGCGCCGGGCTCGGCGGCTCCATCCTTGCACTGCCGTAAGTCTCCTCGGGAACCCCCTTGTACGCACACCGCAGAGCTCAGCCCCGGAGCCAGGCGGCATCTCCCGATGCGAAGAGCCGCTTTGATCCCCGGAAAGGGGAATCAAGAGCCGCCGCGCGGAGGGACGCGCGGGGCAGAGCTACCCCGGCTCGAGCTACCCCGACCCCGCGAAGGGCAGCCGGGGCCGGAGCCGAAACTCCGCCAAGTGCGAGGCTGCCTGGCCGCGGACAGGGCAGGGCGCAGCCCGACCGTCCCCCTCCGGGCGCTGCACTCACCTGGGCGCCGGGCGGACGAAGGGGCGGGGGTGGGGGGCCGGCTCGGCCCCTCAGGACATCACCGCCGCCGGGGCCGCCGCCGGGGGCGGGAGCGCGGGGGCCGGCGGCGGAGCGGCTCCTCCGGCAGCGGGGGCGCGGCGCTGCCTCACGCCGCGGCGCTCAGCCGCGCCGCCTCCGACACGCGGCCGCGGCGCCCCGGCCCCGGTTGGGGGGGGGCAGCGGCGTCGGAGGCGGGCCCGGTTCCCGCGGCCTCCCTTCCCTTCCCCTCCTTCCCCTCCTTCCCCTCCCTCCCCTCCCTCCCGCCTCGCCCCACCCGCTCCGCTCCGCCGCGCCCGCCCCCTCGGGAGCGCTCCTGATGTTTCTCCTCTCCTTTCTCCCTTTTATGCCTTCTTTTCTTTTCTCCCGTTTTAATCTCCTTTGCCCCACTTTTCTTCCACTCCCCCCGTTTTTCCCCTTTTCATCCTTCTCCCCATTTATCCCTTCCCCCTTTTTCTCATTCCCTCCTATTTTCCCACCCTCCTTTTCCCGTCTCCCTTTCCCCCTCATTTCTTCTCCTCCCTTCCTCCTTCCCCCTTTCCCCCCCTTTTTCCCCCCTCCTCCTTTCACTCAGCCCTCTCCCTTCCACAAGCTTTTAGCAGATCAGACCGCGGCCAGCCGCCAGCAGCCTCTCTCGGAGGAGACGGCCAGGGGCTGTGGTTAGCAGATGGCCCCGAGGGAGCAGACTGCACGCAGCGGTGTGCATCGCTCCACATCTTCCCCCTGCACCAGCCCCGACCCGGCGTGGCTGCCACCGGAGGGCACCTCCATGGGCATCCTCCCTTCCCCCCCGAACCCCCCTCCCCGCCCTTGAAGGTTTTAGATGAATCAATAAATCAGTGCGTTTTTTCCGAAGGATCCAGCAAAAATGAAGGAAGCGCGGTTCGTTGCTCACTTAAGCCCTCAGCCCAGCCCAGCGCTGGGTCTGCAGTTCCCAGAACATCCAACGTGCGAAGTGGGGGCATGGCATCCCTGAGGCAGCCTGCACTCCGCTCCCAGTGCTGCTACAAAAGCTTCGGTACCAACAGGCTTCACAATTCCCCTGTTCGAGTTTCATTCATTACAGATGGGATCAGCGGAAACACTGTTTTCACTTAAAATGTTGATTATTTTGCCACTGTATACAAATAGTTTGGTTTTATAAGACCAATGAATGCTTCTTCTCATGTTCTGGAGCTAAAGATCAAAGTTCATAATAAACTCAGTGGCTACTGATCGATATTTACTACTGTCTCGTACTGTCTAGGCTTCAACCTTTGTCTATTCCAATAAAGCACCAAGATTTGGTTGATAGAATCACAGAATGGCTTAGGGTGGAAGGGACCTTAAAGATCATTGAGCCCCAAACCCTGCCATGGACTGGTTGTCCCCCACCAGCTCAGACTGCCCAGGGTCCCATCCAGCCTGGCTCTGAGCACTTCCACAGATGGGTTCATCAGAGGTCTGTAAAATCAGTGCCAGCAGAATGACTTTAAGCAAGGCTAAAGTAAAAAATCAAAATCTAAGCTGAAGATGTTACCCTGCTTTAAGTCTCCTTCCCAGTCTCCAGATGGCAGCCAGATCACTGATAAGCCATGGAACACTTTGAGCAGCAGTAGATATGCACAAATCAGAAAGACTGCATCTGTCAATTTGAGTTGTTACATCTGGAACTTCCAGTTAAGCATTGGCAGCATCACTCTCAGGAAAACAGCCCCAGTTAAAATGAAATCAAATATAAAGCCCCCTCAGATTAATTCATAGAATCATAGAATATCCTAAGTTGGAAAAGGCCCATATGGATCATTGAGTGCAACTCCTGGCTCCGCACAGGACCACTCAAAAATCAGACCACAATGCATGGAAAGTGCACTAAGTCCTGCCATGTACACACACCTCTGTGCATGCACTCCTACTTTTAAGCTACACGGAGACATTGCTCAGCCTTGCAGTGTCAGAGGTATGCCTGTATGACTATTGCTGAAGAATTCTGATATGTTCATAAATATATATATATATTTTTAAAAGTACTGGATTCAGTTGGCCAGCAATGGCAGGGAATGCTAATTCCACTTAGTTACAGGAAAAAGCAATAAAAGCAAATATGTTTCCCTAAGGCCCAAGCACAGAGTGATGAAAAATCCAGGCCAGCGAACATATTTTGTTCAAACCAGTCTTCAATGTCATCACTTTTCCCACTGAAAAATAAAAGAGGAAGCGAACCTAAGGCAAACTGCCTAGACTCCCCAGATCTATTAATTGTACCCAGACATAGCCTCAAGCTGGGGAAGCAGGGACAACCTCCACCCCAAAACTGGGCAAGTCCTACCCGCAGCTCAGACGTGCCACAAACACAAATGCCATACCACCTTAGCCAAGAGTATTTAAAGTTATGAGGTCAGTGACAGCAGCAGCTGCTGCTCCTGACCTCAAGGGAATCACAGTTCTGCTTAACACAGATTCCTGTCCTCCCATCTCTCACCGGATTTCTGGGATCTGGGTTGTCCTCAGAGCTGTGGGAGTGGGTTCATGCTCCTGCCATGGCTGCATGCGGCTGTGTGCTATGGGGACAGAAGGACGGGCAGCGCAGGCTGAGAGAAATCACTTGTCCTGGTAGGGATGGCTCTACTCATTTTCCCAGCCTTTAGGAAGGAACAGCTGCTGCTCAGGTTTGCCAGCATCCAGCATTCAAAAACCATGAGTGAGAGACTCAGAAACAGGATGATTGTCTATAAAAGAGGCTGATACTGGGGGGAGAGGGGGGAGGGGAGGGGGAATTGAAAGGAAAAAAAAGCCTCTTTTTATTTAGTTTGTGTTACTGTCCACGGGGATCTTCTCACAAGCTTTTTTCTCAGTTCATGAAGAGCAGAGAATTCACCCTATATTTTTTTTTCCCTTTTTTTTCCCCTTCCTTTTTAATGAATGCTGGGATTCTAACATAATCAACTAATTCCAGGAGCTGAGCCTTGAAGATAAAAAAAAAGTATACCATGTCGCAAAGCTCACAATGCAATCTCATTGCATTGGAATTGGCAGCAGTTCACTTGGCTCTGGAAATAATAAAGTGGGAGACTGAAATGACAAACAAACTGGAGATCCAAACCCAAGTGCCACGAGGGAATGCAAAGCAGATGGCCAGCTAAAGAGGACCAGCCCAAAGAACTGCTGTAATCTTCCCAGTAAGATTACTGACAGCATCTGTGGTTGCCTCCTTCCTATGAGCGTGCCTGGCATGGTTTGGACCTCGGTGTCCTTGTCACGAGTTATTAAGACAAGTAAACAAGCTAGGGCCCTCTCTATTGCAAATCACTTGTGTGCACCCTCTCGTAGCAAATGTCAATTCAAGAGCATTGGAGAGCACATGCAAAGGTTGGGGAACAAACTCTGCAAATTCACATGCCACCTTGCAACTAACTGGTCACTTAGCTACTGTGAAGATAATATTTGTATGTGCTTTTAGGAAAAACTGATTATTCAGCATGCTTGTATTAAAATATCTGCTCTGTTTCAATGTGCCATGATGTTATTTTGTCAGAAGAATTTGTTTAGAAGCTGCAAAATTAAGTTTGTGCTAACCAGGGGCAGGCACAATGAAAATTAGATTTGGGGACTCCCCATAAATATGCAAGGGTGAGCATATGAGATCATATGTAGCAATTCATTTTCTGAAAGAGGCAAAAATCTAAATTACATTGTCTTCTGTCACATCCAGTTTGCTCACCAGAGGGAAGCACATGAAGATCAGCTGTGACCATGGGAAGTAAGCAGTGTGGTAACAACACCCTGCAGAGCTCCACTGGGACTGATCCTTCCTGCTTACCCCAATCAATCCATTGGTTTATTGGAGAAGAAAACAATTATCGTACTGCAGTTTCAGACTGCCAACCCCAGCAGATTCTCCCTGCTGCCAAATAGGATTTCTCCTTAGTTTAGCACTTAGCAAGGCTGCCCAGCCTTCAAGCATGCAGTCATTTTCTCCAATTTTGACTCTTTTCACCAGCCTGGGAACACAACACTGAACCCTAACCAAAACTATATACTCCTCTCTGTGATTGTTTGCAGAGAACAGGATTTTGAACTCCAGATTCAATGGGAGTTTCTCCACAAGCACCTGCAGCTAAATCCTACCCTCCGTAATGGTGCATGCATCTCCACTGCCTGTTGATCTGAAGTAAGCAGGATATCATCATTTGGGGATGACAGGGAATTAGAGTCCCTCCTGGATGAATACAGCACTTCTGTCCCCCTCTCCCAGATTGGTGCATGACAGCCTGGCAGCCACAGAAACGCACAGGGTGAACAAGGTCTTCCTTCCCCACCAGCCAATAACGATAATTACACAGGCAAGCCTATATTAATTTGGGTTCAGTCCTTTTCCCTCTCAAATTAACATCCATTTGGCTGTTGGTGCTGACGTTATCAGAAGCTGACCCGGCATCACAGAGCAAAAATGAGATTGCTGCTTTCCCTCGTCAGGGGCTGAGGGAGGTGCAGGCCTAACGAACACAAGCAGGCAGGGCAGCTCCCAGCATGGCTGCGAAGCTCTGGGCAGCAGGCCTGCACCTCAGCAGGTAACTCAGCACAGAGCACACAGAGCTGTCCTGCAGATCACCACATCCCTCTGTTGCTTCTTCCTCGGCTGCAAATGCCCTCAGTCCCACTGATTTCCGTTAGCTGGCCACTCCCCACCCTGTTTCTACAAACAGAGAAAGTAACTGTTTACAATTCCCGACTCCAGGCCTTCTGCCAGATAACACTTGCAGATGCATTGCCAAGGCAAGCTTCATGCAGGAAAAAGAAAGGAGAAAAAAAAACCCAGTACAAATGGCAGATGAAATAGACCAGCTCCGATTCTTACCTTCAGAAGCAGACTCCACTCAAAGCCCACAAATGCTTTTACTACGCTGGAAGTCTGCAAACTATTTTTAGTTCCCCTCTGGGCTGCCATATAGGGCAGCAGCACCCTGCCTGCCACCACTGATCTGCCCAGCAGAACTGCAGGCCACCTGCTGCTGGTGAGTCACCCTGTGTCGAGCTCACGCGATAAAGATAGGCAAAACAGAAATACAATTGCTTATTTTCCTCCATACCCCGTGTGTTTATGCCTCCCCGTGTTCGAAGCACATAAAATCCATGCAAAGGTGATTACATCTGATTACCAATTCACATTCCCTTCAGACCAGGAGCTCTAAGAGGTGATGACTATAGCAGAAGTATTCTTGTTTAGACTTGTGGCATGAGGATCTGTGTGTTTACATATACATGCACTTCCACATGTATGCATTCATCTTCAGAGTGACCGTGTTCCTACAATCTTCTGCTCTAGTACATGCAAACTCGTGTTTTCTCTGAAAACAAGAATGGAAATTCAGTGAAGCTCCATCTTGATCCTGTCTTACACGTGCTGTAAGAAAGAACAGGCTTGGGAAATAGGCCTGTCTAGGGGACACTCAGCCCAATAGCAAAGAGAAGTGCATCCGACCACATGTTCCTCAGACAAGCCTTCAGGGAGAAGGCAGAGGTAGCTCAGTGGTTGTACAATAGCTGTACTTTCCTTTGTTTGCTTCCCAGCCCTGCCTTGCAGTGACAAACACGCAGATAACAGCCCCCTGTTCTGCACTGGGAGTCTGATTTAGCTGTCCCCCCAAGCCATGAATTTCATCCTTACAGGCTGCACTTCAAAACTTTTAGGAGCTGCTATAAATAGCTGCTAGTCTGGCTTTGTGATCTCTGGAAGATCTGTATTTTCTTTCTTTCTTATCACCCTCTTTCTATATTTTTTTTTCCAAAATGTGAATTTTGTGTTATTTCTGTAATATATAATATGTATATCAGTTCATGATAGCACTCACCATTCTTGCCCTTAGCTTACCCTACTGTCCTTACTCTCTACATCTTAGCCATTCTTATTAAGGGAAATGGAAAAATGTCCTCCAATATGAGTGGAAATAGGACAAACATTTACAGAAAATACTGAAAACCTCTGAAAACAGCTTTAACTGTCATGGCAGAATAAGTGCAATATGGGAAGCTATACCTTTTAGATTTACTGATATTACCATGTAAGCCTATATGTCACCCATATAGAAGTATTCAGTGGATAATGAAAATCTTCCTGTAGGTTTATAAAATTATTGTATTGATTGTATCCCATTAGAATGATTTTTAAATATATAAGATACTTCTGTTCCCAGAGAGCTCTGTAGATTTTCAAATACATTTCTGTAGAGATGATCTGTTGTGTTGTGTTATGTTACATTTTGTTACGTTGCTTTCTTTTTTGTTCCCCTCTCTATCATCTTCCGTTGATCTGAAAGAGGAATGGTAGAACCCAAGGAACTGTCCCAGCCTGTCTGGTTCTTTCTCCAAGAGGAGCTGGGTTAGACAGCAACAAATGTCAAGTTTTCCCTCTTTCAGCAGCTTAGATTGTGTGCCATATAAAACCCTTCAAAAGCCAAATGAAGCTCTTAAAAATTTGCCCTTGCACGTGTTCTAGGCTCCAAAAAGAGTTTAGAAATGTATTTCAAGCCCTGTAATTTAAAATAACCCCTGCTAAATCAACATCTCGCCACTCAGAATGACCATCTGCCAACACCAACTCTGAGCATTTCTCCACCAAATAAAGGTGAAATCCCGAGGGCCATTATTCTCTATTCCCAGCTGCACCTGCAGTTTCGGGGGGCCCCAGCCGAGCAGTGGGATGTGGGGCAGGCAGCCCCTGAAGCTCCGCAGTTCAGGCAGCCCCGCGCTCTGCGGTGCTCTATTCCCCCCTAGTGACCGGATCGCTCCGAGGGCACTGAATCAGCGGCAGCCTTCCCGCTCCTCAGGGCTGCTGCATCCCCAAACACAAGCAGGAGAAGCTCTGGCATTGTGATTCGTGAGTCCTGCGACCCATCCAGACAGCTCACTGGGCACCGTGGCTATCTCAAGGGACAGAGAAACAACCCATGCAGTGAACTACAACCTAAGCACAAAGCTCAGCTCTCCTCACTACCCCTCCAACCACAGCCCAGGCATGTCACCAACATATCACCTAACACCATGGCTCTATATATCCATGAAGCAAAAAATAAGGAACAGAAGAAAAAAAAAATCCAACCCACATCAGCACATCTGCCTTGAAACCCAATTAGAAAAGAATTGTTTTCCTTAATTCTAAATGTATTTAGAATATGGAGCATATATTTCCAAAGGATGATTTGTATTTACAGTGTGTCTGTCGGGTTATACTGCTGCAGTGTAATTGTTTTCCTGCTGAGAATTATAGCAGTGAAGTTACTCTGGGTGCGATTACAGCTAATTATAGTTTTGCTTCAGAATTTAAAGGCTCTCCTGCAATGCTCCCTCCTTCCCACTTAGACTCCGTGGCCTCAGAGCACATCTTGGTTGCTGCCCATAATTGGAGTAACAGAGGTCTGTGAGGTCACTGCCAGCTCCGTGGCGCTTGGGTGCATTTGAGATTTAGTTGCTAGAAATGGGTAAAACAGTACAGTAACAATGTGAGGGGAAATCCGTAACAAACACCCTGCACTGAGACCAGAGGTGAGACAATCTCAGCCAAATTTCACCTGGGGGCAGCTTTAAAAAGTGGCACTCCTCAACTGACCAGGTGATAGGCAGACTGTAGGCATGAGAACTGTGCAGAATTTGTACCCAAATGGGGATTATTTTAACAAAGAATGTTTGTGCTCAGTTCATAGCTGAGGAGCAGGGAGATGTTCATTCCTGTGCACAGACCCAGCACAAGGTGACTGCTCTAGTTTAAGGAGAGCCCTGGGAAAGCCTGGCTGAGGCAGTGGGAATGGTATGAATTCACTAACTGCTCCCTAATGGGAAACACTTCTTGACGTTTTTCATAACTGTAGCTGTTCTTTTGCATCTGAATCCACAAAATCTGACGCTAGAATCAGGTTTTCTTCATCAACCTCTTCCTTCTGCCATAGCTCTGCCTGTCACTGCTGATATTGTGAGCACAGAGCTGAGCTCTAGCCACATGGGAGCATCTCACAGGCAGCTACAACCCAAAAAGAGCAGTGAGCCCATCCCATGGTGAACCAGCTGGGGCGGCCTCAGCATGAGCTCAGCACAAAGCACACTGCTGGTGGTGGAACTACTCGGGCCCTCAAACCCCTGCAGCTGGATGGAGAAGGGCTCTGGGGCAGCCCTGATCTGTCCGCATCCAGATGGTGCGGCTTTGGGAAGAAATGCACTCCACTGCTGAGCTGCACCATGTGTTTCCAAGCAAAATGTCAATGAGTTTCCCAGATAAAAATGTTAAAAATGTATGAGCAACAACTGCTGCATGGAATGGAGCTAATAACCCTGGTAGGGTTTTTTTCCTTTTGAAAACAGGGTACATCATGTTTAGAACCAACATGTTCTTATGCAATTATAACTTCATCAGGCTGAAGGTCGGGAAGAATCATTAAATCTTCACTTGACCTTGTAACAAACCTTTGCATTTCTCCTGGCTGTCTCTAATCACACACAGCCATAAGGCTGAAGGTAGTCAACAGCAGAGAAAAGCAGAGTTTCACTCTGAAGCCATCAAAAAGCAGAGGATCCCTTTTTTTGTTCTGAGAATTTGCTCCAACAACCAAAATCAGCTTCAAGCTATAAACAAAGAAACAAAAACCACCACAACACACACCTCATTTAATTATATCCTGTTCAGCTTTCAAACACTGACCCTTCCAATTCTGTTTGATAAATTAGAGAATCTCTTAGGATATCATATTTTTTCCCCGGAAACAGACTTATATAGGAAAAGTCACCTTAAGTATATTTTGGTCAAACAAATACACTGAGATTTTCAGGTCTCCTATTATCAGATATTTCCTCTGACTCCCATTTAATTTCAGCCACTTTTCCTCCACATTCTCCAGCTTTTCCATATCCTTCCTAAGTTTCAACACAGCCTATTGCCATTTCAGACCTGGTTTTAACAATAGTGCACACAGATGGAAAATTACTTCTTTCCTCTTTTTCACTACTTGATCGATCATATATTTAAAGGCCATACAACCTTCTTTTGCTAGTCCATCATGTGGTGTTGATGGACACGGAAGGGCTTTTCAGTGCACCTTTCTTCCCACATGGTCAATAGTAAATGTAGGGCTGTGTCCTTGGGCAGACCAACATCTAGTTTGATGGATTCCTCGTCATCTTTATCAAAAGATTCAGGTTCCTCAGTGCCATTCTCCCTTCCTCTTCTCAGCATACCACTTTCTTGATCTTTGTGCTTAGCAAATGTTTTCCTCTTGTATTTTGCCATGAATCACTGACACAAACACTGGAGAGTTTTGGTACTCTGACTTCACTTTCATCTTCCCCAGAAACCACAGGTCCATTTGGTGCCAGTTCTCCATTGAGAACTACTTGTTAAGCTCTGTCAGACACCTCTTAATCCATTTAATGTATATTCTAATGTCATTGAATAGTGCTAATGTTTAATCAGCATGTTATTCAGCACCAAGTCAAACACCTTACAAAAGTCTAAATGCACTAATTTTATACAATCGTTTTTGTCAACCAGACACGTAATATAATCAGAGAGGGAAATTAGGTTTCTTTGATAAAGTTTGCCATAAAGCCATGTCGTTTAGACTATTTACTAATTCAGTTCTGCACCAGCTTTTGAATTATTTAAACCCAAATGATTACAAACTAACTAGCCTAGTTGGGTCTTAGGAAATACTTCCTCCAAATAACCTTCTCTCTGAAATGAATACAGATGCTTTTCATATGACTGTTAGCTCACTGCTGAGGCAGCTCTTTGTTTCCAGCAAGTGGACTTCTGCCTTTTGGAAGCTGGACTCTGGTGCTGCCTGCACTAGCTGCCTGTGCCTGTTCCTTCCAGTGCCCTTCACAGCCACCCCACTAGCAGTGCCCCACCAGCACTTCTAAGGGTGGGGACAAAGAATCATTCCCACAGTTTTCATTGCAAGAGCTAAGAAATGACTTTTTCAAGAGAAAAAATACAACCCGTGGCACTCCTGCATGCACCTAGCTGTACACCACCCTTGCTGCAAACCATAGTGTGATTTATGGCCCCAGATATATCTGTGCTTTAACTACACTTGGACAAAGCCATTGGCTCAGTATTATGGGCATGGATGGACGTGTTTAGAAAAGGATTCAGCTGCCTGGATATTTTTATGCCTCTTTTCTACACGAAGTTCAAACACAAAAACATGAGTATCTTTGTGTCAGGATCCACCTCTTCTCATTCAGACCAGGTTACCTGAAGGAGCCTGAAGGTATCTGGGAACCCTGTTCCCTTTGCCTGTTCCCCACCTTACTCCTTTAAACAAGCTCATTTTGTCCTGACAAAATCTCATCAAATAGCAACAAAACCTCCAGGAATTCAGCAGTGAGCTGATGTTTTGCACATAAAGACACACCGGCTTCTCGGAGCTCCTGCTGTTATTCAGAAATCACACAAAATGAAGCTGAGGCAGGGAGTAAAGCAAGGCAAAGAGGTGAAGCCTTCATACTTCACGAGCATGCCTCATTTGCTCTGCTGTAACTCAAAAACCGTAATGAAAAGAGCAGGGGGGAGAAAAAAGAAATGAAAGAAAAAGACTAAATTATATGCAAGCCACTGGAATTATCACTTAGCTTTTGGCAAAATATTGACTCCTCAAAGATCTTCGTCAAATCTTGTAAAAAGTACAGCCTCTAGCTGATAGATCTTGCCACGGGCATTAAAAGGGGATGTCGTTGGAAATGTAAACGAAGGGGAATGGAAAAGAAGGCTTAATTTTAATTAAGTAACCTGCATGTATGTCTGCATTTGGTCATGGCTCTCTTGCGATTTGGAAAAGAAGACTGCTTGAGGGCTTGAGTTTTGTTTGTTTTAAATATTCATGGCATTTCAAACATCTTCTGTGCTGGGCTTGGTGGACTTGATTACATGCAGTGGACGCAGCGGTGGAGCTCCTGCAGCACACACCTTGACAGCAGTGCAGCCAATGCCATGCAGCCAACCCCTGCTCTGCTCCAGCAGAAACCTTCTCATGGAGGATCTTTGGGACCCTTTGCAGGGGCTGAGCACTCATATTCATTTTGGGAGCGAGATAAATAAATGTACAACTGTCTGTATCAGCAATCCAGATGTTTTAAACTGCTTTTTCTTCTGACATTTGACCATAACTTAGGTTTTTGCTCAGCCTTTAGCCCAACTACTGAAGCTAGGAAGGAGAGCACTATGGACAAGTGGTAAGCAATGGGGGAGAAGAAGGTATTTGTTATCTAGAGCAATAATTTATCACTTCCAGACAGTGCGGCAGGATAAAGAATAGTCTTGTGGATAAAAAATTGATTTGAGACTGAGAGAGGCAGGTTTCTGTCCCCACCTGGCAGATCTTGGACCTGCCAAATAGAGACGTAAAATGGAAAAAAGGCCCTGTCCCAAATGTTGTCTGGGGGGTGGTCCAGTGAGATAGGGACATGCTGTGCTGCAAAGCCCCAAGTAAAATCCCAAGGAAGAAATCTGCATGACCTAAAGAATCCTGGACTTTTTCATTATAAACAATGCGCCATAAGGGATGCTGAGATATTGTATACACTGTATGCCACTTCCAGTTTCACTCTAGTCACGAATCAAACACCAGTTCAACATTAAACCAGGATGAAATTCCTTCATCCAACTCATTGGCATCAGGCAATCCACTCAATAATCTCTCCCTGAGACTCCTTTTTTTAAGAAGTGATTTTTAAAAATCACTTTAAGTGATTTAAGAATCCTCCTAAATGTCAGCTGCAGGCAGGGGAAGATAGTTATTGGTCTGTTTTTAGAGAGAATTTTTGGCTCAGCTTCTTCTTCCTACCCTGCTCATCACTGATGTATTTTTAAATGAATCCTAAAATACACACCAGGAAACTCTATTAAATAAAAATCATGAATGGCATGCAGACTGTGCTATTACTGTGCATAAGAAGATAACAAGACTCAAGAGACTGCCCTTTACATTCTGCCTCTCTTGCTGACTACAGACCTGGCCCAGCACATGCACGTGCCCCATGCTGAAGGGAGAGCATCACAAGCTCTACACAACATAGGAAGAAAGAAGTCAGAGGAATAAGAGATCGAGGAGAGAATTGGGATCCATGAGCCGCAGCTCTCGGTGTGCTCAATTAGCTAAGTGATTGGTCATTCACAGAGATCTCAAACGCATTGCTGGTAGGTTATCAGCAATACCGGACATGAGATAGAGAGGCGCTGGCCTCCCAGTGCAGCAAACTGGAGGAAAGGATTAGAATTCTGAAAGCTTTTTAAAGCCAGGCTCTCACCTCAGGACACAATAAAAGAAAAGCTTTTAGATCATTCTTGGCAGAGGAGTTGGAAAGCTGCCATGTTCACACAGAGTAACTATGGTAATCCATATCAGGTTGCAGAAATCATCCTCAGCGTACAGTCTTTTAAGCCCTCCAAGAAGACTTCTTCCTAATCTACTTAAAAATAAAAAATAAAGGATGCTTGAAGGTCAAGCAATACCAATCACGGGATCAAAAGCACTCATTAGGGAACAGATCGGGGCTTCGTGTCCCTGAGCACCAGCCGCTGTCCCTGCCAGGAAGGAAAGCCTTGGTGCAAGGGACAGCAGCTGGGCAGGGGCACCCGTGCCTTGTGCTCTGCCTGCCACGTGAGCTGGATCATGCCATCCGCAAGGAAGACTGCACGATTAAGATGCACTGTGGAAAACCTGCACTTAATTGCTTTGACGCTTAGGTGATTGAGAGCTGAATACATTAGTGTGTCAAAATTATGGAACACAAAGGCCTTGATTCTGTTCTTTTCTGTGCCAGTGGAAGCGGGGCCCAGAGTTCACCTCCGTGGGCATTTGAGGATTGCTGGAGCTTATTTACGTCGGCAGCCGCAGCCCTCAGCAACACTTCAGCTCTATTTAAGTATTTGGGGTTGTGGTGTGCCTGGTTGAAAGGAATCTGCTGCTATCGTTCGCGTAGGCAGAATCAGGAGTGGAGAAAATCAAGTTTCATTATTTCAAAATTAGCTGAAAATTAAATTCCAATGCTTAAATCCCCATGGTGCATCCAGCCCAATCTTTTGCCCTGCTTCACCCAGCTGTGCATGCACAGCAGACTTCCGTCATCTGTGTCACCTTCATGAGTGTTCCCATGAATCCATGAGTATTTGAGCAATCTTTGCATGTCTCTGAACACTCTTGAAACCAAGGGCAAATTACTATGATATGAGCTGGACCCAGAATGATCAAGACAAAGTGGGAAGGTCCGGCTGGATATCAAGAACAGGTGTTGCACCAGAGCATGGTGGGCATGGAACAGGCTCCCCAGGGTGGGTCACAGCACCAAGCTTGCCACAGTTCAAGCTGTGTCTGGCCAGCTCTCTCAGACATGTGGTCTGATTTTGGGACGTGGAGCCAGGGGTTGGACTCAGTAGTCCCTGTGGATCCCTTTGAACTTGGGATATTCCCCATCCAACTCAGGATATTCTATGATTCCATGATTCCCTCCTTTTAAAATATTTGATGAATCCAGTAGGATGCCATAACTGAAAACTGCTCATCAGTCTTAAAGTAAAGGGGCAAAATTTCAGAGATCAAGTGCCTATCTTTGCATTCATTCTTATTTTTTTCAGACAAAAACTAAGGTCTTCCTCAGTTATGGGGTCATTTTTTCTTTCTCGTTTGCAAAATGGTTGTACTTGCATGCACAAAACTGCTGAATGCTCATCTGCCTCATTTGTTCATACAAATACAATAAAGGGCAAACATCTGCATTTTGGGGGAAAAAACAAATACATTTCCAGAAAAAAAAGTATGCAGGCAGAAGGTCTCAGTGATTTCAGACACTTAGTTTTGGAGATACTTTGAAAGTTAAGGCTACAAAATATCCATTTTAGAGTGGTTGCACTGCAAGTATGGGTGGTTTGCCCATGCCTTCCAGTCTACAGAACAGCAGCACTCCCGGCTCCTGTTGCCCAGGGAGGGGATGAGGGACAATGCTTTTCCCACCATGAGCTTCACTTATTTGTATCATAATGACATAATGACATATTGAAGGTATGTTCTTGCTCAGGCAGCTCTGCTGGTGGCTGCTGAGCAGACATCATCTGCAGGAAGGCCTGTGTATCCTCTCCATCTTTTCCTTGCCATGCCTGTGTGAGTGCTCTGGGACAAGTCAACAAAGTGACTGACTCCCCAAAATCTTTCTGCTGCCTCCTCCAGCCCAGGCTCTACACAGGTCTCTGAGGAAGAGCCCAGTGTGGGCAGAACGCAGCTTGCCCCTCTGCAAGAAGGCAAGCACAAACATTCATTCTGCCTCAAGCGGTCCTTTGTACATGCCACTGCAAAAGCGGCAATTGTGGAGTGTCAATGAGTGTTTAATTAATAAGCTAGTTATAGACCTACTTTGCTAACCTGAGCATCCTATGAGGAAATTACATCTCCTTTACGTAGGGAGCACAAGAACAAATAAGACTCTAACTGTCAGCTTTATGGATGTCTGTTGTTGGGATACAGCTCTTCAGAAGTGATGGAAGGGGCTTATATTTGGGAAAGAGATATAGAAGCTAATGCACATGCTTCTCATACACACATTTTCCACCTGGAAAATGTCTGTGAGGACACGGTCTGCTACACTGTGTTTCTGGCACAGGAGGGAGAAACAGATGGAGAGATTGTCTAAAAGCCTTTTTTCTCCATAGTTAATAACCTGGAGCTCTTCTAATATCTAGCATGTGTAGGTTGCCCTCATCACTATATACATGCTCTTCAGAGGAAAGCCAGCTACGTTTGCGGGCTGGATAATATGAAAATGCGCAACAATTTTACAATGAGAGCAGGATAAGCTCTTAAAACTGCAGTGTCCTTTACGAAATGCTGTTTACAGCAGATCTGTCACGAGCATCAGTAACTCACCTAGCCATCTGAGCACTGTGTGACATTTTAGTGCCAGTGGAATTGGGAACGAAACCAGCCGCATTTCAACACAAGTTTAGAAATAAGGAAAACCTTTATTTTCTTCTTTTTGTCTTATACCCAAACACGCTGATCTGTTCTAGTGGAAGACTGCAGTGCTTCTGAGTAATGAAGTTTCAGAAAAATCATCTCATCTTCAGTAGATAAGATCGGGCTTATTAGGAATTAAACAAAATGTTGAAATTGTTAGTTTTCCTGTGAACAAAATGTCCGTTTCAGTCCAGCCTGACCTAAGCTGTAGTATAATACTGCTGGTGGAAGAAATTCCCTTCCTACCCCCTGCAGAGTTGGTTCTACACTCTGAAGTATGTGATTTTATTACCTTTAATTTACCATGCCAAGCTACAAATAATAATGACCATAAAATTATCCGTCCCTTGTTAAAATGCAGCAGGAATGCAGGGCCTCATTCGACAGCGAATTCCAGAGGAGAGCTTCATGCTGTGTGAAGAATCACAATCTTAGTGCTGTCCATGAAGAGCAAGAAATGCCAACTGACAGGAGGCAATCAGAGCATCTCCCCAGCTCTCGCTGAAGTGCATGCTTCAGTAGCTGAAACAAAACTCTTTAGCTCACATCCCTTTGGTGCCTACATCTCATGGCAGTGAAACTTTGGCTCCCAAATAAAATTCCGGCATGTTACTTCTCCATTGTAGGAGTTGCCATGGGAAGTCAATGCTGTTAGTTCAGTCTGCAGCTAACAATTCTCTGTTCATAAGTCATCTGTTTCTCTATGTCTGAGGGGGAATACAGACTTTTCTTGGGACACCGAGACTCAAGGGAATTACCTGTAGTTAAACATCTGATTAATGGCTCATTAGGAATCAGCAACGGTGTTTATTCAGTCCCTGTCTGAGTGTGGTTTTGCAATTATGTGCTTTTGAGACTGCAGGTGTGTGAAATATTCATAACCCAAATGGATATATGAGAGAAGTACCGTTCACACTCACTCAAGGGCTGGTTGTTCTGGATTATAAATATAAAACAGGAAAACAAAGGTGCAATTATCGGAGTGCCCAGACACTCACAAGGCTCTTTACAATCACATTAGAATAATTTGTTTTGGACAGAAATTTAGCATCTAAGTGGCAGAGCCTCCTACCCTCCTCATACCAGAGGGGATGAAACACAATACACAGGGCAGGAGGTGCGGAAGGCCGATACCTAGCAAACACCAGTACCTAAGAAGTTTCCCCATCAGCTTCAGATGGGGCAAAATCCATTCTGAAGCACTTAACTTTTCCTCCCTGGGGCTGCTGTGCCTTCCTCAAGGCCGCTTCTGTTTCTAATTTATTTTACGCTGTTGTTTTTTAAGAGGGTTGTTTGAGAATTCCCTCAGGTCCCTTCTATGCCACGCTGCCACCTCGCAGAGCTCTCAGTGGTGCTGTACAGCTAAGCGTTACTCACAGGAGGACGGCGGCGGAAAGTCAAGCAGAAACAAATCTAAAAGCAGTGAATCGTCAAATGTGAGGAACGCAGGAGGGAGCTGACAGATGAAGGACAGTGCAGAGTCCCTAAATCCAGAGCGTGTTTCTGAAAGGGAACTTTGTTTTTCAAGAGGAGAATTTCTATTAGTCGCTCTCCACCACAAAAAAAGGAAGGATTTACGTGTTTGCCCTCACCAATTGCCTAGGGTAAAGTGCTTTGTGTTGGTCTAAAAGAAGACAGACAAGTACTTGCAGATGGCAGGAGGCACGGTGAAGCCTGAGCTCTGCTTTCACTGGCTGCAGGCACAGAACAGAGCCCATGGGCACAGCCTGGGCTGGGGGCTGCCCCTGCTCCATCCATCTGGTCTCAATTCCCCTCACTACAGCCTGTGTCCCACATCTCTTGACCTGTCATTGTGCACCAGGAGCCTCCTCTCTAACATCCACGAAGTAACTGAAGGCAGTGGCCAGCTCTCCCCCTGCTTTTCTGACACTTCCCCAGGCTGAACAAATCCAGAAGACTTTGGTGCTTCTTTCTGTTGGTCCACAGATAGGGGTAGCCTGAGCGAGACGCTGAGGATGGACATCTGCAGCATAAGCCAATAGCTGAGATTCAACACTTAGAGCCAGACTTTGGGAAGGGGGGACAGAGGAATCCCCAGCCTAGAACCATGCTGAAGACCCCAAATCTTCGGAATGACGATGACCATGACTCATAGAAAGATGCCCAAATCCATTTGAAACATGGATTTACTGATAGGAAATCCACAAAAATAGTCTCTATTTCTCTCCATATAGTGGTAATAACAGCATCACCTCACTCTTCTCCAGTTCCACCCTCGAGGTCCCTGGTTAATTTCTCAGCCACTGAAGCCAGCTCACATCAAGATGTTTTTCATTTTAAAAATACTGTCACCTCAGCCAATAAGATGACCTATTTTCTTGGTTCCCAGACCTCCCATTTTCTGAGCTGTTCAAATGAGTCTGGTTGCACACTGGAACCAGATTGCTTTGAGGAACTGATTTATTGTTATTTACTAACCTGCTCATTTTTCTGTCATCTGCAATTTGTTGTCATTAGTAATTGGATATTTTCTTCTAGATCATTGATAATGGCACTCTATGACACCAAAAATAGATTGCTGTGCAACAAAGAGAAGCATCCACACTGAATGTTGGTTCCCTGTTCTCAAGTACTGTAATGTAGCAATAATATCTGTAAGAGTGAAGGCCAGGGCTTTTAAGTTCTGAAGGATAAGTAAGTAACAGAGAATTCATCCCATTATTGTCTTGTTAACTCTTTCCTTTTGTTGCCATTCATGCAAAAGTCTGGAAGAAATTTCTCCCTGATAAAATGTCTCTTCTCAGATTTAAGGAAAAACACCATTTATTGGGAAATATCATTTCTGGAAAAATAAAAGAGGAAGTCTAAAAAAAAAAAACTCTCCCAACCTTCCATTTTGTTTTCATTTTGAAGCTTGATGTTTGCTAAGTTGGATCAACATGAAGTTTTAATACCCCAGTGGTTTCCTACAAGTTTGATCTGTAAGAACTTCCTGTTATAATGGAAATCTTTGCCAGGCTTTTCAATCTCCAACAGAAGGGTGCTCAAAGGCACTCAAGATGTACCAAATGTTATGCACAGTTTATTGTCAGTGTTATTTTTTGCCTGTTTGTTTGTAGCATCACTTAATTTGCAATGGTAGTCCTTGCCCCATAGTGTCCCACCGAGCAGCAACACAAGAAGTGGTTTGGGGCAGTGAGTTAGCAACAAAAATACCAAGCAACCTGCAATTCTTAACCTATCTCATACTTTGAATGTCTTCTGCCACCTGACCAGGATATTTGTGATGTATTTCTGGGAAAGATAAGCTTTGAAACAACTTCAGAAGAAGATAAGGATGAGGAAAGGATGTTTTCATGTGTTTTCTTGCAA
The DNA here is from genome assembly GCF_905368555.1 of Meleagris gallopavo. NCBI lineage: Eukaryota > Metazoa > Chordata > Aves > Galliformes > Phasianidae > Meleagris > Meleagris gallopavo. The sequence continues at coordinate 11,415,550 of NC_139418.1, forward strand.
GTATTTTATCTTTGCAGGGCCCACATGCAAGCACAGAGAAGCAAGCTGTGAGCAGTCTCAGGAAAACCACATATTTAACGTCAGTGATGTACTTCAGTACCCAGCTAAATCAGGGCTCCCGGTGCCTTGTCAGAGATGCTGATTTCCTGACTCTGTAACTCTCACTTTTACCATGGGGACTCGTGGAGTTGCTGTCATTTGCAGTTCTCTCTATGCCAGCTTCTTTTTGTGTAACATCTTTCTAAGACTGATACAGAAAAGGTCATATGCTTTTCCTCAGCTACATTATTAACGCTACTCAAGGCTTTAAAAATATATAGCAAATGACAATAATTGTCAAGGATTAGATGTATGTCTAGTGAATCCATTGCTGCCATTAGGAGACAAATTGCCATGCCTCTGATGGAGCAAGAAACTCTTGTAAACAAAAGAAATTGTAGTGAATATAACAGGAAAAGGATGAGGCTTTTGTCCCCACTGTTATATAAAATATCTCCCTTTCCTCTCACCAAGACTAAGAACATCTATCAATAGCATGTTGGAATCCTATCCATTAAAGAGTGGGGAATATAATCACTTTGCAGAACTAAAGCCCATTTCTGAAATGAATTTCTGAAATTCCCTAATAGAGTCATTAAGATCAGAGCCCCTTCCCAGGACCCACAGTCCTGCAGGGCACAGACAGTGCCACGCTCTGTGTTGGTTGGAGCCCCCCAGACTGGGGAAGCTGTTCCTGGGAAGCTCTTCTTGATTTCCTCCATACAAGCAGTCAGGAACCGAGGTCTCCTCATTGTCACAACGCACTGTGCAGACCTGCCCTTCATTTCAGGGCTTCAATCACAAAAACATAACAAATGCTCTAATTAGCAGCTCTGCTGACTTCATCTGGACTGCGAAGGACTGAGGAGTCACAGCCAACCTTTGATTTAAAATCAAGAGGGTTACAGCCCAGCTTTCCTTCGAAAGAAAGCCATTTCTCCTCTCTGGTGCTCATTAGGAAGGAAGCTCTTACTGCTGTACATTTGCCTTATTAAAGGGCCACGCTTTACCAGCAGATAAGATACACCCATATGTTAAATTCCACCCATTTTCTTTGCATGCCCATTGGAAATCCACAGGGACAAGGGAGCAGTGTCTCCACTTCACTGATCCCCGATTCATCGCTAGGAAGTTTCATATTGAGAAAAAGGGATGTTGAGATGAAGGTTACTCTGATGGTTACATAAGAGCTTTGCTTTTTTTCACTTCTCTGTTACCACAAAAATCCACAACAGGCCCAATTTAGCTAGACCCTACCCCAAGTGCCTTGCAGCGTCAGTAAAAGCAATTAAGAAACACTATTCCCAAGGCTGTCTTCTCCTCAATTATGTCAATGAACAAAGAGCCATGACTATGTAAGACCCTCTCTATTTAACAAACCAAGCCTACTTATTTTAGCTTTGATCAAGGGAATGAAGTCAGCGGGGAACAAGGAAGGCAGAGCAGCACATTCTTCGTTGGACTCATGAAGTTTATAAGCAGAAAGGAGGAAAAGAAAATGGTGACACTTCTTTGGCATTAGGAGGCATTAGAAATGAAACTTGCTCCTTCAGCATTGCCACTGCCCAGTTCAGTATGGTCTCATCCGGGGCTGAGGGTATGGGGCCATTGTAGTTAGCATTAAAAAATCAGAAACAGAGAAACTCTCACTGAGAATTTTTCTTTTGAAATTTCTCCTGTGTTTTTGTTCAAAGCAGTCCACAAGAGGGTGTTCTTTTTGTTCATATCCCGGTCAGTTCTACTTTTGGCAAAAGATGTCATTGATTGCTGTGCCCCTGCCTCATCACTTCAGAAAGTAAATAAACGGCAAGGAATTAGGACTCCTTGCAGTGTGCTTTTCTTTTTTTTCTTTCTTTCTTTTTTTTTTCTTTACTGGCGTATTTAGTCTACTAAATAAAAAGTACATATTCCATAAACCAATAGAATAGTTCTCTATTTCTCTGAGATTTCGTTAATTAGCAATTTGTTCAGGATAAGGTGTGCTTTGGTTTGTTTCAGGTTGTGCTTATTTGGGCTAAAATTTTTGGCTGAGTTTTTGTGCTGAGACAGAAGAAACCTTGTCCCTCATCACAGAGCTCCCCCCGACCTTTTGCAGTCTCTGCTGGAAAAGCCAACATTGCATTTCTGAGCTAATGAAACATTCAGCAGCGTCTGGGCAGAGAGGGTTGCTACCAACTCACCCTACTGGGAGGTAAAGAGTATGACAGTGGTTCTTATCTAAGAAACACAGCATCTGTAATAGCTATTTTGACATCATTCTTAATACATACCTACTCTTGCATGCAACAGCCTAAAAGAAGAGAGCTGTGCTGATTCCTCGGGGTCAGGAGGAAGCAGTCTGTGGAATGGCTCCATTGAAGCCTACAGAAAACTGCAGCACACAGAGAGCTTGCACATAACTTCTGGCCAACTTCTCAGCAATCCCTCCATGCTGATAAAGATGGGGACTTCTTTGGAGGGTTGTTTTCTTTAAAACATAGATTTAATGCTTGCAAAAGTGTTGGATGGACAGCCCAGAGGTATTTGAAATGAAACTTGTTTCTTCTGCGTCGCCATTGCTTTCTTATCTGCAGATCTTATCTCAGTGCTTTCAGAGGTACTGATGGTTAGAGATTCACAAGTTGAGATTATGGCTCTTTATGTAAAAATCTGCTAGACAATTACTTCATTTCAGTCTCCTATTTATTACTGGTTGCATCAGCTTATAAATCACGGCAGTAAGTTGTCCAGAACTCTTAATGGTATGTTTGACTGTTGCTTTGAAAGATCATCTGTACAGTCATCAAAATAATATTATAATAGGTCATTACTTCAATAAAACATACCAGAGAATGATAAGAGCATTAGAATTAATAGGATAGTGACAGTGAACTCTTGAAATTTCTTTATCGCCTCATATCAAAACACTTTCAAAAGATCAGCACCATTAGCCTCATTTTGCAGCTGGAGAAAACAGGGCAAGGAGTAACATCTGGACTGCCAAAGAAGAACAAAGTCAGGTATTTGAAAATCAAAAGATGAAATTGGTGATTGTCTCAGGCCATGTCCTAGAGATTTTTATTTCTCATCATCTCCTCTTTCTGAGTCTGAGCAACTGCCAGCTCAGGGGGAGGCTGTAGTAGCAGAGAATGCTGTGGTTGCCCATTAGCACTCTCACATCACCATCATTTGCTACTTTGCTACTTAGCCCTCAGGTTTCTAGAAGCCTCAAGGCTTGCACGCACTGGCATTCACTGTGTACACTGATGACTTTTTTAGGACTTGCCTTAATGGAGATATATGGAAAAATTAATCCAAAAATCCTCTGTGAACTTATTCAGAATCAAAACAGCCTCAAGTAATTTAAGCTAATTGAGGGCCTGATGGAACCTAACTGCACAGAGCCTTAGTGCCACTTCAGTCACCCACTGTTCCTAATTTTGGATCAACAGCTTTACAAACAAACACTCTCCAAAGCAGCAACACCAGAAGGACAACAGGATGTGGGTAACTGTCAATAAGCATTTCCATATCAACAATTTTATAAAAGCCAAGTCCTGATCAGGGAAAGCAAGAGGAGTCTGTACCAGAGACTTGTGAATAATGAAGTCAGGGCTTTGGCAACTCAGAAACACAATACAAGCTTCGTTGGCTCATGGATTCTGAGGAAGAGCAGAAAAAGGAGTGACTGAATGCAGACAGTGCACTAGATTAGGGAATGTGTACTTGGACAGAGTGCTGAGGGGAGAAGAGTTGCAGGTATAGGGAGATGCAAAGCAATGAAAAAAGGAGACGTCCAATAAAGTCACCAGATTTTTCACCACTCTCATGATGCAAGTGCAAACTCTGTGACATCTGGTAGGGTTCCTAAAGCTCCAGCATGCCCATGGTGCAGTGTGATTGTGGTGGTCTTAAGTGTGTCTGTCAGATCTGTGGCTGCCATTTATTTGAAGTGGTCACACTCACACTGATCTGTTTGAGAGCAGCTTTTTGAGCAATCAGTCAAGATCCTCGGCGTTCACTGAAAGACACTTCTGACCCTCCTGGCTGGAGAACAGAGCTTGAAAATGTAAACGCCCGAGGGACCAAAATCAAAGGACAAATGAACTCAGATTTCACTTCTTTGACATATTTTTCAATTTCTCATGAATTCCAGCCCAGTCCCAGCAGGGTTATTCAGCACATAGTTCTCCCTCCTCAGTGCACGAGGGTGGCAGGACATTCCCAGGGGGAGCACAGCCTGGAGCCCTCCGTCTCCCGGGAGGAAGGGGCTGATGATGCAGCAGCCATAATTCAAATAGATGAAAAGCTGGTTTTTTCTTTAATTTTCTCCATTTGAACAGAAGCAGCACAGTGCTGGAAGCAGACCATTGCCTTAGAGAAATATTTCAGTTTCTCCTAGCTCTGTTACCTAGGCATCATTTCTGATCTGCCCTGCGTACTCTCACCAGATCATTGTCACACCTCTCCAGTCCCCTCTCCCCAACACGGTTATTTGTCTCCCCTCACAGCTAAACACCTCACCCAGCTCTCATCACCTTATGCTGCAGATCAGCTCTCATTTTCTTTTCTCTAACACAAAAAACTGCCATTTTGCCCTGCTTTTATCCTCTGAGAAATCAGCATACAGATGGTTTTCTTAGTTCCCCTTCAGCCTGTGCCCATCCCTGTTGCACACCTCTGCCCGTGCTTCCTTCCCTTCAATGACCACACCAAATCCAATCTGCTCCCTCCCGAATTTCTAATGCACTTCACAACTTCTATCTGCTGTAACCATCATTTCTCACTGCATTTCAAGAGATCAGCTCTCACCTTCAGTCAGCCCCAATGCCAGATGGAAGCAGCCCCAACTCCTTCCCTCACCCTCCTCAGCACAGCTTACTACCATGAAACAGCAATTTCTCCCTTCTGTGCCAGCAACTCCTGGCAGATGGCACCACCCTGTTTATTACAGGAAAATCCTTTTTAAAGGAGGATAAGGAAAAAGAAATGCATGGAAAGTTTAATGAGGGTTTTGAAATGGAGCTCCTGAATCTTAATAGAGACTAGAAGTCATCCCTGGGGTCAGTGTGTGAGGTTCTTGCTATCATATGTGCCGCATCCCATAATCTCTTCATAAATGCACCAAGCTGTGGCTTAAAGGCAGTCAGGGGTTCCTATCAAAAAGCCGTTCCAGCCTCACAGTCCCAGTGACTAGAAGACTTCTTTGGATTCCCAGTGTGCGTTTAATCACAGCCCTTTGTTCTTCCCATAGCACTGCTATCCAGTCCCTGATACTTTACAGACAGTAATCATAACCCTGCTAAGCCTTCGTTTTGCTATGATAAACAATCTGTGCCCTTGTAGCCTTCTCTTGTAAATCAGGCTCTCTGTTCTCCTATCCTGTAAAATCCATCTGCATGTGCCCCTGCTTTAATTCACATCTCTGAGCACGGATACTCCACAGATGGCTGTGCCATGTCCGAACGTTAACAGCTCCTTATCTGCACAGCTCACACCTTTCCTGACATGGCCTATGCCCTTTCCACAACTCATCACAATAGTGGCCATAAAAATTTCAGGCAAAGTCTTTGAATCTGCAGAGCTGATGTCAGAGGAAAAGGCCTGAACGTGGTGCGCTCCCTCTTTCCCTGTCTTACATACAGACACTGTTTGCTATTCCTCAGTCACACAGTGCCACCCTTGAATTGATAGATTTATTAAAAACTCTTACTACCAGATTTGCAATTTCACACATCAGTTCTTCCAGCACTTTAGCACCAAAAGTTTCCAGTCACACCCCAACTTTAGTGAAGGGAAATCTTCAAGCTTTTATTCCACTCCTGTAGATGCAAACTCCATTCCCACGTGCTCTTTCCCAGTAGCCACCGCATTTCTCGCTCCATACAAACTGGTTACCTTGAATTTCTGTGTGCACGCATTGAGATAAGATCTCCAACGCAGTGAGTGATTACTCTCTGCCTACAGAGAAAGTACTGTATTGGATTTTTGCTGAAATGTTCAGAAACATAGGATATATTGAGCATTTCAGAAACAGAGCAGGTGTATTAAGATGAACAAGTATTTTTTAAAAACCTCTATATAATGCTTGAGGTGGTATAAGCACCATAGATCGACTGCACCATTAAACCAGAATCTCTCCCAGGATTTGAGTGTACTTCTGCAATAAAGAGGAAAAGCAATGCTTGTGGCAGCCACAGCCACATTAATTGCCTGGGGACCTTGTGATAAGCCAGAGCCCAGAAGATGAAGGAAGGAGGGAATACCACCAGAAAATAAAACAATAGAAAAGGTAAAAACAAATATTGCAATACCTGAACAGCTATTTCACTGCTGCAGAGGAAAAAAAAAAATAGCTTGCTTTCTTTTAGAACAGCATCCTAATGCTCTTTGTTTCACTGAAATCAATGGAGAGCACTACAAGAGTCCATTAACATTGCAGGCAGGTGCTGGGCTATCTGCTTTCTGATATCCGTTGGAACCCTCAAATTCTGTTAGCACGGCCCTCTTAAAGCCTGGCTGACATGAACGAGGACCTGTGGCAGAAACAGTTCAGGCTCCTCCAGATGTGCCAGCTGCGCAGCTGCAGCGATGCTTTGTCCATGAGGAGAGACGTGGCCGCGCACCTCTGCGAGCATCACGAGAGGAAGCTGGATTGCAGGGGAGAATGGGGATGGGGCAGAGGAGGGTGATGGATTTAAAATGCTACATATGTGGGTACCAAGAGAATCGAGTCCACCTCTTCTTCCTATCGCACCCTGGGCAAATCGGTGCGTAAGCAAAAACTCAACCAGGCTGGGTGCAAACCACAGATTGCACCTCCTCCCTGCCTCTCTCCTGAGGTATAATTTCACAAGGGAGCTCAGAGCTAGAGCTGTGGAGCCATGCAGGCCGTGCTGCAGACTGAAGAAGCAGCTGGACAATGCAGGATGGCTGGCTGCGTGCAACTCTCATGCTGGAAAAGCAATGTGCTGGTTTGCAAATGCAAGCAGCAGATCACACCCCACTCCCCTCGTAGGAGTAGGCTCCTCCTGAAGCCCTTTTCCCATACCTGGCTCATGCAAGTGGCTTGTGTGCCCTGTGAGTGCACCTCTGCTAAATCATTCCCCGAGTCCCTAAAGCACAGTTTTGTTTTACGGTCGATGTCAAACCAAAACATTTCATGCTAATTTCTTACAACCTATTCCACTGCCTGCTTCGCTCCTATTTGATATTTATTCCCCTGCCAAACGTGCATTTATTTGTTGACATTTTTATTAAATTAGACCACAATAAATCTGTCTGCATTTATGTTTATATCCCTTCACACTCAAGTATTCAAAGGACCCCAAAGTGAGTTGCATACATTAAATGCACAGCCAAATGCTCATAAGCATTTTGCAGAGGGTAAATAAAGTCCAAGTTATGGTAATCAAGAAAGATAATGATCCAATGTGGCTGGGCTGGATGGAGGCAAAATCTGTGTTAAAGTGCTCCATCTCCTCTCCCCTGAGCAGAAAAGGAAACTTCTGGGGATGACTTCACTTCCAGAGGGTAAAAATTCACATTTCTATTCTCCTGTAGATACAATAGAGAATTTCTTGTGTCTTCAGAGTGAAAAATATTTTCTAATCTATTGCACTTTACAAAATATTGCTGTGAGATAGAATATCACCCATTTCCAGCGTGCTGCTGGTGGTGGAACACCAGCCGGCATTTAAAACATCCTTAGCTCACCAAGCTCTGGGTAATGCAGCTGTGCTCAGGGAAAGCGAGGCATGGAGGCGTGTGATTTGCCTGATGTCACCCATCAAGCTGTCACCAGAGTCAGGAATGAAGGTCAGACCCGCTAAATCCCATCTGAAATACACGAAGGCACCAGATCAACCATCTCGCATTCGTGTCATCTTCTTGTCAATTCCATGCAAAAGAGTATTTTTTACATCGTATCTTTTTATCGCAACCGTGAAAGCAATAGGGAGAGGAATAAGTGGAGAATTCACAGCACAAGGTCACCCACTGCTGGGGCTGTTCCCGGTTGGCTCCTGCTGTCCCTTTTTGTGGCGGTCACCACACGTGCTCTGCAATTCAAGGCATCACGGCAGCACGCTCCAAAGGGGCCTGGTGCCTTATTTCTCCCTCCACGCCACTCACACCGAACCCTGATGAAAGGAATGCAGAGAAATGCAGAGCAGCTCCTCCAACTTCAGAGGGCTCTGAACGCAGGAAATTTTTGCTAAATTACAATGTCTCAAAATTGGCAACAGCACACTGATTATGTCTCATTGTGACTGTGATGTCCTTGGCGATGGAGCTGGGAGACCGCAAAGTGAATATAATGCTCCTATATGTGACTCTAATGACTGATGATGCTCTGCTGTGGGCAGCAATTTTGAAATAACTGAGAATGACGACGAAGAGTATTGCTTTTGTCTTTTTGCTTCAGAAGAACTTTATGTGTAACTAAGGAGTGCAACACAGCACTGCCAGCTACGCATTGCTAATATGGGAATTTGCAGCACTTCATGCTAGTCTGCCCAGCATCTGATCTTGCAGGGTTGGCACAGTACAGGGGAAAGGCAGGTGCTCACCCCTGGATGTGTTCTCTAATGCAGGATGAAATCTCAGGACAGGGGGACAGCCAACAAGTGCTGCAGACCACACGATCAAAATAATACATTAAATTAAATGTAGATTTTATAAACGAGGAGCCAGATGCTTTCCACACTCTAGTTGCCTGCTGTCATCCTGATAGCTCAGAGCAACCGTTGCACTGAATAGAACAATTGCTTGATTGGGAAACAATTCCCTGAGAGGGGAGAATCATATGCTGCTGTGACACGTGGTGATGCTTTGAGACCTCAGCCAGTATCGCTGTTCAGCATCTCTCTGTGCCTATGTGGCACGGAGAAGTGCCAATATGCTCAGGAGTAGTGCTGCTCAGAGTCAGTGTGTGCACTGGGGACACACACAGTGTCCCGCATGAGACAGGGATGATGGAGCACTGCTCCTTCCTTAACCACCATCTGACCGAGCACGGCGCACCGCGGTGCAGATAAATGCCTCTGTCAGTCGAATGGAAAACACTGTGTGTCAGCAGTCATCACACGGAGGGGAGAGGTGAAGAATAACTCGCAGAGGGAGGCTGGATGCAGACATCTCTGCTGATATCTTCTGCAGGAAGCACCAAGAGCATTCTGTGGGAGCAGGCTGGCCGTGAGACTGCTGAGCACACAGGAGAACAGTGGCCATTACACACAGGATGTCCAGATTAATTCTTAGGCACTGCCCGAACAAGCTAATTTACACTTGTGCAGGTCAGTCTCTGGAGACTGAAGACTGACATAAGAGGGGCACAGGGATTTATTTTGGATCTGCCAGAACAGCAGGTCCTGGGAAGTCCAACTGCTGTGCTGGCAGAGCAATTGTTGTTCTCCTTTGAGAGATGGGAAAAGAGGAATTTGGTTAACTTCAAGAAATCACACATGATTTGGAGAAGTGCAGTCATGGAGCCTTTACTTTGATGGTCACTCAGACGCTTAAAGACACCAGACTGAACAAGTTTTGTCTTAATCCATCCTGAACAATTTGAAAGTCATGATGCTGTTCTGAAGATGAGCCCTTCGCTCAATCACCTGCACAGACCTGACTACCGTACTGGCCTCTCTGTCCCAGCACAGGTGGTGCTTGGGTCTTCTTGAGTCAGAAGAGATAGCTCACACCTAAAGACCACTTCACGAAGCTAGTAAGAAGACAAAATGCTGGTTTTCTTTGCACTTGAAGCATGTCTTCTTGTTTCTGCCTCACATCATTCCTTCTAACTGGAAATGGTTTTGAATGCCAGTTTTGAATCTTGGCACATTTCATAGGAAGGTAATTTTCTGCACAAATCTCATTCCTTGCACGGGCTGAAGACCATGATCAAGGCCTATTTCCACCTCAGACACGGTGCTGGGCTTTTCACAGCTTTAAATAGGGACGATGGCTCTGGTAGCAAGCTCTGAGGAGCCTGGAAGAGGCAATTTAAATGTTAGTCCTCCCGGGGCCCACCTCCCAAGAACAATTAGAGGCAATCGTGTGCCCGCATTTCAATAGCTTCAGTGCAAAGCTTGGCATCTTGACGTGAGCCCATCAGCAGGCACAGCAGAAGCACTGAACTTTGCACCAGGTCAGCTCTGGTGCAGTTGTGTGCAGTTTTTCAGGACTTGGCCGGGTTCTTCAGAGAGGTTTGGTGATTGTACAGCAGAAATAGCCCTGCCGGCACTGCTACAGCTGCAGGGCTGCAGGTGCATCCCAGCCAGCAGCTCTGACAGTGGAGCCAGGAGCTGGAGAAGGAGCCAGGACAGGCTCCAGTGGGACCCTGTGTGTGTGCAGACCATCCCATGGGAACATCCATCCACAGGAGCAATTTTTGCACACAAAAAATCTGCATCTGCCAAACGCAGAGCTCCTTCCTCAGGCCTGCTTTTACTTTTCGAGAGAGTTTTGGTTTTTTTCTTTTTCCCCTTCTTTCCCACAGCTGAACATTGCTTTTCTTCAGGAGCACCGGGGAACAATTACAGCAGTGAGAAAACAGCAAAAATAACACCAACCCAGCATATTCCTCATGACGCTGACAGCCAGAATGCTGCTTAGTATGGCAGAGAGCAGAAACATTAGCAAGTTTAATAACCAAACAGGTGAGCACGATCTGTACTTCAACCGCCAGCAACCACTTTCTTTGCTAGAAATCCTTCAGAAAGCCCAAACACCCCCATCACCCCCGAACAAGCATAACCGTGCTCAGTAATTTGGCATCTGAGATGACAGCCATCGTATTTTTGCTACTGCTTCATTTGTGGCAGTGCTGCAGTACAAAAGCATTCAGACATTGTTAGGTTAAAATATGTGTTTCCCCAATGGTAATTAGTACAGGAAAATCAGGCTAAACATATTAGTTTGGGTTGGCTTTTTCATTCTCTTCCTGTAGTTTTACACTTCACAGTCTCAATAATTGTAGCCCTTACGAACAATTATGTAAAATTATGTAAAATGCAATATGATCGAGGTATTAGACTATTATTATCCCAGCTGCAAATGCATGAATCATTACAACAGAGCACCTAAGAACCTCAGAATTTTCTGCCAGCTTGAGTGTATTCAACTTTTCTTGTCTTCTGGATGCTCGTGACAATTAAATCACACTCTGATCAATGTAAAAGAGAAAAAAAAAATCCAGCATAGTTATTATAAGTGCTCATTAGGAAGCAAAAGATTGGTTTGGATGAATTGTGCTTCTCTGGTCACTTAATTAATTGACTGGCTTCTCATTTTGTTGAAGAGTCCTTACTGGAGCAGGCAGGCAGCCGGGTGAGGGATGGGTGTGTGGGGATGGGCTGGTGGGGAGCTGAGAAGAGGCAGTTTGGCAGAGGGCTTGGCTTGATAACAAATGTTTATTGGGTCACCTACTGAATGCATGACAGTTACAGATGGTTGACACGTGAAACGATATTCAAGAATTTACATCTGAATGAAGCAGGCATAAGAAACCCCAACTTTTAAAAATGGTTTCCCTTTGTTGGTAAGCTGAGCAAACACTGCATTAATGTAAAGCTATACCCCAGTCCTGCAATCCCACCTTAAAATCAATGGGACGGCAGACAGATGAGGAGTCTCAGCATCTCCAATTACACTCCGCGATGGGTTTAATTCCCCTCTGTGCTGAAGGATAACTATTTCCAATGATTTCAGAGGAATTAAACTAATATGCTGGGGAGAAGGAACTCTGTGACCTCTTTCTTTCCTTTCTATTTCCTATGGATGCGTATGGTGATTTGTATGTAAGACAAAGCTCTGGAGACAGCTCAGGAAATTCTCATATAATCCACTCTCTCCTAAATCTTACAAGAACCATGAAGATCGTATTACAGTATTACAGAAAATAATAGGGACTTGAAATTAGGGGGAAAAGTCATAGAGAAAAATGAGGCTGAGCTAGGTTGTATGGAAATTACATAAAGTTGGCTTTTTTCTCCAAAAAGATGGGGAAATGGAACAGAGACAAAGCACTAATAAATACACGAAGAAGAGCGAGATGTACCAAAAATTGAAGAACCACTATGAATTGGTCAGAAGAAAAGGCCAATTACTTGTATGCAAGTTCAAAATAGAGAAATTCTTGCTGTGGCTGTTAAAAATACTGGGCTGGATTTGTATTTCACCTAGGCATTTCTGTACCCATCCTTCTTCTTTCTTTCAATCCTTCCTGCAGTAAAATATACTGACTTGCTGCCATCCCTCACTGCCATCCAACACCTGCGTCATGGAAACTGGATGATGCCTTCATCTGACAACAAGAAACCAGACCTGAGATAAGACCAAATGAAGTGGCAACAAGGGCAAGAAGACAACGATTCATCAAGGAAAGGAGGCCACAGAAGTTCCCCTTCTCTTGTTCATAATACAAGAAGCACTCTCAAACTAGTTGTTATGGACAGCTGCAGCTTTTAAGTAAATTGTGGTGAAAAACCAACGCCTCTTCTTGCTATTCACATAATCCGGTACTTTCAATGGTAAACACAGGCACTCAATATCCACATCTGGAGCAGAAAGCCATCTCCTGTTTCAGGTTATCACCTGCAGGGAATGGCAACGAGGCTGTTTGTATCTGGAGCCTGGCTGCAGATGCCCAGGTTTGCAGCAGTTATGTAAGTGGCAAAACCAACGTTAAACTTAATATCAGCATTAATAAATGTAAGAGCAGGCTATCTACCTAATTGTCTGGAAAAAAATACCGTGCTCCCCATTTGCAAGAGCAAGACAATATTCATGGCAGTTCAATAGCAACAATAGCTGTTGTTCAAGAACCTGGTCGTGCTTTATTTTTTCCTTGAAAAAGAAAAAGAGAAAAAGGAAGAAATGTGTGCAGGGAGGAGACATGAGCATGAGAATTGAAATGGTAACGTTTGTTCATTAAATGATTTGTGGTGAAAGAGATAAGAGATCGACATTCTCTAAGAATAATTTCTTTAAATACCTTTTGCTCGGGATTCCCCTCTAGGCTGCTTTTCATCTTTCTTCATTAAAAAAATAGCATTAAATTTATTAAAGAGTCCCAATTAAACTGGTAACTTGCTTCAAAGAGCATCCAGGCTTAGGGGGATATGTTAAACGTTAACAGTGATGGGAAGATTCACCCGTAAAGCTGATTTTAAAAACAGCATCTTTCTGACTGGTACAATTTGGCTCGCACACCCTTAAGGCATTCTCCCAAACCTAACTGATGCTTATTTTGGGAAGCAGCACATAAATGCTTCGATTTAAGGTCAAGTAGATGGCAAAGTTGGCTGTAACAAATGCAAACTTTTCATGATAGCTTCGGAAGACAGCAAAGGACAACTTCATTTTTCTAAAATTAGCATTTTTCTTAGGTCCCAAATTGATCTGATTCAAGGCTGTCATCAGACACACCTCCAGAAAACCCTATGAATTTACCTTTAATGCCATCTACCTTGACAAGCGAGTACTTTGGCTTCTTGTTTAAACATGATTGGCAGTAAGCACACCTACTTACAGAGTATACAGTCAGTCCTGAATAGAGACAGGTCACAGAAATAAGATTTCAGTCCCATTTGTCTTAATTCTCAGGGTTAAAACTTCTAGAAAATTGCCCATTGCTGACAGTGGACAGACCCTTCTGTTTTCAGAGCAAAACTCAGAGGACAAAGTTGAGGAAAAAAGAGGGAGAAAGGCAAGGCAAGGGAAGGGAAGGCAAGAAAAAAGGAAAAGGAAAAGAGAAAAGAGAAAAGGGGAAAGAGAAAAGGGAAAAGGGGAAAGGGAAAGGGAAAAGGGAAAAGGAAAGTAAAAAGGAGATGACTGACCCTCCACCTTCATCGTTTTATATTCTGGGAAGTGAAAGCAAGATATAAAGACAAATATTGCAAAAACATTCAGAAGATATATTTAGATATGCATGCAGGCTCTGGAGTGGGAAGAAGTGAGATAGGTGGCTCAGGTCTGAACTCCGTGGAAAACCTGAGAGAAAAAATGGAAGGGGGAAATTGCAGAGAAAGCCACTTGTTATGAATCTCACACAGTGACAACAGATAAACAAGGCAGGGAGAAAACACTGCAGATCGCTCAGGTCTCTGCTGATCCGCAGTGGGAAAGAGGATGGGAAGAGAGTAAAGGAAAGCTCTTCCACCTGAGAAAACCACCTTAAAACCAGAGCTCTCTACCCTCTTTCATATCTTCTCTCTAAGAGATGCTGCATAAGGAGACAATTTATGCAGCCGTACAAATGTCACATTCATATTTGGACATTGATGTAGTCCTTTGCTTTACATTCACCTCTTGCATTTCCTTCATTTCTAATCGAATGCTAATTTCACGTTCATTCTTCATAGACAGATTTAGACAAGGCACCCAGTGGTGAATACTTAGGGGGTTTATTATTATTTATTTTTTATCATACTATGTCATTCCCAGGTAAAGGATGTGCTGCCTGCAATGTAATTATGTATTCTGAATAACGCTAGCATTGACCGGGAGGCATATAAGTCAATTGCATATTGTATTGTGTATTATTTTATATTTATTGTTTGCTGTCAAAGTGTTTTTGAGAAGCAATGCTTATGAGCTGTGTGTACTTTGCTATAAATATGGGGTCTCCTGGAGAAGGTACAAGGATCAGGATAAATTTAATTTGACAATTCTGTCAGAGGTAACCTCTACTTTTTCCAATCTGCCACTTGCAACAAACAAGCCAAACTGGTGCTGAATGCAGAGGAAAAGAGCTGGAAGGACTCAGCAGTAAATATTAAAGGGGAAAGATACAGAAAGGTTTGTTTCACGGGCTCAGGAAGGAGCACAATAAGAATGCACTTTCCTAAAAAATGTATTACCAGCCCCCCCCCTCACCCCCCCGAGATAATGCCTCCATGTTTGCCTTTTCTTTCTTTCTTCCTTTCTTTTTTTTTCCTGCTTAATTCCTCTTTGGAGAGTCAGGTTTCAAATGGTACCCTTCTCCCTCCTTCAATGAGGCAGCATATTTCACACGGGAAAAATCAATTCTAAGTGGGAATGGTCTATATTGCCACATTTATATACAATAATTCTCCCCTCTCTCCATTGTATGCATCTCCATCCGTGATAAATAATGGAGCCAATTTCAGTGGGTGAGATGTGACAGCAGCTCTACACACTCTGCCCCAAGGCTGCCTGAGCTATTTCCCTTGGCGCGGGCGAGTCAAGACTGTTGCAAAGTTTTTACCTATCCTGGTATACACAGAGGGCTTCAAAGTGGAGCGAGAACACAGTTCCCTGGAAGTGGTATAAAATACTTTCATTCTGCAGTTCTGACTGATGCCCTTCCCACTTTCCCCTCCATATTCATTTCATTACCCTCCAAACCTTCACAAGGAATAATGAAGAGATGCAATGCCTGCAAAGTACACTGAGGTCAAACCTGCTCGAACTTGCAACTTTACCTTAACTATTCCATCAAAACAACACATTGACCCGCTCTCCAAGTTGATTAGATAAATCTTGAACACAACTCTTAATCACTCTCCTTATTCCAGCTTATCTTTTAGCAAGGATAGAGCACAGTTGCTTGGCTGTTTATCATACCGTTGGCATGTATTATCTGACTTGAAATTTCAAACTCCACCTGTCCAGAGATATGGAAATTAATAGGCATCCGAATCAGATTTTTGTAGGTAAAGTAGGATTTTGCCTAAAGAAAAGCCTTCCTGAGAAGGAAAAAAGGCACCATTATGGTTATTTTGTACAAATCTCTTACCAGTTCTGTTTGCTACATTTCTTACTTTTGGTAATGTTTCTATTGAATAATCAGCGTTCAATTCCTGGAGTCACAAACAATTACAAATTATGTCCATCCTCCATTTCTAGGAACCCTCCTGCATTAAACTCAAAATAGTTCCCAGGAATCATCCAAAGCTTCAAGGAAAAGTGGGGTTCAGAATGACAATCCAGCCACTGCACCCAGTGGCAGTAACAGAAGTCCCTTCAGTACCCCCAGAAGACCTAACAGCAAGAAAAACAATCACTTTTCTGAGGGACATAGTGGTAGAAGGAACTGAAAGTAGTATGGACCTTCAATGTCTAGGAAATGAAATATAATATTACAGTAGGGATCTAAGTCATATAGCAAACATGCTTTATATTTCTCAGGTTCTGGTTTTGTTGGCCTCAAAGGATGAACCCCATCACTAATTTTAGGCAATATCTTTTAAGTCATCTGAAGTGCAAGCATCGCTTCTGCGTGCTTTTACAACAATCTTTAGCAAGACCCATTCTAGAATGCAAAGCCATGACAAGATGCAATGTTTCTGAAGGCCACTTGGGAGCTAGAGGGGAAAGGAAAGCAGGTGGCAGAGGGTCAGTTGTTGCTCCAAAGAAAATGTTGCAGCAGAAACGTCACCTTTCTCGCTAGTCCTCTCCCTTCACAATGCCAACAGCTTTCCAATGTGTATTTCCCTTCCTGTAATTTTATTTTGCTATCTACATAGTGATGAAAACACAGGTCTGCATTTGGGTATCTATTTTTTTAAGTGATATCTATAATTGACTTCTGAGCATAACAGCGTTCACTGAGTGAATTGATTTAAAATTGCTATAATAATACTGCAAAATTCCTTTATTAGTGTTGGAGTATGGCAAGGAGAATCAGTTAGATTGCCATCTAGGATAATAAATACTTTCAGAGAAGTACAAACAGCCCTCAAAAAGCAGCTATTTTACAGCTGCTTTCTCTTTCATTCTATGTCTCCTACAGCCAGTAGGCCGTCATCACTGTAAATTAGGTGGGAGCTATCTGAAGGGATCTGTTTTTTGTTTCTGTAGTGAGTATGTGAGAAGCAAAAGGGAGAGGAGAGGAGATGGGAGCTATCTGAAGGGATCTGTTTTTTGTTTCTGTAGTGAGTATGTGAGAAGCAAAAGGGAGAGGAGAGGAGAGGAGAGGAGAGGAGAGGAGAGGAGAGGAGAGGAGAGGAGAGGAGAGGAGAGGAGAGGAGAGGAGAGGAGAGGAGAGGAGAGGAGAGGAGAGGAGAGGAGAGGAGAGGAGAGGAGAGGAGACAAATAGAGGAAATGGTGAAGCAAACTGAACTGGCAATTCCTTATTTCATGATAACTTTGGGGAGAAAAGACTAATTCTTCCATTCATATCAGCATAAGTTCAGAATCACTCCACCAACTCAGGGAGCAAGTTTCGATGCAGGACTTGATGGTCAAGCCTCAAATCACAATCCAAAAGATCCTGCCAAAGGACCCAAGAACATCTTTCATTGACTTCTATGGGACTTGGACAAGACCCACTGTCTCACAAGGCAGAAGTCAGGATGAGAGCTCTCACACTGTGTGTATGCTGGCAGCCCTGCCTGCCTGACCTGCTGAGCACAGACAAAATGTTCATTCCCTGAAGTCCACATGCCACAACTGTTATATGACTGATAAACAACACTGATGCCAGAAGAAAGTGATTATCATAGTCTTTCTTATGCTTTTTCTTTTTTAGATAAAATATTTCAACTTTTTACACAGGTAGATAGTGAAAGGACAAGGGGAATAGTTTTAAACTAAAGAAGGAAAGATTTAGATTAGATTTTATTGAATCTTTTCCATCAGAATTAAGACTGTATTTAGTTGTGTTATTTCTACTGCCACTGTTGGTCCAACTTCTTTGCAGAGCTGTCACAGAGCTGCTCCAAATGCAACATATCACAAACTTAAATTACATATCCTGTACAGAGATCATAAACAACTGAAAAAAGAAAAAGGAAAAAAAAAAACATTAATTACTTCAATTAATGCAATTATAGCCAGCAAATTTCAGGTTCTCTGGTGACTCAGATCTCAAGCAAGGCAGAATTTTCAGAAATATATAAATCCCGTGGGATCCATTTTGGTCCTGGAATTCAGGGTTTATCAATACCTATTAGATCCCTGCTAAGTAAATTGTGTCAGGTCCCCACAATGCAGTAGTAACTGGTGGGGGTACGAGGGGGTTAGCCTACCTTATTCACAAAAGGAAGTTCATTGCTATAGCAACAACTGCATCCTATGATTTACTTGCTACAAACACACACACAAAATATTCTGAAATGATCCATGCAAAAACACAACAGTTACTTTGACCTGGCATGATTAATGTGTTCAGACCTAAATCACTTCTGACAGTTTAAGCATTTTGAATTCAGAGGACTCCTATGCAAACAGAAAAAATTCCACTGCACTTCCAATCAAAAGAAGAACCCGTAGTTTGAGCTCTTACTACCCATCCATGCCATGCCTGAATTTCCCTAGTGAAATGAAGACAGAGTTACAGCTTGGTTGGATTGGTTGAGAAAGACCACTGAGGCAGCAAAAGGAGCAGGGCTTTTCTTCTCAGGACTTGACCATGGAGCATAGCTATGCCTTCCTGGCATTGCTTCAGTCTTACCATCTGCCTGCCCAGGACTTAGAAGCCACAGTGAGAAGATGCCCCCTTTTGCTGAGAAGGAAGGAGTGTTCTGCTGCTCTCCTGCTTACAACTTTTAAAGCAGTCTGGATTATCAGTATCTTGGACCAAGTGTGTGAGGGAACCCAGAAGCTGTGCCTATGACAACTGTGGGATTATTCAGTTTTAGCTCTGCATTCTCCAGTTTTGCTCTCTGTATTATCATAAAGGAAGCATTCAAACAGAAATGCAGATTGAAGCCAGAAATTAAACTATACCATAAAAGTGTTTATCAAAGGACTCCAAGGAGAAAAATGCAAAGACATCACAGAATCACAGATTCATAGATAATGAAATCGAAGGCACTGCTACTGGGGTTTCAAAGGACAGACACAAGGCACCACCAATTCCAGCCTAAGCAGAAGCATCTTCTAGTGACCAGGAAGGCTTGTAAAGCAGCAGTAAATAATGGGGAACACAGCAGAATCCCGATGTTCTGTGGAAATTTCTCATGCTTCACCTCTTACTTCACATCTCTCCATGTCACAATATGCAAGTAATGATGTCCCTGTCTCAGCTGAGCAATGCAGGAAGTTTCCCTAGTGGGAGAAGTTTGAGTTTGTGTATTCCTGAGGATTTACATTTGAGGCAACTATTAAGAAGGAGGATAAGAACAATGGGAGAGTCTCTATAGAAGGACTCACAACCAAACTGTACAGTTTCTGAATGAAGAACTGTCCACCCTCCCATGAAAAAAGTCTTTAACTAGCTGAGCATTCATAAAAACAGAATTGCAATCTCAGCAAAAAAAAAAAAAAAAAAAAAAAATAAAATAAAATAAAAAAATCTTACAGTCATACTTCCCTTCTATGCAAATAAACATCTAGAAAGAAAAGCAATGTCATGTACTGAAGTCTCAAAGTTGTTAACTGCTGCAAGAATTTTCTCCCTTGCAGTACTGCTACTTAAAACAGCATGGCACCAATTTGTGAAATGAATGATCAATTGTGGTGAAACTGATTCAGTGCCTTGTAAAGGCAAATGCATCACTCTGACCCATCTGTTCTATGGACATAATCTTAATTACAAACATAGGGTCACATCTCAATAAATCAGCAAGGCTGCAGTGAAGGTGCCTATGTTTACGCCAGCTGAGCATATACCCAGAGCTGCCTATGAACACTGTTCAACAGAGTCCAGGGACAAAAAGAACAAGGAGAATGCTGCGAATCACCTTTTTCCTTACAGTGATTCATTGCATTTACTGAACCTAAAGCTCTGCATTGGTAAAGTCCAGGTTCTATACTAATAAAAACTAAAAGTTCTGTGGATCAAAACTTCATCCCATACATATGGCACAATGAGGCTCCAAAAGGGGTGAAGAGTAGGCCACGTAAACACAAAGTACACATCACATCACAGAAGAAATGCCGTAAGATCAATCCCAGGAGTGCAGAGCTGTGTGCACAATGTGAGCATCTTCAGTCTCAAAATAAAGGTAACTTGGTACAAAGGACAGAAAGGAGAAAGCGACTCCTTATTTTCCTCTTCCCCAAATGGAATTCACAGGGGTGATCTCCTTAGCTCATCTGTGTAATTTACACTTCTAATATGGCTAGGGAATAAAACAAATATTCAGAAATAAGCAACAGGACTGGGACAGAAGAGGGGAAAACCTCAGAGCCCTCTCTCATCTAAGCTCCTTCTTTCCTTGCCAAATGTTATATTCCCTTCCTGGGAAACCCGCCAAGTTTATGTCTCCAGATGCCACATTGCAGCAGGCTGCCTGGAATCCCTCCTACCCGCCTCCACATCACTCAGCTCAATAGGCAGGGCAAGCACAGGGCGGAGAAAGTATTTTATCCTTATTAATTTCCAGATGGAAAATCAAGGCATGCAAAAATCCAATAAAAAGTAAAAATTATTTAAAAAATTACAATAAACTCCAGCCATCTTGAAGACAGACTTCTCTTTTGGAGAAAAAAAATAAAAGAAATACAAGTCACTTGGCTGGGCTGAAATTTGGAAAAATTCACACCTAGTATTAACCTATGGTTCTGGAAGGCAGTAAAATAGAAGATCAGTACAGGCATGAGGGAAACCCTAACTATAAGCAAATGTAAGTATGATGATAAAACACGTGCAATTGAAGCACAACAGCATTCACTTTTAACTGAATATTAGGCCACATGTTCATCCCAGTTAACTGTCAGCATTCATCTGAGCCAGGACTACTCTACTGTAGGATTCTCTCAATGCATCCATCAATGCACCTGAAGCCCAACTTCATGTAGAGGAATTTCCTACTGTAAGGATTTGACTGTGAAGGCTGAGGCATAGAGTTAAGGGCTGATGCCTGGCATATGAGTGGGTACAGCTAGACAGAGCTCCCTCTCTCCTGGAGCAAGAGCTGGACCATCAGCAGGTCACTCTCCGCCTCTCCTTGCTCCTAATCAATGGAGGAAACCTGGTGTGACGCTCATCCAGTATGGATGCTGAACTTAGGTAGCTCGGAGACCAGCCTAAGAGCTGGTATCTTGCTGGAAGCAAAGTAATGAAATCCATGCTTACGAGGAAGATGTGTTCATCTTCAGTATTTTTGACACTGAAAAGAATGTACCTGCTTTAAATACAGACAAATCTGGTTGAAGACGGAAATGTAACCAGACCTAATTAGAGAAGCGAACTGGTGTAATGTGAGGCTTACTCACCTCACAGCTCCCTTTCATCCTCTTCCTATGTATCTCCAAAGACCACAACTATCCCATCCACATCTCTCTTCCTAATTTTCATTTTAAAATGTGCTTTAATGACTGCAAGTAGGCCTACAGTCCAGAAATAGATGTCTCAAAGCACAGAGGGCATTATGTTCCCATCCACCTCACAGGGCAGGCTGGATCAGAGTCCAGACCCAAATTACCTGAGTATTAGAAAAGACCTCCATGCAGTATATCATTCCAGTTCCCTTTTGGACCCTATTTAACAACACCCAGTTGGCCTCCTGTCCTAATCAGAACCGCTCTTGTACCTAATTCACTCCATCCCACTATTTTTTCCCCCCTTCTCCGTCCCCTGCATGAAAAACGTCTGGTAAAAATTTATAGTGGGTAGGATTTTGATGCACGCATCCCATTAAATTTAATGGGAACTGAGCATCTAAATCCCTTAGGCAGCTTGAAAATTTCAGCCTCTATTACTAATGCTCTTCTCATTATAACAAGATTTGTACATGACAGCTCGAGAGCCCTGACTCTGCTATTAGTGATGTGGTTCCGTACCGTGCCGCTCACAGCACGCGGTGCAGACTGCCTTGCTCACAGCTCAGCTTGTCACCAGCTCTACAGTGCACACCAGACCAGGGAGTAGCCTGCAGTTTCATTATGATGAGTGAACTCTCTCGTAGGGGGATTTCCACAAGAAAAAGATAACATCAAGTAAATCTGCCCTTGTTGTGATTTTTTGAGAAGCGTTTAATTGTAATTGTAAACACTAACATCCAACATGCAGCCTACAGTGGGAGGAACGTGGCCATGTTGCACAGCTGTGGCATGATATCCAAAGGAAGAGTCACTGTAGACTCTTGCTGTCAGAATTCTAGGAATCTACTATGTTAAATTTTTCATCAGCATCCGCTAATTTACCAAAATTATAATTTACCAAGAGGGCATGACTGCAAAGAGAACGGACTATTAAAATTTCATGCACATTCTGCAGGTTTACTCTGGTAAGATATTTAACCATGTTGGTGTTAATCACACCTGACAGGGCAACCGTTCTCATTCTCATCAGAGATTTTCCTGTCCCTTCTCATGTCACTCCAGCCTGACTGTGCTGGGGGAACACAGGGACTAGAAAGCCACTGGGAAACCAGTGAAAAAGTCAAGATTAGTTGTCTTTCTATCCTAATGCCCTACCTTCTAGTGCATGGAGGGGGAAGCACGGGTCTCATGGAAAAGCAGAATGGCTCCAGTAATTGACTTGGTTTGCTCAGCATTTTTGCTACCATTTTTCTTCTAAGAGATCACATGCACCTACATCCTTCACCAAGTGCTGTGTGAGACTGAACTATGCATCCCAACCTTCAGATCTGTAAAGATGAGCTAGTGGCTCTCCATGCTTGAAGGCCGAATTCTCAGAGAAGTCACTGGAAATTCAGACACTCAAAACCTTGGTACATCTGAACCCATCTTCACAGTCCGAGGGTCTGATTCTGTAATTGACTTTTTTTTTCTTTCTTTACCAGTTATTGCTACAGCTGAGATTGAAGCTGAGGACTTCAAGAGTTTCTCTGTGTGGGCATGAAATTATTTAAATAAATTGGATCCGGACCTCTGGTCATGTTCCTGTCTAATGTCAGTGATTACAACAAAGGACTGGTAGCTGTCTTTGCTCTATTTTATTCACAGCTTTGACATCAGCTTTCCTCCCCCACTCAGTGCACAACTCTTCACTGCTTTATGGCTTGCATGATTTCAACAGCCTTTCTTGCAGTCGTGGAATACAGGAAATGGCACACTTGCACAGACAAAAGTAGCATCTAAACATTGAAAGAAGAACCTTTTTCATGGGGTCTTCTGGAGTTGCTACTGCAAAAGGTTTCAGAGAGAAGCAGACAGGTCTGCTGCACTGTCTGCATGCAGGGTAAGGTGGGAGGAAGGCTGAGGGGCTTTCTGACAACACGAATGCTAACCTCAGTGATGAAAACACACCAACACTTCTTCTTTTCATCATTAAAATGCATGTAAAAGAAAACGAACACAAGCCAATGCCAACACCAGCTGGTATTCACAGGCACAGTACCAAGCTGGGCAGACAAATCAGCTGAAGGGCCCTGCCCAGCAGAGCTGCCTTGCTCGGGAGCTGTAGTTCTCACTATGGTGTTCAGATCTGTGCTGATCTCAGACTTGGCTGTCTGCACAGAATTATCAGATAAGGATGACAAAGAACATCTAGAGGTTGTTGCCATGTAGAAAAACTCGTAATTTTGAACAAATTGGATCAGGTTGGTTGAATGGAAACACATGAGAAGGTCAAGGTTGAACATAAGTAAGTTCAGCTTTGCTTTTTAGTTCAAAAAGCTACAAAACTCCTGCCTAATTCTTCAACTTTAACTAGGCAATTACTTTTATCTGCAGCTAGCACACACAGCATTTATTTAGGCAAAATCATCCATGGACTTCAGATGGGAGCTTTGTCTCCAGTAAACAACAACATGGCTCTCCAGGTACATTAATATTAGACACTAGCTAGTTAGATAAGGCTGATAAATTGGCTCTTCTATGCCAGGAAGAGACAGTCTCTACTAGTGTCGTCTGGCTTAAAAATGCAAGGACTGGTCTTCACCATGAAATACATGGGGAGGGGAATGGGGGAAATGAGCACAGGGAGAATGGTGAGGTTAAAAGTAAAGTTGATAAAGAAAGCAAGTGGAGATGCTGAAGCTCTTTCAGGTGCACATTTTGTCAGAACATGCAGCAGTCTGGGGTTCTGTGCTGATGTACTGCAGAGGATCAAGAAGCAACAGCAATGACAAAGGTGTACGGGTCTACAGCTGGATATTTCCACTGGTGCCAAGATCCTTTTAGCACCTTGGGAAAGCTCAGATTGGGTAGAATAGACCCTGGGGTTTGGGATCACAGAAGTAAATCATCATTCTGTGCAAAACTCCTTTATTTTAGCAGCCTTAGGGAAAGTAAAAATCTTCTCCATCATGTGTACTCATGTACTTCACAGATTGCATGACAAAATTCCAATTAATTAAAGAGCTGATAGAATTGGTGTTAAAAAAGCCAGTATCTCTTCAGGACACTTCAGATAAACCAATCATTCTATCTTCAGAATAATAATTGTCTTTTCTTTGAAGACAGAGATGAAAAACAAGATGAGTCACTGTTATATGTGATACGATATGAACAGAAACCTGTTCAGTGTTTTTAGAGATATGAATGGTACCAGAATTGTAGTCACAGAAAGGCTTTAGGAAAGCTCAGTAATAGGAAGAGTTTAAAGTTCTAGATAGAGATAGTAACAAATGCTACTTATTACAGTGGGCCTCAAATCTTGGTTGTGGTAATCAAAACATTTTTTTGCTACATAGACACTGAGTAAACAAGATGCTTAATACTTAGCTTCAGGGAGCCATAAAGTCAGAATCTTCCTTATAAAAAATAATTTTGTTACAAGTGAATCGGCATCAATTGATTTTCTTGAAATTAAAGCCAAAATTGAGGAAAAATTCTCCAACTACTGCTTTACCAAATGGGAAAATTGAACATCTAAGAGCACTATTTAGGGAAATTATCTGAAATGCAGTGCTCAGTGACCAGAGTGCAGAGGGAGAACAGAGTATCTAAGTTACAGACTCAGTCAACGCCTGGAAATGACACATGAACAAAAACACTTCTCATCTTCCCAGCACTGAGAGCAATACTCCCAGATTTAGCTTGAGTGTATGATGAAAGTTTACAGGCCAATGAGAAAAAGTGCAGCAGAGAACCACAAGAATAACCAAAGTTCTCTAAAAGCATGAGGAAAACATGAGAATCAGACTCAAGGGGCTTAAATAAAAGCAAAGGAGATTTTAGTTAGAGATTAAGGACAACTCTCTAGCATGAAACTAGTGAAACGCCGGGCTAAACTCATCGGTGATGGAAATCCCCGTGCACGAAGCTTTGAAGAACAGATCAGACAGCCAGCCACTAGGAGCAGTTAATTACATGTTCACCTCCTCCGAGGCAGAGAGATGGATTAGATGATATCCCAAGGTTCCTTCCGCTCTTTTAATTCCTATTTCATCTGTGTAGCATCTCCTGCTTCTCTACTTCTTTAATGAAGCAGAGGAAGGAGACGGAACAAGGGAATATTGCAGATGCTTAGTGAAGAGGAAGGACCCAACAAGAAGAGGGAAGGAAGAATGAAGTCCAGAGGAACTCATGAACTTAGATCTCTGGCAGAGACAAGAGAAAATATTTCACACCCTGTCTTTGAATTCTCCTAAGCTGAATCACTCTTTGGCCATGTACGAGCAATGAGTATATAGCCTATATGCAGCCTGGAGCTGGTTGGAGCCACAGCACAAATCAAAGACACCTATGTTTTACTTGTTTCTGTCCTTCTGCCTTTACATTCTTCCCTGAATCTTAAAGCCAAATAGCTTCTCTGTTGTATCCCACACAAGAGTCATCCCAATAAAAAAAGGAAAAACACTGTGCAGTTGGTATAATCTACTTTCTTAAAATTACTAATTACCATGGTGAGTGCAGTGCATTTCCCAGGCAATCTCTGGCTATGCTAGACTAACTCAGCCATGTCACACTATTATTGGGCCTTAAATCTCTGCTCTCAGGCTGTTTGTTAAAAATAAAGTGTTTCAGCAGAAAAGGGAGGGAAACAACTGAGATGATTCAGCCTACTCCAGGTGCTATATATTTCTTCTTTTCTCCATCAGTACCTCTGAATTGTAGTTCCCAAAGCAAACAAGCCTCAGTTCTTCAGCCACAACCTCACATCTGCCAGGAAAAGGGATAAGGAGAGCTTCACACAGATTTGTGTGCTCAGTAATCCTCGTTCCACAGCTGTTTGTTTCCACAAGAGGGCAGAGGATGGAGTCTGCGGTGTGTGGACTCCTGCAGCGTAATATACGACTGCACAGCAACTGTTTGCCATAAAGTTATGTCTGACATGTATTATTCCCCTATATCACCACAGTATTCTTTACCTACAGCGTTATTATGATATACAGCATCTTGGATTACTTCTCTGGCTGATGTGCTGCATGTAGCAACTCCAGCATAGCACTTTCAATGCTGTTCTGTGCCATTTGACTCTGCAGCACAAACTGAGGTCCAGACTGCCCAGAATAGCAATACCAGGCAGTGAGATACTTGCTAGAGTTCGTGCAGCCATCAGTTCCCCTCTCTTTGTTCCACAGCTGCTGGTACATGCAACTAGACATGAACCAATGGATGGATTTTATTATTAAATGCTTTCTTACTTGCTTCTCTAGAATAAATAAACATACAATGTAAGAAATCCTATTTTCAGCAAGAGAAAAAGCTGCTGGAATGCTGGCATAGAATATAATGGAATACAGTAGCACTGTATTTCATTATGATTCAGTGTGTTTTCATATAGTTGCTAGGGATTCAACAGCTTAACATGAATTCTAAAATAAGATTAGCATTCCAAATAAAATACTTTTGAAATATATGTATTTCCCATTTCATTGTAATGAGCTTCAGTCAATAGATGGTACTGTTTGTGGGCCTAATTTGAATTGAGGAGGGACATAGACACAACCATTTGGGACCAGAGTTGCATATGGGCATGTAAGAGCAAGAGGACGAGATTTTCTGTCCTGTGATGGGCTCCACAGCCATCAGAGTCATAGCACAGGAGGGCTGGCAGAATAGAACAGCATTTTTCAGCAGCCTTCAGCTATTATGGGATAAGGACTGCACGTGATGCTCAGTTGGACAGAAGGAGTGGTGAAAAATGAGGGTAATGCTCCCTTATAACCTGCAGGTAATACAAAGTAGGAAGGAGTAATGCCTCTGAATTTCACTGTAACCACTCATCTCAAGAGGTTTTAAATATTATTAAAAAAAAAAAACTTCTTCCAGGCTCTGGAGAAATGAAGACTCCTTTATCTAACATCCCCAGCAGCTCTGATGCTCCTTGTACTTCATTCATCTGAATTACCAACTAATCAGTCCACATAATTTGCCTTTTTCTACCTTGAGAATTGTCTCAGTGGTCAATTGTCCTTTCGGGTCACTGAGAATGGAAACAGCCAAGAAACCAAGCTTGGACACAAGTGAGAAGTCAGTATCCAATCAGATCAATTTGTTCTGATCCTTCACAGGAATTTGAAAAACTGACACTGCATGTTGGCAGTGCACACAAGGAAATGGCACAGCACAAACCCACTGCTAAGAAAATAGCTAAAATATATACAGACATATATATATATGTGTCTGCATTACATATAATACACTCTGGTAGCTTCAAAGGGCTGAGACCCACTCCATCCTCAAGCAAAATGCACTTGATGCACCCATTTGTACACAAAGCTTATTTACCCTGCTGTGACACAGCTGTGATGCTCCCCTCTCAGCAGGATCAGGGCTTCCACTAAGTGCAAAAGCAGCCACGTGAACAAATAAGCCCTAAAGTATGTGGGAAGGAGTCGTCCTTGGCACCCTGGAGGGCCTCACCTTTCCTCCCATGCTCTGCAATGTTATGTCTTTGCTGAGCAGCAAGAAAAACCTTTCAAAATTCAGCCCATGATGGGACCACCCATGGTAAGAAAAATGAGTAATGCCCAGAGTTATGAAGTAGCCATGACTTTCTGACAACCTTACTCCCAGGGGACCATGTTTGTATTCCTCTGCTGTTTTCTTTGTCTCTTCTCATTTATTAAGACTGTATAAAATGCTTACCAAGTGGACTGTGGGTTCAGAGCTGAAGGATGATGTATTTCTAGCTAACGGCCTTTCTAAGGAACTAACTTATAAAGAGGTGGTAGCATTAAACAGCGAGATAGCTCTGTAATTAGTGGGAGTCATATGGGAATGGAAGAGTGATATACTGGGGCCAGGAAAGTGCTGGAAAGAAAGCAAGTGGGGAAGAGAATATGCGAAGGAGAAAGAGAAATAGCATGGAGGTTGGTGTGTGCAGAACAATGATCTCAGGAACCAGACTGGAGGCAGGAGACGTGCGCTCTGTCGTGGCATGTCTGTGGCCAGCGAGTGCAAAGGGAAGGGGTCAGCCCAGCTGCGCCTTCTGGAAGTGGGGCATATCCATCAGCCAGCAGGCAGATGTATGCCCTCCCATCACTCAGTTAGTCACTCGATCCCTTACAGGAGGGAGCAATAAATTGTTATGCCTTATCGCTGAGCGTAGGAAAGGGCAGAAAATATGGTGACATTAACACCACTAGCTATTTCTACCATTGGGATGAGAAATCCAGACAACATTATATTCCTGTGTGTGGTTCCTGAGCTGTGATAAGGCTAGGTATTACCTATCTCAAGCAAGCTTCATTAAGGTGGCTGTTATATAGAGAGGAAACTGTAAATTCACAGGTCTGAGTCCTTGCATGAATGAGAAAAGAACTTTGACCCACATCGTTTAGACAGAGGAAATGATATCCACATCACCATGGTTTTCCATATACCCTGACAGTATTCCAGCGAAATGGTACAAAATGTTTGTTTTCCTAAGCTTCACAAAACAATATCTGCCCCAATCATTACTGCACACCATAGTTGTGTTGGACCTATATTGCACCTGTAAGAAAAGCAGCCTTGCCACAATCAGTAATTATGTCAGACTATATCTCGTCTGACTCCCTGGCCACACTATGCAATGGATGATGTTTAATTAGAATTAAATTGACTAATCCTACAGTACTGAAAAACAAATTAGAAACTTGTCTAGATTACTGTAGATATACACCCAGACATGAGATAATTAGGCTGCTGTAAGGCAAACTGCCACAAATTTCAGACTGTTCTGCCACTCTTCTCTCATCACCTACGGGCACAGAGACACTAATACATCCCTTTAAAATGGCCTTCTGCAAGGTGCTCTATGTGCCATGTCGAGAAAGGCAGGAGCAAACAAGTCCTTGGTATGCGAAGTTATTGAAACCAATGATGAGAGAGAAAATAGATGTGTTTTATAAAGAGAAATCATATCTTAACACAGCAATTTATTAACTGAACCTACAGAATGGCACCAATTGATCCAATGACAGAGTGTCAATACTGTTATTCCGCACAGTAACAATTATGTTTCCTTCTGCTTTAGCCCATCTTGCACTGAATACAAGCTTAAAGATTCAGGAGAAGCGAGTTCAGATTACTTTGATTTTTACTTTCTGGTTGTATTTTAAAATGTTTTCCTGCAGTGAATTCGCTTGTTGAAAAACATTGACTTGAAGAGCTAAAAATATTTTCTCGAAAGGGGCTTCTTTCAGAAAGTGAAATGGTTGGTTGCTATAAATTGGTATCTAATGTCTTCAGGGTGTTTATATCTACAAAGCCAAGACCTAATCTGCCTTTTTTCAGATTTTTTTCAAGTTAAGCATTAAAAAGAATTAACTAGAAAAGTTATAGCTTTTCACTTGTTTTCCTATGGAGCTGTCAGAAAAATAAAACAATCTAATCCATGCAATTTTTCTCATTAATATTCCAATAAATCTCTGAAATAAACTGTGAGTTTTACCTTCACTCTCTTTTTTCTTTTTTTTTTTTTTAGTTATTTTTGCTTTGATGGCATACAGGACTTGTAACCACCTCTGAGGAAGCAAACTCCCTTATTCAGTGGAACACATGCACGGAGGTGGAAGAAAAGCAGCACTTCTCTCATATGGCTGATTCTCTTTGCCCCCACTTCAGTCTCCCACATTACCTACAGACTTCCTGAACACAGTTTATCCTTGGCATAATTTTACTGGCATTATATCAGGGATTGTCTTCATCCCAGTTGTGCAATGTGTAAGTGCATACTAAGTCCCTTAGGTTTGGAACAACATAAGTATACTCTTGTAACACTGACATATCCCCGAACTTCTCCATTATGCTTTAGGATGCACTGCATTATTCAAGCAACAGGTGCTTCAGTACATCACTTCATCTGCAAACATCTTATTTTAGCCAGAATCAGCAAAACTCTCTATTTCCCATTATCATTTAAGCCATTGCTAAGCTTTGATGCTGGAGGATAATTAATGTGTGAGCTTTTCTACATGTTATTTTGCAGATGTAGACCGGCCCCTCCCAGATTTTACGAGCTGTTATTCTGAATCAAATCCCAGGTATGCATGAACAAGGAAAGCCTCCACATCCACGCCCAATTTGAACAAGAACCTAAAATGTGCAACATTTGAGCATTTGTTTACCTACTGTGTCAGTACTGTTTGCAGATCTCTGTGGAAAATTTACACAAACCTTTCAATCTGGCTATTTTCTGCTGCTCATTCTGGTTGCAGCTCATGCCAGAGCAGGGGCAGAGCTGGTACAGTCTCATCCTCTTGGCTCTGTCTGTATACTGGTTTATATGCCCTCTACTAAGGCCTCCTTTGTCCTTTTGCTGGATAATCCTTGGTGTTGAAGGGCAAGAAAAACGCCCCTGTTACAAAGGACACCAGAGAAATCCACCGTGTTTTCCTGGTGCTTTGGTCGCTAGAACTGACCTAGATATCACAGAGAGCAGAAGGAGAAAAATGCAAATACCTCTCCCTCTATACGAAATTATTCAACACAACAGCAAATGAAAGGATCTGAAAGGTGAGAGATGATTTATAAGGGCAGATGTGGGAATTATTCCTTCCACTTCCCCAGCTGTGGGTTTCTGATGTGCACAGCTGTGTCCTCGTTTTCACTGCTTGAACCACTACAGCACAGGTCCCCTGACTTCTTTTTCCTCCCGAAATCTTTGCCTCAGCTTGCTGCTGCTTATTAAGCACCCCCACCCCCAGCGACATGTGTATTTTAAAGATACTAAGCTAAAACAAGGCAGCTTAAAAGAGGCCACACGTCTCTGCACATGTGGCACATGTGTGTGGCAAAGCCAGTCTCAAAAACAGTCTTTCCTTTTCCCCTTTGTTTTTTAATGTTTGCTTAGGAAAAAAAAAAATCCTTTTCCCATTTCAAAGGCCTATAGCTCTGAACTGTTAGCTGCAATTATGCTTCTCAAAAGCAGATAAATGGCAGGTGAAAAAAATTAAACCCACTTAAGTAAGGCAGGTTTAAAATATCTGTAATGAACTGAAATTACCGCAGTGAGTCCCCCTTTCAGTTTGAAAGCCCAGAAATCATAATCATTTGAGCTTTTCCTGCATTTCTTCAACATGTTGTAATTAAGCCACAATTTGTGGTGTCTCTCAAGTCAGCCAGGTTTTTCACTTCTACCTTTGCTACCAGGATGCTGCATAGCTGGGCAGCCAGACAGATCACGGCTTTGCACCACTGGCTCTAATCAGCTGAAAGCATACAAAAAAGTCAGGCATACCCAGAATACCCCAGCTTTCTCTCCAGAGATCTGCACTGGTATGTTTAAGGTCAATATATGGAGGACAAAATCATTGCAATGCTTTCAAGTAGTTCAAGTTCAAGCACACATATGCAAAAAGGTCTCCTATCTCAGAGCTGCTGCTGGGACAATTAGAGCAGTTCTAGGCAAATATTTCAATCACACCTGACCACACCGGCTCTGCAGGAGCTATTTCAGCCTGCATGGGCAGCAGGACCAGCAGAGTTTTGCAGCACAAAGCAACCATGCCTCCACCAGGATGCAGAGAAGGTCCCTTCACTCTCTCATGATCCTCGTTAAATGTACACCCAGAGGGGGCAGGACTTCACAGTCTGTACAACTTTCTGACCAGGGGATGCCTTGTGAGCAACCTGAAATAGTCTTTAATCCTACCTCAAGCATCCACAAGCCCGGAGAGCTTTTCTTTCAGTTTTTTTTTTTTTTCTCTTTCCCCTCTCCCCCCTTCCCTCTTAATTTGTATAGAAGGAACATTTCCAGAGGAATGTGACTATGTAGGACCTCCACAAATGGGTTCAGGTGTTCAAAGCATCACTGCATCCCTGAAGATCCAGCACGGGTGAATTTAAGCTCTATACACGGGTCAAGTGACTGGTAAGTTCCATTTACCTCTCCTGATCAGTTCCATTTACCACACCAGCAATCAAGTTTATGCTCCAAGCAAACACTACAGGCAAAACTGTGATTCAAAACACAACTCTTCTTGCTTCCATCTGCAAACTGAGATACAACATCATGGTTGTTCCAGCAAGAAAAGTTTGATATGCAGCACTGCCTTCAAGCACAGCTTTTACATCCTTCCTCTAAGATACCACATATTTCAAACAAAGCTGTATATTTATAAATTGAATCAGCTTGCAACAGTTTTCCATACCATCTACTTGTAAAAGTTAATTATAGATGATACACATATTTGATGGAAATCTTTAAAACCTGATAATAAAAAGATTTGTTATGGAGTTATAAAAATGTTATGTTAGGTTTTTACAGCCCATCATTAGTATTGTAAAGTGTAGTTATGTTCTCATGCCTTGTTAGCTGGCAGAAACAACCAGAATCCAAAGGAAATAATGAACTTTCTTTAATAGAGGTCTTAAATTGACCCATTCAGAGAAACATCTTCTTAAAGGTTATGAAATACTCCTGCTGTCTCTGCTACTCATTATAAATAGGTTAGTAATCAGCAGAGACCTCAAAGTCATAATGCCCCATCTCCATTGAGTACGTAGTTGCTATGGTTCAAAAGCAAATAACATCTGACATCAGGAACAAAAGCAAAATCTTCTGTTGATTTTTATTTTTGTAGCAAATTTAGAACGGCACTCAACACTCAGAAGTGAAACCCACTGAGCTCACAGGGTGGAAGTTTGCACTGGAGTGAGGATGGATTAGTAGGTATGACATTTACCAAATGCCAGTAAGAAATATAAATAGAGAGGAAAACACTGGATCTTTTTAAGGTTGTGTGGATATACTGACCAGCATTAGGCTTTGCACACACAGGGAACCTCAGGAGGACAAACCTAAATTCACTTTTGAAATTAATTCGTTTACGGTAGTAACTAGAAACACGGCCAGTTTAAGTTCTGATTGAGAATGGCCAAACTAGAATTAATTTTCTACTCTTCAGAGGCGAATTATACCAAATTCATTCAAAGCCACTTACAAATATGAACTAGGAAATTCACATGAGGCTTTACTGGATTTGTTTGATTCATAGTGTAAACTGTTTTGGACAAAGTCTGAGCATCTCCATGTAGCCGAGGGCTCATCAGTGTGCCACACTACTCCCCAAGCTGCCCACCTTGGTCTCTGTTCCCTTTTGCAAGAACATATTCAATTGGCGTTTAGTTTTCCTGGAATAGCTGTAAGAAATGTATGGAACCCCAAGCCTACAATTTGCATTTGTCTGCACTATTAATAACAACGTACTGGAGCAATGAAAGACCCACTGATGCCCTGATAAGACTGTGAGAAAAAGGAAAGTGATTTTATTTAAGCTGCATTTTCAATCAGCTCATTACACATATTGTTTTATTTTGCACTGCATAACATCAGCATATTCTATTCGCTATTCACTGGGGGTTAAAACATCCAAATGGATCCTGATTCCAGGCCTATGGTCCAAGTTGTGATTTAGTTAAGCAAGATCAGCCAGATTTTCTCCTGGAAAAAATCCATTCAAAATCAGGAAAATTATTCCTCCCAGCACATAATTTGGCTTGGAAATGATATTTTCTTTCAAAGTAATTTAGCAGAAGCCTGTGCAAATCCAGGCACATTTCCACTAACTATGGAGGTTTCAATATAAAATCTAAATGAAATCTGTAGTTTTCCCAGAAGGCTCCTCATTTTCATTTGAATCAAACCCCTAAACATATTTCTTATATATAACCTAGTTGATGGTTATTTCCTATTCTATTATTTTGCATTTTTTCCTCCTTCTTTACTCCTGAAAAAGTCTATCTGGAAAACAGACAGTGGCTACCCCTTGAAAATGACATTTTCCTCATTATTTTAGCTTGTCCATCGTAGAGAGAGAGTTCTGGGAAACACTCATATGCAGTTGGAGAAACCTGCAGCTGGGATGTGCTGGAGATGGGACGGCACCCAGAA
The DNA here is from genome assembly GCF_905368555.1 of Meleagris gallopavo. Taxonomy (NCBI): domain Eukaryota; kingdom Metazoa; phylum Chordata; class Aves; order Galliformes; family Phasianidae; genus Meleagris; species Meleagris gallopavo. The sequence goes on from NC_139418.1 coordinate 11,449,655, forward strand.
GTAATGGATTCGATGGAAGTTATCCCCTGGAGCAGATGTCCAGTGAACACACATCTACAGAGCTCTCCAGGCAGAGGGCAAGGGGAGACTGAAGGGCAGTTATTAACAACTTGGGAACTCTATGTATTAAGCAGAGATAGGAACAGGAAGGGTATTGTGGAACCAAATCCTGAAGTGGTGTCAGGAAGCTCTCATACCCTGAGAAAATCCTTCAGATCCCTTAAGTCAGAAGATCCTCTGCTATATTTTTACCCCTTGATTTTGAGCTGGTTCAGCGTTTCAGGTGGAGGAAATTGTAGGGGCTGGATTAAGTACTACACTTGGCTTTTCCACTTAAACCATGAGCATTAGACAATCAACTTACAGATGTTTTCCGGCCAGAACTATCTGCAGGTTCAAAATGCTGATAATTGCTGACTCTAAACTGTTGATAACAAATAAACATTTACTTCAAGCAAAAAAACTAAAAAGCCTTTATCTTGAAGAGTCCAGGAACACAGCCAGAACCACATGGCTTAATGGATTTCATGAGTCAGCCCCATCAGAGGGGAGAAATTATTATACCTGAATTACCACACTGGAAGGTCCTGCTGCAAAGTCTACCAGAAAAACCTCATAAAACCAGCACTGGGGACTGCAAACACTTACCTCCACACACAGCATGCAGAATGAGAAAAGATAAGCCTGTAATTAATGCCACCGAAGAGAAAATCTCCACTTCTCACAGTCCCCATCTTGCCACATGCATCCCAAGTGCTGAACGTGGAATTTGTCAGCTGGCATTTGTCGCAGACGTGATCTGGAGATACAAAACCCAAAATGCAGTTGAGTCCCACCAGGATCCCAGGTCCCCCGGTGATGCCATCCTTCTCATGGCTCAGATCATCCTTCAGTGTGCCCATGAGTGGATGCCATCACTGGGTTACAATAACTTAATTTACCAGCTAAGATAAACACGGTTCAGGGCATTCCATTGACTGACAGAGACCATGGTTCTGCCCCAGCCTGGCTCCTGATTGCACAGTCTTAGGCTAATTGCTTCATTTTGATGAAGCTCTGTTTTCCATTCTGCCCATAGGAGAGGGCTTGAAGGGAACACGCGTGTCACTGCTGTAGTCACACAGTGGGCATCCAAGTAGGAAAACCTCCATCCCCTTGTTATTCACAGAACTGTAACCATCAGAGTAAGATTAGGAAGCGGGAACAGATCATGATGCACAGAAGGTGCACCGATAAATGCCAAGCCTGACATACACATGCCATGAGCATCACATACCTGAACACACAGATCTGTTGACATTTTAAAAAAATCAATAAACTTTACACCCTGCTTAATTTGCCTTTGCTGCTAGGGCTATGTGACATAAATTCAACAGCACAAGATACAAACTGTGACATATATGACATATGACAGTGAATGATTATTGTTCATTCCGCAAAATGTATTCTAATGGCACTAATAAGATCACTTTATCTCTCTTTCTTGATGCTGACACCAGTCTGTTTTGCAGTTGATCTCTGTCTGAAACTAAGGGGGTTATCCAGAATAACATGCTCAAACTGGAAACCTATTTCCCATAGGGCCACACTTCATAGAGAAACTGCAATAGTTCATTTTTTGCATCCCTACTGCCTTGTCTTTTTTTCAGCTTTCATGTTTCCCAAGGTAAGTATTTTTGTCACTACTTAGAATGAATTACATGCGGTAAATACAGCCAATGTGCTCTGCTCTTGGGTTGGTGAAAGCTTCTTGGCCAGGTTAAAAAACCTGTAAAAGCTTGCACTCTAAGATTTACAGTGGATATAAAAACAACTCCCAGTCTTGGGCTTTATTGTGGTGCAGACATGGCTGAAGTTATCTTTAGAAATGGGATTTTGGTTCCTGAACTCCTTTAAAAAATGTTGTTTCCCTAATGCCTGCCAGGATCAAGTTGGTATAAATTGCTCTCTCCTCAACTTCTTTTATTTCTGGGGAGGATTTCCAGTCTTCCCTTCCCTTTCTGAGGGGGATTTGCAGTCTTCCCTGCCTAGAAGGCACAAAAACATCTGCATGAAAGTTATTCCATCATTTCACTGGAAATAAATGTTATTTACCATTGTATCCAAGAGTAAAAGTGGTTTGCTATTCTCACAATACAGACACGAAACACCCCTGAGTCTACCTCTGCCACAGCAGCACATATGCCACTTCCAATCAGACTAACTGCTTCTCTGTTTATTAATCTAGACTCCCAAACCTATCTAAAGATGAGAGGGAGGAAAATAAAAACAAAACAAAAAATAAAATCACAAAAATGTGACTGTGTCATCCAATCCTTCTTTTAAAGCTGACTGTCAATTCTATTTGCAAGTGGAGGTACCTTCGATTTTGGAGAGACAAAACTTGAAGCAAGCCTGGGAAGGCAGCACATGGCATGGGGGAGAAATGTTCTTAAAACAAGCCAAGTTCCTTTTTCAAATATTAAATGCAGTTTTGCAGCCTCCACTGCAATTCACGTGCCCGCATTAAAGACATGGATGTGAGCTTGCAAAACTTCTGGAATTCCCGTGGCTTCAGCAAACTTGCCTATGTCTTCCCATGCATCCACCTGGGCCCCACTCTCCAGGCTGAGGATGGAAAACATGGTGGGACTTTACAATGCCCTAAAACAGTGATTGATTTTCCCTCTCATTGTCCATTAGATTCCAGCAATGATTCAGGATGTTACAGGCTGAGGCATTAACATCTGTAAGTGCTCATTAAAAGCACTGAGCCCCATGCTGGAGCCAACATAAGGAACAGCGTGCAGCACCGCATCAACACCCATTTAGTTTTACAGTCATATCAGACTGACCCAGTAAAATGGTGCGACTCAGCAGAATGAACCAAAATGTCTCGTTGAGTTAATGCTTATCTCTCTGCTCCGAGTTCACCTTTCAAGAAAGCTCCATGCAACCAGCAAAGCCGGGCTACTCTGCGTGCAGAAACTCCATTATGCCACTTTGGAGGGGTTGTGCACAGCTGGCTGCGTGTAGGCAGGAAACAGGAAACTGTAGACAGCTGCCAGGAAAGCACTGCTGCTGGAGGAAGGGATTTGCAATGGCTGCAGAATCGGAGGCAGAAGGAGAAAGAAGAGCCCTGGGCAACCCTTACAGTGCATGTCCAGCCCCCTTGGCACACACATAACTGTGTTTTGCAATTTGAGAGCAGTAAGAGGTTAAGATGATGAACAAGCACATCAGAGCTGTTCGTAGGGTGAATTCACATCCTTGAACAGTGAGAAATTATTGTGATTAGCTGGTCGGAATGATGAAAATTTTGCAGGGCGATCTGAGATCCGTGAACAGAGAGATGTGATGATTAAGTGGGTCCTGTCCACCATCTCGTCAGGGGGGAGGCTCCAACTACAAGGTCATTATTAGCACAATGACATCGAAAGTTATTAACCTGGCTGCTCTGGCGTTGGGCACAGAACGAACTTCACGGGAGAGGGGAAAGAAAATTATTAACAAAAGAACTTAGTAGTGCTCTTGGGGTGAATTAAGATGTATGAACAGAAGCAGAATTAATGCAAATGCATCGGCATTAACCGCAACGTGACCAGATTCACAGGCAGAAGACTCAGTTTGACAAGGCGCTTTCATGTCAGCTTGCTGGATGCCTCCCTGTTACAAGGTCTTGGGAAGCCACTGTGCCTCCAGAATTCAAGGTTAAAACATTACCCAACTTGGCAACCAGTGACATCAAGCCAAAAGGGGAAGCAATTATCTCATCTAGACCATCCCCCCAGTAACTCAGATCTGCAGAAATGCTTTGACGTCTGCTGATAAGTGCCAGATACATCAATTAGTTTGCAGAGGAACATTAGAAACCATGTTGTTGGTCTGGTCTCCAATGCAAGGAGGGGTTTACAGATTTTCACAAAGTGTTAGTGAAATGTGGTACAGTTATAAATATTCAAGACAAGTCTGGGCACACTGTGCTGACACAGGCAATGAGAAAGAGCCACACACAAACCACTTTTACCCTCATGGATAGCAGAACGTGGCATGAAACACTGAGATCAGTCAACATCAACTTCCCCAACTGTCCAGTCTGACACTTGGGCTACTTCAGAAACTTAGAGATGTACTTTAAATGCAATAGAAATGTCAGAAATAGCAAGGTAGAGAGCAAGAGCTGCTACTAGATACCCAGAAGGAAATTTTCACAGTCAACATCATTTGACCACCGCAATATTAGTCAAATTATTTTTTCAGTATTTTAGCCTACTGTGTACCAAACTGCGAATGGCCTTCCTAGCCTTGGTGAAGAACAGAGGGTAACGAGTCAGAGGTGTAAAATAGACTCCTTTTTGAGACCAAAAGGAAAACTAGACAACAAAGCCAGCAGGAGGTTGAAGTGCCAGGAAAAACCGTCTCCTACAAGTTGGGTACAATGCAATTCTGTGTACAAACAACCAGCTAATTATTTCTTACTGCATATCAGGCAAAGCTGACCTGATTAAAATCATAAATCAGCCAATGCTTCAGTTTTTATGTTGCAAGAATCCATGTCTGTGTTTGCATATTAATTAAGATATGCTAAGTAATCAAAAATGTTTGCTAGGAAAAAGAGAATAGATTGTAACCTGGAAGGAGCAAACAAGAGAGCGTGGCAGAGCAACTTTTCCAAAATCTTCCTATGTTTACACTGTACTCTTTGAAATTACGAGCTGTTTCAAACTACCTCTGATTTCCTTGCATCAGGTTTTAAGGGAAAACATCTCTGTTGTTTGTATCCTACAATTTCTTTCCCTCCACTTGGTGGGAAAATAGCATAAAGGCTGTTGTCAAGCTAGAAAGCAGCGTAACATTTTTTTTTTCCTATTCTTCCCCGTATGCTATGCAATATCAGATTAATGTCACTGTTCAGCAAAGCTTAGAGTATTGATGTTGAAACATTAAAGCAATTTCATCTATATCAGGTTTGGAGAGAGGTCATTTATGGTCATTAGAATAGAAGAGCATTTATTCTGGACATCAGAGAAACCCCCATGGGTCCTAGAGATCATGCTGCAATCTCCATAATGCCATTAATATAATGGCCTCTTTCTTCTTTATTAGACTTTTATGGCTAAGCAGGATGTAAGGAAAACTATCAAGTCAGTGGAGTCCAGCACCCTACAGTTGCTCTTGTCACTGAGTCCATATGCTGTTCTCTGTTGGCTTTCCTGAGTGAGAAACAACGTTCATTAACTGCTATTGCTGAGCCTTTTCTCTTAGTAGCTACAGGACACTACGAGGCTAATATCTCCAGCAGGATGCTGAAGTACCCTGTCCCACTTACCGAGTACAAAGCAGCTGCAGATGCCCTACTTTATTTTATCCCCACATTACGCTTAATTCAACAAGGAACTTCTAAGGGGGGTATTTTTCCCCATCTTGTTGTAGGTCTGGCACTGTCAGAGCTCAAAGCCAGGATGATCTCTTCTACCGAAGCAGTGCTACAGCCCCATTGCAAGGCATGGGAACACTTCCCATGGAGAATTCAGCACCTTCAATCCCCAGCCCAAAGTGACACTACTCCAGTTGCCCACTTCAACCTCCCAGCTTTCTGCCCCATTCTTACATTAACCCAGAGACCTGCAACACATTGTCCTCTTTTCTTCCCTACTTCCCATAGCAACAAGTGAAACCACAGTGTCAGTTAAGTCCTACAGAAGTGCCAGTCAACTGGGTCAGGCTGCAGGGCCTAATCACAGTGATGAGCCCCAAAGAGATTTATGCAGAATGTTATGTTAATTTGGGCGGGAGGTAGATGTGCTGCATCTGTCTGTCTGCAAGCAGTGTTGCTACAATTGGAAAACACTGCTGCAAAAGCAACAATACAAAGACAGATGGGTTGAGCCAGCAGCGAATATCTAATCCCAAAAAGTGATGATTTCCCAACTACAAGACGAGCCCAGAGCCTCTCAATGGAATAACCTGCCGAGACTCAGCTCGCTGCCCGCTCAGCACGTGGCTCCTGCAGTAACACCATCCTGCAGGGCAATTTTAGAGTGACTAATGGCATTGCCTCTGCACAGGGTGAGGTACTTTGTTTAGCAATGGGCTTCATTCTTCCAGGAGATTTCAGATAGAAAAAGGCCTGTGAAGATCAAAAGGAATAAACTTCAGGTTTGGAATACAGCTGTTTCGCTCCTTGTGAAGTGCTTACCTCCACGGTACAACATTGCAATCAGTTCCTATAAGACAAGCCCAAACCAAAGGACTTCACCAAAGGAAACACCATTATCTGCTATGTAAGAGCATAAAATTAGCACCTTGAAGGGAGCTTTACCCATAACGTGAAAGTGTTTAAATTTTATAAATTCCTTAATGCTTTTCCCCTAGCATGGGTCCTTAAATTGCCCTGCAGAGAGCACTATTTCTATTCTACAATTCCTGCCTCTAAAAGTTTTACTAAACCAAGCAGGGAACAAGCTAGTTTCAAAGAAACCAATAAAAAATGGCAGATAAAATATCTGTAGCAAGATAAGTTAGGAAACCTGCAACCTGCTCAAGGACATTTGGGGCACAGGAAAAGAGAAGGAAAAAAAGAAGAAAGAGAGAGAAAGAGACAGGCTAAACCATCAGTTAATTATTCACTGTGAATTATTTACTCAGATGTAGTTAATTAAGAAACACTCTTAAAGGGAACATTTTTCTGTCCCTTACCCCTGAAAATTAAGCTGTGTTTGAAATCTTCAAACAGACACAGCTGAGCCCCACAGCTGGGGCTTCTCTCTCCAGCCAGCTTTGCTCTGTTTCTGGTTTAAAGACTGCGTACCTACAAGTGAGACAATGGGGCTGATGCAGGAACAAACCTGGATGCAGCCCTGCACATGTGAATTTTGCCACGCTCAAGGTTAGAGCTGGCTTCTACCTCTCACACAGATGTCTGAGAGCAAGACCTCTGCTGGGCCGTAACGGTGCTCTCTCTGCCTGCACACAGCAATTTAACTTCCCACTATGTGCGATATTTGCAGAATGCGATAAGGCAGAATCATTTCTAAATTATGGATTGGTGCTTCTGCCAAGTTTTCTCCTCCTTATGCTTTTTCACTGGGTTTTTCTTATGCAGCGATTGTACTTTATCACTTAGAGAACATTGTAAGTTTTCTTTCAAAAGCTTCCCCACGAAAAATTAAAAGCAATATTTTATTCAGTTTTCCTAAAAATATTATTCTAAGCTAAGTGTGCCTCGGGGCTGCAGCGTGGATCCCACTCATCTGCATCTTTCCCAGGTAGATAACGTATGGCACAGACTTCACACAGGTACAAAACAGCAGAGCTCTTACATCGTTGGAGCAGGATCCAAAAGCTCCATCTCTCCACTAAAAAGAGAACAGCAGTTTGTTTGAATTTGGATGGGGAGTGGATGCCTTTCTCAAATATGTTTTTATTCAGAAGCCAGAAGCTGCGGATGATAAGTTATATGGCTTGTGTTTTACAGCTGGTGGGAATAGCTGAATGTAATAGTCCCCGCTGGAATGAAAAATTAAAATAACTACTTGAGGAAGAAAAGTTGCATTTTTTTGCTAAAATTTTATGTTTTGTATTTCTATTTCAGTGGTCACTAAAGAAGTTTGTATTGGCATTTTCTAAAAAAACAACTTTCTTTGGGTTATTCTACACAGTGGCCACCCTGGAAGCATACAATCATTAAGGTTGGAAAAGACCTCTAAGATCATCTCATCCAGCTGCCCACCTATCACCAATACTGCCCACTAAATCCCGTCCCTCAGTGCCACATCTCCATGTTTTGGAGCACCTCCAGTTGCAGTGCCTCCACCACCTCCCTGAGCAGCAGTTCCAGTGCCCAACCAACTCTTTTGGAGAAGTTATTCCTAATACCCAACCTGAAACAACCCAGTGTGTCACCCTGATTTATCAGCTTGCGCCTGTCAGCAGTGAGCAATCTGAGTTGGCGGATTAATTGAATAACGTATATTGCAATCAATTTTTCACAATTCCTCGTTTGTGCTGTAATCCATATAAATGTTGTATGACCCCATGGGACTTCCAGCATGAAGCTGGGATTGTCATGGCCACAGCACAACGGATCAACTGCCAAGAATGAATATGGATTTCACAATCTGACTTTGGGGATGGTTTTAGAAAATATTTACCTTCTGGATATCATTCCATTAGTAAAGCTTGATCACAGAAACATTTACAGAAAACAAACACAAAACCCAATGACAATTGAATCAGAATTGACCATTAATTTCAGACAGATGTGAAATGATGCTTTCTGTTCACTGTGTGCTGCTCTAATATGGAGCTGAGGCTCTTTGTAGCTGTCTCACATACGAAATTAACACAGGGTCACAGTGGTAGTGTAAGATGTTGCTCCCAGCTTAATTTATACTTGTACATTCTTGCAAAAAAATATTTATTTCTCTAATCTCTTTTAAAATACAAGAGGCCTGAAGAAATTATGTATGTCTATTAACATAGCTTGTCTCAGTGGGGACAATGTTAATCACCAGATAGCATAATGCCTTTCGTAACTTTTTAATTAAACATTAAGCATTTTAACAACATTTTGGCTACTCTGCCACAGCTACCCTACTGCAGGTCGTGGTAGGGCATCTGACTTCAAATGCAGCTTGCTGTTCATTGCTGATCATCCTCTAAAAGACTGATGACTGTATTAAACCTGAACATAAAGCTTCTGGTATTGCTCTGCAATCTACACAGTTGGAGAAATTAATCTATTCTCATTTATAATGAAGGGAAACCCAGAGGTACAGTTGAGCTGAAAAGAAACTTTGTGGTGGGTAGTGCAAACCACCAGCACTTCTCAGTTCTGCTTTCACTAAATGTGCTAGTTCTCACCCCATGCACTGCTCTTTTGTCCCTAGGTTCTAAAATACACAGAGCTGGCACACCTACAAGGTGCCCAAGAGCTTGTTTTACTCTAGTGTTCCCTTGCAGCTCTTCTTTTGTCCCTGTGGCTTTTTTAAGCATGAAGCAGCACACGAACCAAGAGTTTGACCATATGTCGTTGTTGCATACTGTCACAGTGCTAAACAGCCCAGTGAAAGATGAAGCTTTTCATAAAGCTTTTCATAAAGCTGTTCATGCTAAGCCTTATGATTCATCACTGCAACAGGTGCTAATTATTCAACGTTCTCCTCTTCCTGCAAGCTCCCATTTGAAGAATGAAATCCTGGCACAGAGACTTTCCATGATTCCAGCCTGATGAAACAGCCAGCCAGAATGTGCAAAGAGATGGCCCGTATCTTCTACTGAACATCTCCCTTATTTTCAGGAAAATACCTAGGTATATGAATCCTTGTATACTGCTTATTTCTTGTGTTGGCAATGTGTTTCTGATTTGCATCCATTTGCATTTTGTGTCATGGCCACTGCACTAACAGCATTTACCAATTCTTTCAAATTAGCAGCAACTACTGTGCTGGACTCAAATTATTCTGGTCTCAGCTCTGGCACCAAAGCGAACACAACTCATTCCTTGCATATTTCTACCTGAGATGATGCATGAGCACTATATATTTACCAAGGGCTGCTCCTGATGGCCTTTAAAGCCGTGCTGAATTTAAGCAGCAGACTGTGTCAGTAAACATTGTGCGTATCGTACTCTTTCCTCTCAGAGCACAAGAGAAATAAAATATTCCCTACCAACTTCATGCCTGTGTACAGCAACTGTGACACAAGAAAGCATAAATCTACCAGAGCCACAGGAGATCTCGCTCAAGTTCCTTTTATTTTGATTTACTAAAGATAACATTAAGTAGGCAAATGACTTTGATTCCCCTAAGAAATAGTAATAAATAATGTGTATTAGAAATAAAAACACTGACAAAATTTACTAGGATTTCGCTTAGGAATAAAATACTCTGGTTTATGGCCTTTAAAATAAATGCACGAACTGTTAAATACCTGAAATTTCTGTGCCATCATGTGAAATCTAACAGCCAAAAGAATGAAAAATTATTCCTCTCTGCTGGCTATGCACTAGATACAAATCTAAGAAATGATGCGTATGTCTCAAAGGAACACTAAAGATCATATTTTCTCTTAGTCATATTCTTACAGAATGGTTACATGCTCACAGAGTGTCCAGTGCAAAAAGGAAAGCTGTATGGTTTTTTTGCATCCGTGTTATGGTACTTCAGTCCTAAACACCATCAGTCTTCCCTGTTTCAATGCCACACATATCACTGTGCTTTGGTCCTGCCTGGAACAACTTCATGTAATCTTAACCTGTCTCTCTGCTTTCCTCATGCCCAACTGCAATGGCTGGGAGCTGCTCAGAGGGTGGTTGTTGGAGAAAGAGATGCCTGAAGGGCTGGCCCAGAAGCTGGGTTTGCCTCTACAGTTTGCAGTGAGAAGACTCTGCTGGAAAAGGTTCTTGAAGGACACTTCAGAACTCATTCACGCCACTTTCTCCTCCCAGGCAAATTACCACCTACAGCCCGACAGCTTGGGCAAATTCACAGCACCATTCCCATCAGCCATGGAGGCAGACTTTGAGAGCTGGAGGTGCTTATGGCCAGTTGGCAATTAATTTGAAACAGATCCTGTAAATCTGTTGTTTTAAAGTTTGGTAGCTAATTTGCATCCAGAGGCTATAATATCCCTGATCACAGTATTGTGACAGTTTCCTCTTAAAATCCCCGAAGCTTTAATTGAAAATAATCAGCGGTGGAAGTTGTTCTAACAATCCACATTCACTGACGTAAACAAACACAAGACTTGAAAGCTGTGCATGCTTCTGTTTGCATCTGCGGCTCTTTCACCAAAAGGCATGTTGTTGATTCCATTTATTCCAAACACAGCATAAATGAATGCTTAATTTGGAAGCCTGTAAATAATGAGCATGCTCAATTACAGCAGCAGCATCTAGAAGAAGGCTTGAAATGGTGTATCCTGAGACACTAATGCTACTAGGAGTTTCTATATGCTAAACCCCAGACGTACACACTCAGAGGTTTATTGGTAGGCATACTCCACCCACTTTGGAACAACAACCCCTATTGTACTTTAGGCACTAATAATTCTCAACAGCACAAAGCCTCTCCATGAATTATTCTCATTACTACAGCAATCCTTCATCAGTTCCCAGCAATGTGAATTCAGTGCAATAACAAGTGCCAAAGGAGAAACAATGCCTTTATCAATTCTCTTATCACAGGACATAGAGACCCTCTACTCTAACAGGCTCTTTCTCCTGCTGGTGTAATTTCTACAACACCATGTATGGCTTCTAAATTTAATCTACAAGCACACTTACATTTAATAGGTCAGCAGTCTTTCTTTCTTCCTCTTGCCACAAGCCTAGCCTTAGGCCAGTGACTGCAGACAGGACAGCTGTCACGTCTCAGCCAGGTCTGTGGCCATTTTGCTTCCAAGAGATTGCCAAAAGCACGGAGGACATGCAGTTAAGGTTGTCTCCTTTCTTTCTCCCTCCCCTTTTCCCAAAAGCAGGTCAGCTAAGGACTTGTACTTTCTCAGGGTTGGATGCATTTGAGGCCACCCTGGTGTCTCTGCTGTTCGCCATACTGACTAATGCTAAACACGAATCCTTTTTTTTCCTAGCTGTCTTTCGCTCATCCCTTGGCCTCTCTCCATTTTCCCCCTTTCATAATGAGGCAGTAAGTGGATGTTTATATGTCTTCTTGATTTTTAGAGTTCTACAGACTACTGTTTAGCACACAAATCACCAGCAGCTTAGAATTACTTCAGGAAGTACGCAGAAATCCTTTTTTTCTCTTCTCTGGGAATACTCAGCCACCTCCTGCCACTTAGAAGTCACCCACTGCACAAAGACCCACAGCGTAGCAAATGCTGGATGGCACCCAAGCCTTGAATGATAGAATCCAAGTTAATTTAATGAGTTGTAACTAATCACTTCTCCTTAACATTCAAATATTGTCACTGGGGCATACCAGAAGAAAGGAGAAAGCCCCCAAGTGCAGCAGCTTTGTGATGTGCCATAGTACTCCTTCAGACATCACTACATAAAAGCAGGCAGCTTGCAGACTCAGATGTCTATTTCCACCTGTTCTGTTGACACCTCTCTGGGTAAAGCATCCCAGCAGCAGAACATCCATTGTACAACAGATCCACCTTGAGCAGAGAACCATTCAGAATTTCTTGAAATCTCCTCCCATTTTCTTTCCCTACACAAAATGCAAGCACACACATTGCAGAGCACCTAGAGCTTCTAGGACCTTAGAAAAAGAAAATAACTTTTTCTTAAGAAACTTGAGAAGAACTTTTCTCTTTGCCCGGTGACGATTTTCCAATTGATTAAGACATGTGGGAATGTACACAAGTAAACCCACCCCACCTCAACAACACAATTTTGTACCATGCATGGACACCTTGCCCCTTCCACCAGCATTAAATTCACACATAACTGAAAAGCAACAGAACCATACAGAGAGAACTTCAAATCTTTATGCCTGAGCAACATAAAAACCTGAGCAACTTAAGTACCTCTCCCAGCCTGGTACAGCTCATGGATCCTTTCACGAGTTGAAGGGCAGAGAAGATGCTCCTTTTTCTCTCTGAGACCTTATCTCTTTGGGCTGAGCATCTTTGCATTTCAAAATGTGCAAGAAGACAGACGGAAGTCAAATATTTTATCCAGGGGAGATGGGAAGGCCAAGGGAGAAACAAAAGAGAGGAGAGCTAAGGCTAAGATGCTGAATTGGGACCTTCTTCTCCCAGCACTGCCTGAGGGTTGGAAGGCAGCTGGGACGAAAAGCCCAGCTCCAAGAGCCAAAGGGAAGGGCTGTAATGAGTGACGACCCTGCAGGACTGAAGTAATCACAGCAGACAGGGCTGTCATATTTTATCTGTGTAGAGACTTTTAATTTTGGAGAACCTCTTGCCAGTCACATTTTTAAAGGTGTTCCAAAACAGCACTGCACTGACCTTAGAGCTCACCTACAGAGGGCACTTTCAAAGCACTTCTTGAGAAAACCAAAACTCCGTTTTTCTGTAGTTTTGTGATTTACCATTGCCATATCAGTAATATTTAGCGGTTACAGGTTTTCAAACAGTCTTTCAATTAAAATTTAATAGGGCATTTATAGTTTCTAACATCATATTAATGAAATTGCTTCAAATAAAAATCCCAGATGGTAAAAAATCCCCCACATTTATGTCTCTGGTTCTGCTAGCCAGAATACAGTGAAAATATTTTAAATCATCTGTACAGGACACTGCTTATCTAAGAAACAAAGAATAATTTTAAAAATTCAAGGACATTTATAGCAGAAATTTACAGAACTGTAACGGATTTTTTCCATGTTGAAAGAAGGGTGCAAACTGTATTTAGTTCCACTGAACTGCTAGCACCTTAGACTCACACCAAACCTCCTTTCTGTAGCAGGAATGGATCATTAACTCCGAAGTTATAGTCTGAGGACCATGAAACTCAGAAGAGAATTTAGAAATTCCTATGCAGCCCGAGGGTATTTCTCTATGTATACCCAGGATTCAAATTTAAGTGAGAAAAAAAGATGGAAAGTGGTCTTGGAAATTTCAGTACCAGCAAGGCTGTGTTGGATCCAGTAAGTTTAAAGGTAGACCTGATATCCTGAGAAGGTTAAGAACAACAACAAAATTCCCCTTCACTGCTTTTCCTTTGGCATACGAAACACGTCAGCAGGACACTACTTCTTTACCAGTATTAAAGAAAACAAAGGAAAATTGCAATTCCAGGAGGAAATTGTGTGGTGCCATCCTTCAGCTGTGAACTGAGTGCTTGTAAGTTTCATTGCCAACAATCCATAAAACTTGCTGTCAAGCACTCGGTGTCCAGAAGGCATAAGATGTGTCAAAAAATGCTTTATGCTGTTGCTAACACACTACAAAAGGCCTGATCACTAGATTAAACTAGAGAACAAGCTGGCACTCTCTGGAAAGAAATTTGGATGAGATTGTAATGGTAGCAAGAAGAAGGGCTTTGATTTGTGTAAAAGGGGGTGGATTAAAAGGGGCTGCACAGACTGCATTTCTCACAATCAAAGGATCCAGACAGACAGATGGACTGAGCAGGAGCTGCAGCTGATTGCTTCCAGCTAATGGAGGGGCTCTGGCTGTCAGAAGTAGAGGGAGATAGCAAAGGTCATGCTTCCCAGTGCTCTGCTCCACCTCTGTCCCTTAGATGCAGCATGTTGAAGCACTTTTTCTTGCTGATCTGTGATTTGAACAAGCATAGCCTCAGGACAACTTAAGTTTGTGCTTGGGTGCCCGTAAGCCCAAGAAACTGTAAGGGCAGGCAGAAATGGCAGGAGGATGTGTGTGTGTGTGTGTGTGTGCTTTTCCTAAAGCTGTGTCCTTTCTTTCTTCTGTTTCAGGGAAGAAGAGAGAACACATAGCCCTGCATCACCCTGTGCTTCCCCCCTTGGCCCAAGGAAATCCTAGCAGTGTATCAGCTTTGTGTTACAGGAATGGCATTAACAAGGTGCAGTGCAATGGAGAACACAGGCAAGTCAACTTTCATGATGCACATCCACTGGGGACAATTTTAAGGAAAGTCATAACATGGTAGCAGAGTAACTGGGCCAACGTTGACAACATTTCAGTGATCTGCACAAGTTCCAGTAAGAGACCTGATAATTCTTCCTGGTGAAAAAGAACCTTATAATATGAGCAGAACAAAATGGTCCATTTTGGGAGGTAGTGCACATCCACAGCTCTTCAAGGTCTGGTTAAGACCGAAAACATCCACCTAGCTAGAAATGGAACAGTTGCAAATCTTTCAGGGAATAATACTTCAACATATCTCCAGACTAGATAAAAGAAACCCAATTAAACCTGAAAAATCTGAAACTCTCAGATAAAATATTCTTGAATGCTAAATGGAATTTGTGAAGCTTCGTTGCCTTAACCTCTTCTAATAAGCTGCTCAATAAACTTCATGAAAACATATTTTATGTACTGATAGTATCTCAATGTATGAAAGGTTTTGCAGTTGTTCAGCAATCAGTTACCAGCTGGATTATGGTCCACTAATGCTGTTAGATTTCGGTAAGACAGAAGGCAGCTTCTCAACCATTTGTTATTTTAATGAAGAGGAATCTAACCATAAGCCTTGTTAAAACTTCATTTAATTCATTACAAAAGAAACAAAGACATTTAGAAGTGAACATAAAAAAAATCTCACTCTATCAGAGCAGAAATTATAGGTTCTAGGGAAGCTTTAAAGGAGCATCTATGGAATAAAATGGCCCTGCTAATTAAAGAACTGTATCTATTCAGGTTTGACATTTAGGGACTGTCTTCAACAGGGACTGAAGTACTCCGCATGATAGCACTCATAATGACAAAGAGAAAAAGGGAGAACCTTTACAACATTGCAATCAAGTCAGTCCACCTATTCCAAATATCATCCAAAACTTTGCAAGGGTGATTTTTACTGAGGTATTTCTTTTTCCAAAAAATGAGTCAGGGGAAACAATGGATGCAACCTCATTGTCCTGAGATCATGGGAAAATATTTCCTTGCAGAGATCAGTAGTAGCCTTAGGAGACAGTCCAGTGCAAGGTAAACGTGCTTCAGAAACATAGCTGTCCTACTAGGAGAGATGGGATGGGAAATCAGTTTAAGAAATTTCATGCACAGCCCAGAGAACTGAATGCCTCGTGTTTGCTAAGCCTAGCAACAGGACATCTAGGGCAAGCAGATGATGTCAGAGCTCCTTGGCCACTGCTCGCCTGTTCACAGGGTCCTTTGCCTTGGTTCTTCCCTAGTATGTCCCTTTCCAGATCTGTTGCATTGTCTCTTACTTACCAACTGAGAAAAAAAACACACAGAGGCTAAAATAATCTCCTTTTATAATCTCCAGAATGTATTTGATGCCACACATTACCTCAATGAACATTTCTTTCATGGCTAGTACATTAAATTTAGCTCCAAGAGCACTAGAAAATGGCCATTTCTATGTGCATAAAAGTACACGTTTTCCAAAGAACTGAATACTAACTTCAAGTCCCTACATTTCTAAATCTGCAAAGTAACACTCCAAGAATTTGTACTCAGTGCTTCAACAAATAGGTCTTGATTTGCCCTTACCAGCATAGGTAAAACTTTTATCCACAAAAATAGAGCGTACTTGCTGAAAAACAAATTGAAATGCTGTAACTTCAATCCTACAGATTTCTTGGAGCAAGCAA
Organism: Meleagris gallopavo; assembly: GCF_905368555.1. Classification (NCBI taxonomy): domain Eukaryota; kingdom Metazoa; phylum Chordata; class Aves; order Galliformes; family Phasianidae; genus Meleagris; species Meleagris gallopavo. The sequence goes on from NC_139418.1 coordinate 11,465,818, forward strand.
CATCATTTACAGTGCAGGTTTTTGTACTGTAAGGAAAAGGATGTGTTATCCCAACTCTTGTGATTATTACCTCCTTCAGCAACTCTAATCACACTCCCATTTGCTATTTTCAGACAGACAAAACTTCCCTTGACAATTTTTTTCCTTCAAGGATTTCCCCAGGGTTATGCTTGCTGGCCAAGTCCACTAAACTGAGAGAAAGTTCAGGGCCACCTGTCAGATCTCGATCCCATTTAAATTAATTATAAATAACAGAGCACTATCTTGTTCTATCTTCTTTCTTCTCTTTGTTTGTGATAGAGAATATAACTTTAGGTAATGTCTATATCTAAGGTTAAAGTACCAAGAAATTATAAATAAATGAGTATGTTGCTTTGGGTCCTTCTGAAATGCTTGATGTAAAAATACGTTCTCTAGCTCCCAGATTCTTCCAAATCAAACTGAAAGTTTACTAAATATCCAGCTGTTTTGAACCCTCCTACCTTCAGCGTGGTTTCCTAAAGAAACAAGGCATGTGAAATCATGTTCTTTGTTCCTTACAGAAACTTTTGAAACAAGCACTATAAGTAGTTTCTCAGAGTTCTTTTTTCAGTCCCTTTCCCCTCAAGCTTAGAAAATATTAACATTTGAAATCATTTTATGTAATATCACTCTTGCAAGAAGCTGCTGAAATGGTAAATTATGTGCCATCTAGACGGGCTAAGGAGTTTTTGATAAGAGAGTGATTTTGAATGAAAAAATGGATACTTAATTCAAAGTCAATTAAAAATCGAATTATAAAGCATCTAGATGAGAATCATATAATGGATATCAGCACAAGTCTATAAAGGAAAATGAAGAAATGAAGCCTGGAATTCTTCTAAAGGGTCAGCAAAGCCTTGAAAACCATCTTTACCATAAACTTCAACTTTTTAAAGCCCTTCCCAAAGTGTTTTATAAGACTTCATTAATGAAACCAAGCAGCTATAAACTCTATAGCTAGAGTTATAGAAAAAGAAATGAGTTTGGAATAATAAACTACAGAGTAAGATTTTAGGAAATGGGCATTTCTCATTATAGCATAATATTAACAGGTGTTCCATCACCTCTAATGATTGGCTGGATCCAGTTCCTTGATTAAATTGTTTTATTGAGAAGATTTTCTTCCTTGTTTACCATAATAATGGAAAATCGTTTTTAAAGAATAATGTTTACTCACAAAATAGTAAAATAAGTTTAATACAAACAGTCCAGTGGAAGATCAAGCAAGAGAAGTTCTAACTTAGCAACTCCTGTGTAAACAAATATACATTCTGTATGTCAGAGTCATGGTGACTCAGAATAGTTTTGGTGTGTATGTAAATATTTTCTTTGAAACCATCTCATAAAGCATTTGCAGATAGCAGTAATTGATCATATTTCCCCCCCAGTTACATGCTATACCAATAAAGAATCCAGTCATTACTGTCAAAAGCATGTCCAAAGATGCCCACATCCATAGACATCCTAGGAACTGGTGAAGGATAAAAACCAGGCAGCTCCTCTCTGTTACTTAACTGATCTACAAATGTCAGATCAAACCCTTGTTCTTCCAGCTGATGGGAAGAAAAATGGTCTAAACTAATTTTCATTTAAATTTCTTAATGCACTGCACCGGTTGTTTGTCACATCCTGACATGCTGTCAAGTTGTTTTACAACATGATGCATCATAATATGATATGAAGGGAACATATTTCATTCAGAGAAGTGCATTAATGCCTTTAGACTCCTGAGGAGTATATAGGTATTTGCATTATTTCTTAGCATCTGATCTAGATTTATTAGAACAGGTGGAAATACAGCATGAACTACCAACATTGCTTTCAAACTATTATGGAAAGCCTCACCTTATGAACTGTAGAGGTACACATTCCACTAAATGCATGCAACTACACCAGGTATTAAGTCAACTCTTTGCAATGTAGAGTCGAACAACTTCCACTTCGAAGAACCAAAAGGTTTTATGTGCTTTTCCAGAATATGAGATGGTTCTTTTTACTTGCACAAGTTGGAGGAATTACTCTGTTTGTGAGGACAGAAGTACACTACCAACAGAAGTTGACTTTTTCCTTCAAAAAAACAAACAAAAAAAAAAACCAAAAAAAAACCCCTTCAAAACAAGTCCCTAGACTTCAAGGAAAGCGACCTATATGTCTCTAAGAAGCTCCAAATATATCCTTGAACTCTAGGTGAAGCTTTCCAGCTGATCTATCTCCTATCTCCAATCTCCCCACCAGAAGTGGCTGCCCTGCCTCCCTCCCCATGGGTTCTCACTAACAGCTCCTGTCCTTCACCTCTGCAGGGCAAGCTTCCTACTGAGCTGAATCAGTGTGCTGATTGAAAGCAACACTTCTTTTGCAGAGCTCACTTTTAGTTAGGTCAATGGACAGACACAACTCACTATGAGACTGCACAGACATAAAAGGTATAGGAAAAGGGGGAAGAAATACATGCTTGTCAGCATTGAGAGGAAGGATTAAAACTTTAATTGCTATCTTCTGAAAAACTCAAATTCACAAGTATGAGACTGAAATTACATACGCTCTATTCCCAGGTATTTCCAAGAGAAAGTACATGCGTTGTATGCATAGCCTGAAACGAAAAAGAGTGCATTTGTGAATGAATCACTATTTCAGCCTTTTCCAATTTCTGTGATTCAGTAACTGGACTCATATCTCATCAGTGCTTTTAAGCAGAAACTTGACAGGTATTGAAAGAATTCTTTTATCGTTGTCACAAATAAATATTTAAGATTTACAAACAGGATTCTTAAAATGCCCGCTGAGCTTTGACTGCAGCTTGAAGAAAGCTGTAGCATGAAAAGCACTCCTTAACTTGAATAGCCCACAACCGTACTGTCCGCTCAATGCAGAAAGATTAAATACACAACAACTAATTGATTAACTGGATCAGTTTCACATGGTCCAAGAGATCTCTGGATCCTCAGTGTTCAAATTTCACAAATGCAGACAACAATTTCCAGATAGGTATCAAAAGGTTTCCTTCAATGACTGTCCCCAGCCTTGCTCACAGCAAACGTGGGAAGCTGGTCCATCAACAGAAAGATTCTCAAAGTGCTAGAGAAACCACACCATCATTCTCCCATTCCTAAAACCCTTACAGTGCAATCCAAACTGAGCGGATTAACTGCATTCATACAATGTTAATTCATAACTTATGGGTGATGGGTTGATGGTTGAACTAAATTATCTTGGTGGTCTTTTCCAACTGTAATTATTTCGGGACTCTTCCACACATTTTCAAGCAAACCCGAAAGAGTCACTCGCTGTAACTAATGAGCCAACGTTAGAGCAGTTCATTGTGCTGGGCTTGAGATCAGCAGGAAATACCGCAATGCAGGTAAGAGTAGGGACTCCTGCATCAACTTCCCAGAGGAGCAAAAGCCAAGATATACCCTTGCAAGGAGGAATCATTTCACCATCAACATTCTCACCAGAGCAGTAAGGTAAGAAGAGGTGAAATATAGCAATTTTTTTCACTTTTATCCACGCAAATAATTCTGCAGGTGAGCTCTGTACAGCCCAATGTAATACCATGTCCCAAGCCAATCCTCTAATCACGCTCTGCCAGCATTAGCATTCATTCAGTCATACTCCTGCCACACGCTTACTGAGCTATAAGAAGTCAAGCCCTATACCATGATCTTTCAGCCTAGCATGTGTGCTGGAGCTGTCTGAAAAGCCAAACAGCATAACCAGAAAAGTTAACTCGGCCTCTGAGACACAAAGAAAAGAATAACTCCAGCTCTGCCTCAGCTGCTCTCACACACTTGTCCCTTCCTATCCAGAAAGGCAGGTTTCTCCAGCTGAGCGCACTTGACAGAATTGCCAGCCACACCAACTGTGCAGCCGGCTCACTTGGTGACATATTCTTGCCATCACCTGCAGAAATGCCCTGCTTCCCTAGCAGCAGCTGCAGGATTTGACTGTAGCTGACAGTAGACTGTAACATCTAATGGACTAGTGCAGAGTGTCTGAATGCTTAAGGACTTCTGTCATGTGTCAGTGCCATTTATGTTAAGAGATCCATTAGGAGTGCAATGATCTAAAGAAAGGTCAGCTGTCACAATTAATGCCAGAAGTGTCACCTTTGCTTAAAACCATTTTGCACCAAACTCCCTAGCTAACTAGATGGCGCTGATATCCTTGTCTCACAGCCAAAGGGCTGTCACATCAGGTTGACACACATGTAAGGACATCATTCCGTTGCAACATGATTGCTACGCCTTTTCTGAGTGGGTCTTACCAAAGTCCCATGGCACCACCATAATTCCTGATGCTTCCTCTGTGAAGCACTCAGACTTCTTTATTATGGACACTTCTTTATTATGGGGTCACTATCCCTGGAGGCGTTTGAGAACTGAAGAGATGTGGCACTGCAGGACACAATCAGTAGGCATGGTGGGGGTGGGTTGGGGTTGCACTAGATGATTTTAGTAGTCTTTTCCAACCTTAGTGATTCTACTGTTCTTCGGTCTTGCACTGGAGCTAGGTGTTAACTAGAGAGCTGTGCAGTCAAAACAGCAAAGCATCATGAAGCGTTTTGCAAATTTCTAGATAGAGAACAAGAAATGTCAGCTCACCTCTCTAGCTTCCATTTCTACTTCTCCTATAAAGAACAATAGTTCTGCCCACTCGGGACAGAGGAACGGGAAGCAATAAGCATAGCAAATTAAATCAGACATAACCACAAAAATGCTAGCCGAGTTACAGCACGGAAAACAGGATTAGAGGCAAGGCAGAATCATTGCAGCAGAATTACTGTTCTGGTGGATGAACTCGCATGCGGGAGGTAATCTGATTCAGCCTGGAGCTTGCTTCTCTAGGACTGTGACTCCAATGAAAGCTGTTCAGAGCCTTGGAAAGTGCTAATGCCAAATTGATTCACTCTCAGTTATAGAGTCAAGGTGTTAATGACAGCACACGACCACAGTGTTAAACTTGTAGGGTCAAATTCCAGCTTAACTGCTATCAGTGCAACAGCTGCAACTGGTTTCTGCAAGGTAGCTATGACTTCAGCATTCACTGTTCTATTCTTTTATATAATGCATGATATAAAAGTGCTAATGTTTCATAGTCAGCATGCAATTACCTGCTATTCTAGAATCCTCGTGTTTTTGAATACCTGACATGCACCAAAATAATTAGCTTCGTGAAAGGTGAAGTTGTTTGTGCCTAGTTACTGCTAGCTTGGGATTATTTGAGCTGTAAAACTTGCATAATAACTACTGTTGCTCATCTATTTGAGGAACAGTGCAAGGAAGATTTTAATAAACTATTTTAAACCACAATAGCAGATAGCTAAATCACCAGGAAATGCTGATGCACCATTTTTATATTTCCAGTCCTTTGAACTAATTCCATAAATTACAAAAATAAATTTAAGATCTGGGTGCCTTGTCAAAATAGACTGTGTCTGTATCAAATTGCACAGTTTTGTAATAGGGCTTGAGTATGGCTTAATCTTGTCAAAGAAGGTTTATTATGGCGCTCTCCAGACAAGTGACCTTGACGTACTTGAAAGAGAGATGGCATTAATATGATCATTGCCCAATTACTGGCTGAGTAACACTAGAACTCAGCTTTTCTTTCCACTGATAACAAAGAGGGAAGCAGGTCTGTAGCTTATCAACACAAGGAAAGGATTGGTTGTTTTGCAGACATTTACCTCCAGGGGACTTTCAGATTGTTCCATCAGATTCTTTAGTCCTTGTTTCCACTCCCTTTTTTTTTTAAATGACAGTGAAGGTAGATCACAATTCAGGGTGGCTACAACTAATAACAGACATACGTAGGTCTCTCCATAAGTAATGTCTCCTATTTATTTCCATGGAAACCACAACATATGGAAAGAGCACAATAACACTACTTGATATTGTAAATTCTCAGCTACGAAGCACTATTTTACAGCACAGCCACCACCACTAGATATGCATTTTCACCAGTGATGAACAAGAGCCTGCATGCCACAATACTGGATGTGACCACTGTCACCACTGCTAAAAAGCATCATCCATTGCTTCACTGTGCTCACATCCACTGTTTGCTCTCCATAAACATTCAGCAAGCATTGATGCATGTCAGCGGGTGCCGTTTTTCTTCACAGAAGGGTTTGATTCCACACTTTTGCTTCATCCGCACTTCCATGTCAGACACCATTGTGTCAGACTACCCCTCAGCAGCCAGCTGTTGCACAGCAACAAAACATGATGGAATATTGGTGGGAAGGTTCAGTCTCTACTGCCGTCCCACCTCTGAAGCTGTGGGCCAACATGATAAAATAGGAAGCATTACTTCTGGAGCAGACACTGTATGTAAGTAATTAAGGACTTTCAATGATCGACTCTGACTTGGAGGCTTGAAATTGAATAGCGGTGTACAGAAAGAAAGAAAGCAAATGACTACATCTTCCCTGGAACTAATAGGCTCACGTTCAAGAAAAGAAACTCAAAACAACTTTATTTTTGAAGAAATAACTAATTTGCCTGGAAATTTTGCACCTTATGCTCAAAACTAAGCAATTAGAAAGTTTGTTCTCTCAAAGCTAGACAGCCCGGTAAAGCCAGATTGCTCATTTCTGCTAAGCTTAGGTATAGAAGTTTCACTGTTTCGAGAGAGAGTGCCAGTCTGTCAAAGAGAATGCAAAAACAAGTCCCTCAAACCTGAAAAATAAACATGCAGATGGGAAAGGTTTGTGATTCTCAGTTTCTGGCCTTTTCCCTATCATCAGTGTGGAAAAAAAAAAAAGGGAGGGAGGAAAAAGACATCTTGATACATTTGTGTAGTCATTTTTATTTACCACAGAACCCATTCAGTGACACTCTCCTCCATACATATGTTTCTACCCCATCCAAAAAATTATAGTGTAGTTGCTCAGAAGTGGGGGTATTTGATGGTTTTTACTACTTAAGATACGTATTTCATAAAATGGAACAAAAAAGCATTTTATGAAAGTTGCCAATTCTTATTGAATTCTGTAATGCTTTTTGAAAAGGCAAATTTCAGTGGCGGAAATCAATGCTTCTGAAGGTAGATCATTAAGGACTTGAAAATGTACACTTCTATTCATAAATGATCTGGAAAAAGAGATGAATAGTGAAAAGATAAAATGTACAGGCAATACAAAATCATTCAAATAATCAAATCTAAAGCAGTCCGTGAATTATTGCATAAGGAATTTGCAATACTAAGCAACTGTATACAAAAAAAAAAATTAAAAAAAAAAGATGAAATCCAGTTTCATTAAAGGAAAGCATTGCACACTTCAATAAATAACTCCACGTGCATATAACAACGTGCTTTACCATAGCCATTGCCATTCAAGATGGAGATACTGGAGCATTTGGTTGGTTCGTTCTCAGCAAAACTCAGGTCCATTCTCAACAGTAATCAAAATAGCTAGAAAAACAGTAAGGTAGACTCAGAGGGAAAATGGTCTCCTCTCAGCATAATGTAAAACACATGCAGTGCATCTGTGTGAGGCAAAGAAGAACAGTTCCAAAGGGGCTCATGTGCTGTTGGAAAGAAGAGGTCTAGCAGGACCAAAAATATAATCTGAAAGCACTGAGTTTGGGCTCTAAGCACTAGAAGATGGGAGAAAGATCTCTCTGTACTTGCCCTGCTGTCCACCCCATTCCTTTCCCAAGCAACTGTTCTTGTTACTCTCTCTCCTGTTGAGAGAGGCCACATGGACCCTCCCCCCCCAGATAGGGTCAATGTCACAGGATGAGAGAAACTTCAAAATGTTTCAGCAACACACAAAAAGCAGAAATCTGCTGGTGGTCTACAGTTTAAAGACATCAAGATGCCGATTTTGAATTGAGTGGGAGGTGCCAGTGCTTAGCATTTCTTAAATAAAGCCATCTTTTCTCTCTTTATCCCAAACTGTGTTTTGCTGGGAAGGGTGGGACAGGAGTAGTTTGTCTTTTCAGTATTTCTGAGATGCACATTCAATGTTTGAGGTTATTGGAACTGGAAAACCAAATTTCATTCTTGATTGATTTTTTTTTCCAGTGGATGGAAATTTAATTGTTTTTAGTATTTGACCTTTCTATTTCATTTAGTTAATGCTTGTGATGATGAAATAGCATTCATGATATTCGCATAGGGTAAGTATTGAAGGCTAGAGCATGAATGATGATTTTTCTGCAATGTTATGCTGCTATGGACACCCTAGAAATGAAATATTTGAAAAACAGCCTCAGCTTTTGATGTTTCTGAGAGACTGATTAAATTTAGTTTCCTTGTAGCCGATGATTAGTCAGGGGAGGGGAGTGGCTGTAAGGGATATCTATGGAAATCCATCTTTTGGGCAACGTCAGAGCTGCTGGAGCTGAGCACTACAGTGAAAATGCATAAAATAAAAATTTTCTTTGCCAGTATCATCAAATGGCAGCACGTTGACTTAAAATGCCACCAAAAACCTTATCTGTCCTTGCTTGCCACTGGAATTTGAGCCATTTTTAGCAGCTGTCAAAGGTGAAGGATATGTCCTACTTTGAACTAGGGAAGATTTCAACCTGAGAAATGGCAAATGTTCTTCCTTCACATAAAAAAAACAATCTCGTCCTCCGTAATAAGAAGCAGTTGACAGGAATCACGTATACTAAAACAGACACCACTTCCAAAAACTAATTTGCAACAGATGCAGGTTTTCATAAAGATCCTCCATTTGACAGGCATCATTGCTGCTTGACAATCTGCTATAGTAGTCAGCTCCACAGCACCGACAAGAGTCCTCACCCCAGCTGGCTGTATGGGTCTGCATGTCCCTGATGTGACCCTGGTTTGTCTCATGGCCCAAAGATTTTTCTTCATGACTATAAGCTTACAGACCAGACTAAAAACACAGATTTTGTCCATGTCATCAGCCTGAAGAAAAGCAAAACACCAACTGCTCCAGTGTGATTTGGACTCAGAGCTTCCTTACTGGTTAGCGGACAGCTTCTACAACCACAGTGGAATTTTATGTCCTAATATATATACACTTAAATTTAAAGGTTTTCCTGCAGCCTTTTATGCTCTCAGAGAGGACAAAACCCAGGTTGGAGTTGTTTGGCACTTCACGACTTCCTTATGACAAAAGTAAAAAATGCTGCAAAAACAACAGATGTCTGATGTGGCCCTCAGAAGCATCTCACCAAGCTGAACGGTCACTCTTCTTTCACAGGCAAAGGATAAAATAGAGATGTGGAAACAGGGATAAGTAGAAAAGGGCAGGAAAGGGCCAGATACCTGTGAAACGAGGTCAGCCAATACACTTGTATCTGTAAAACTGGGTCAGTGGAAGACATGCTTCTTGTACTGTACTTGAAATTCTTAATGAACGACAGAATGGCTTGGGTTGGAAGGGACCTCAAAGGTCATCTAGTTCCAACCTCAAATACAAGAAAATCCCTGCTGTCTTCTGATGCTTCCTTTCTGCCCTATTCTCCTCTATATGCATCCCCTCTCACCTGCACACTTATCTAATCAATCTTGATCTGCCAAGTACAAATAATTTTGTCTTCAGGGTGCATTCCTATCAGAGGCTCATACATACAGAAAACAAACAGATAGCTGTCATGTGTTTTAAAACCAACCCCTCATACACTTCTTCAAAAGCCCAAAGTGGCAAAACGCGCGCATGCACACACATACACAAAAAGATAGAGGACGAAAAACACCCTAATATATGTTTGACTCATCTGTTGATTTTAATTGAACGGTCCGTATCTTCGAGCACTTTCATTATTTTCCCAAGAGCAGGGAAGATAAATGAAAGACAAACCTCGTTAACCTCTGACCATGAAAATCAATAACTTTCAATAAAATTTAAACTAATTTGTTTTCAAAAGATATCACAAACAACTTGGCTCTAATATCATGTGCTCCGGTGCTAATCAGCTAAAGATATTATATTTTTCCAGATAATTTTTGCTAACCTAGTGACCAAGCCTACAATTCTAGAGGAATCTTTGCACATATATGAAAGTTCATTACTGTCATTACCTTGTGGTATGAGCAAACAGTACCCAACTTGCCCTGTACTCACACCTACTCCAAACTGACAATGCAAACACTGCAAAGAGTGCTGCTCTTATTTTTAGTTCTGCTTGGGGTCATCGATTCTTCTTCAACTGCAGAATTGATTCATGTTACACACTTTATCTCACTGAATTCTGCAACCACTGAATGCAAAAGTACATTCCTGTTGGGTTTTGTTGTTTTTTTTGTTTGTTTGTTTGTTTTTTAAGCCTTTCCAGAATAGCACTGGACAAAGCTGAATATGGGCTTGTTTCTGTGGATGTACAAAAAGAAAAGGGTGAAACAAATGCTTAATATTTATTCTAGTTCACGTTCTGCCCTCAGAGAACAGCAGAAACTGTGGTAGTCTGCTAATGAAGTGCTTAAGCTATCAGATTCCTCCAATTGCTAGGGAGAGGATATTTGTATAGATCCCTGCTATACAAGAGGAAATCCATTCCTTACCTCAGTGGAGCATAAAATACATACATTTCAGAACAGAGCTTGGTGTTCTGCAGAAAGAACAAATATAACACTGCTGGAGCATGGCAAATGCTGATAAGAAAAACAGATCAGTGAAGAGAAAAAGCAAGCAGTCCCCCCAGATGTAACAGACAAATTCCCACTGGAATTCTACCAAGGTTAAGGGAAGAACATCAGCTTACAGAAGAGCTATCACCACTAATACAAGAATTGATTCTTCTAATTCCTGGGCAAGGTTAGACACCAGAACATAAGGCTCCAGAAACAATATTTCTGAAGGAAAATAATAGGAGTAAGAATGTTGCCAGGTTGTTGAGGGACCCTCCTTCCCAAAGGGCAAATTTCTCCTCCTTGACCATTTCAGCTTTGGCTGCTCTGCACAGAACTCAAGGGCAGGTACTGGATGTAGCAACATGATAAAGCAGACACCTTGCTATGGAAACCAACTCTGTTTGGTTTGCCCAACTCTGTTCTGCACAAGCCAACCTCTACTGCATGGCTGCTCAATCTCCACTGAATTTTTTCTGCTTCAGAAGTCCCTCACCTAACTTACACCCTTGTTTCACTGAGGCACTTTTTCACGTTAATTGGCCCTATAAGAATATTTCTTCTGCTGACTTTGAGACCTTGGTAGGAAAACACAACAAACCAAAACACCAAACAAACAGATTAAATCAAAAGTCGAGGAAAGTTGCAGACATCTTACTGCAAATTTCTCCAAAGACAGTTGAATCTTTTGCAGAATCTTAATGAGAAATAATCAGCCTGCTACTCTGACAGCTCAGTTGAGGGAGTGAAACAGACTACCATGTAGTAAGGTAGACAACAAAAGCTACATGATGAGATCCTGCTTTTGGTGACTCAGCACAAGAGATTGGTGAGAGTGCACAGCTTGCAGAACAGCAAGAAAACCACACTCCAGCTCAGCTTTCTACAAGTCATAAAGCTGACGATAGATGCATTTTCTCACTGCTTTCAAGTGGAAGTGTTCAAAGAAGTTGGACTATACATGCTAAAAATTATGATGAAGAGGTATCCTGTGGGGACAGAGCACTGATTGAAGGACAGGCCAGTGATCTTCCACAGCAAAGAGTTTCCTCAAGCAGAAGAAAGCAACTAATTCTCAGAACTGAAATGAAATACAATCAGCCACTGTTCAATATTAGATAAGGAAAATCAATATTAGATGTTAGACACTGGATTTTGATTAAATAAAATTTATCTGCTATTAGACAAAAATGTTCAAAGAAAAATTCAGTTGTATTTGCCATCAGGAACATATTTGCCACGAGTGAAAAGATAAGGCTGGATTTTTCGAGAACAGAAGATGACTGCTTGTCAAAAGTACACTATGCAGCACGAAAAAACGACCCAGACATAGGTCATTATTTCTTTCCTGGAAGAGCACAACACACAGAGTCATCCAAAGGACAACAGATTCTTGTTTCTTTCCAGATAACCACGAGTGCTGGTAATTGAGTTCCAACTTCCCACTAATTTTTCCATCTGAGAGGCTTCCCTCTTTTCAAATTGGAAATGAAAACTCTCTGGTACCAGACAGTGCAGCATATTGAATGCCCACATCAAGTCAAATCAAACCAACTGACCTCACATCATTCTCCCAAACACTTATGATAATTTCATTGCACTACCCCCAATGGGGTTTTTACTGCAAAATTCATAAAAACTGACTTAAATCTTTGGCAGTGGAGTAGTGATTGCACTGCAATTACTCTACAAACATTATCCATGAACATTCCATATTACAGGAAGCAATTTACTTATGTTGTGGTTGAAAAACTTGGGCAATATCAAATAATTTTCCCCAGTGACAGCTCTATCTGCTGCTTAGCAGAAAACAGGATTCAGTCTGGAAAGCAGAAGCACTCGACTAACTCATCACTGTAAACTAAGCAGATCCTTGTTTTTTCTTCCAAAAGTTTTCTTCAAAGGGAATGGTTGAGAAGTCAGTCTAAGGATTATAATAGAACACTACAGCTGGAATTTCTAACATCTGCATTCACCAAACGATTCATTCATGTTTGCAAAATCATTTGACAAGCTACGTCTATCTAGTCACCAGTGTTGTTACACTAAATTTTGGAGAAATGAGTTCAAACCACAATACTGAGCAGCAATAAAAATAATCCTGTTGGATTTAGTCTGATCTAACACAGTGAGTGCTTCAGCGTGCACAGCCAGTGTGAGTAATAATTCTGGAGCCACCTTTATTTCATATCCAATGTCACATTTCAGCTTAGATATTAGCAGAAATTTCTTCCCCAGAAGAGTGGAGATGCACCGGCACAGCTGCCCAGGGAAGTGGTGGGGTCACCATCTCTGGAAATGTTCAAGAATCTTGTATATATGGCACTGAGCGTGGTGGAGGTGAGTTGATGGTTGGACTCAATGATCTTAGACGTCTTTTCCAACCTTAATGATTCTATGCTCTCCTGAGACTATTTTTCAAAGGCTGAATCATTCACTTGCTTTTAAAAATCTCAAATTAAGTTTGCACTCTGCACTTGCTTATACTCAAACTCTAGAACTGGTTGTCCATTTGTAAACTCTTTGCTGAAATTATTTTTTAAAAATTTGCAAAAACAGTTCTTTAGTCTAAAGTAGTGACTGTAGAACTGTCTCACTTCGATAGGCACAACAAGCCAAGCTTCATTTAGAAGCTCAAATGAAAACAAGAATTTCAAAGTATTAATCACTCGATAAGCAAAGAATATTTTTTTTTCTTTTAAAGTCAGATCCATTCTGTAATATTTGAACCCACAAAAATTCATTTTTCTGTCTCCTTATGGAAACTGATAGATTGCTCGTACAGATTCAGCTCATGCTGCATAAAACCAGCTGGCAGGAGGATGCTGTGTGAGCTCAAACCTGGCCAACCACACTGCATCCCATAGGCATGAGGAGCTTACACAGACTTTTCTTTTCTACACTGCTGTGCAAATTTAAGTTGGAGCTTTCAGAATTAGATTTACCAGCACAAAAACCTTAACAAACCAGCTATTCCCAAGAGTGCTCATCATGATCTGAGGTCTTCAAAGACAGATTCTGCCCTCGGTTTTATAAACTGAGACAAGAGGTGCTGAATTTTGCAAAGCTGAATTTGGACAGAGAAGCAGCAGAGACTTCCAGGCACTTCTCTACAAGACTGGGAGTTGAAGATGTGTGAAATCAACCTTAGCTTAGCAGTATGCTGGCGTGACTCCTACCGAGTTCATTAGGAATAAAACACAGCTACCTAGGTATCACCTTAAATACCTTGAACATTTCCCAACAGTGGAAACGGATTTCCCGTCACATCCTCTGAGCTTTAAAATGCCCTGCTTGCTTTTTTCAAGACGAAAAAAAGAAAGATTGCACGTGGAGCTCACAAAGTCCATGTGCCATGAATGTTTATGCACATTAGGAAAGCTTTCAAATTTACCGTTTTAAAATTACAGTAATTCCATATCAATCCAATTATTATTAAAGCAACCAATCTGTTTGATCCCCATATCACCTTGGAAAACTGGCTGTTTGATTGCTGTTTCTTTTATCATTGTGACATTGGTGAAGATTTAGTAATCTAAATGTGCACCTGTGGCCTTTTAGCACAATACAACAAAGTGGTGTGCTAGTGTCAGCATGGCTCCGGAGCAGCCCTTCCAAAATTGGCTTCATACATTTTGAATGAACAAAGCAGGTTGACATTCCGTTCATGACACTGTTTTTCCTTCCCACTTGCAGAGTCTACCCTGCTTATTGCCAGCTTATTTGTGTTTTTAAGAAGTTACACAGAGAAATTTGAAGTTGTTTATAGGAAAATAAACTAAATTCCTCAGCTTTCATCCATTTCTAAAATGCAAAAGGGCTGCATTCTTCAGCAGAGCAGTAACTCAGGAAAGCACTAAATATACACTCAAAGTATGTTCCCTTCTGGTATAGTAATTAAGGTGTTTAAGTGATTCATTCAGCGGGGTGGACATCCAATTAGAACACAAGTGTACAAATCATGACAGTTGTGATTTTCAATTGAAAATAAAATCAACAACAAGGGATTTTTCCTTCTAATTTTCACATAAAAAATACAAATTTATTAGATCTCGTTTAAAATTATTGAAGACTATCAAAAGAACATTATTCCAGCATTGATTCAAAACCGTGGGGTGCACTATCAGCATAATTAAAATGAAAGTATCTTGAGCTATTTTCCTATCCGGCTTTCATATTATTGTCTAATTGTTCAGAATGTCTGTTTGTTATGGAGGCGAAGTAATTAAGCACAGCACGTTGAAACAAGGGAGATCATAAAGCCAGAGTTGGCTACATTACTAACACAGATATGAGTGGATGAAAACATTAAAGAAAGGATTGGAATTGTAATTGAAAATAATTGGATGATCCACTTCATTTGCCTGACATCAGGACCGTTTATGAACTTCATTGCTCTTTATCCCTGGATGCTCCCTGCTCACCTGTGTTCTCAAAATGGATATTTTCAAGAGAAATTCTGGAACAACGTTTAAGATTTGTTTGCATTAGCTATGGCTTGTCATAAGGTCTTGAATGGTAAATGGTCTGAAACTCAGCTAGCTACCTCCTAATTAACAAGTCAGACTAAAAGCATAGAAAACACAGAAAACACAGAAGATTCCTATGAAGCCCAACTCAGTATCTCTTGGAATCATTGCAGGCATTTCCTTTCTCATTAGCAGCTGAGGAAAGAGCTCTCCAGCAAGAGCTACTCTCCTAAAAAGAGCTAAGATGGTTCCTCACCTATCTGGAGGCGACGTACAGTTCTCTATATTTTTGTTAACGTAGTGAGCTGAGGCTGGTTTTGGAAGCAAATTTAAGAGTGTCAACAGAAGCTCTTTATTGCTGTCTCTGAGAAACCCAAGCTCTTCACATATCTCCAGCTCTCAGCAAGTTATAACACAACTCTGATTTTGTAGGTCACCACTTGGCAAAATCAAAACTCGCCACTCAGCAAAACTCAAATCTGAGAGTCAGCAACATGGAAACAACCAAGTCACAACTTCCAAAATTACTGAACTGTATAGCCTCTTCAAGAGCCTATCATTTTCTAATCAGCATCTCTCAAAATTTATTGCTAAACATGGTAAAAGTCACACCTAAATCCCTTCACAAACCTTAAAAGTGTTTGCCCAAATCTCAAATTAAAACCAAAGAGCTTCCAAAGTTCTCTCTATAGCCTGGAGTCGTGATTTACAGGGCCTGCACAAGAGCTCTTTGAGTCTCTTTCAGATTCAAACGACAACTACAGGGCTGCTTGGTAGCCAGATTTAAGAATCAAACCTCAGGTAGCTTCTTCTAATAGCATCAGCACGGCTGCTTCGGGGGGATGCTACTCCTGCCTGTACGTGTGCTGCAGAACTGTGTGCACCAGGGAGGTCATTAGTGTGGGCCCTTCAGCAATTAAGACACGGCTGCTGACCTTTCCAAAGTCAGCTGATCAATCTGCAACACTCTCCTAAAAATCGCAAGCGTCGTTTATTGCTAAATAATTTACACAGTATCCTAGCACACTGTCTGTACGGTTTATGTTTATAAAATGAACTCTCCCACATGGACTGTTTTAACACCCCCCCGGGATCTCTTCAAACCAGCCGCTCTCTACAGGCATGCAAAGGTTAAAATAAGGTTAAGTCGCAGGATTTACATTCAACAAAATACTGCGCTGATTCAATAACCTTTGCCTGAAATGATGCATCAGTCATCAGAGTGGCAGCTCTGTTTGACTGGTGTGGCAGCAGGCTGGGACCAGATAGCACCCAACCTGCCGTCAAGTCTCTCCCAGGTCTTGCTGACCTAGAAGGGAGGTGGAGACATTCTCTTTAAGTGAGACAACATGAATTCATCTCCAGACTGGGGGAAAGAGAGAAGAAAAATGAAAGGGTGGGAGGGAGGGGGGCATATCCTGACCCCTTATCCACTTGAATGATCCTCTAGCCAGAAATAAATAACTGAAATCACAGTTACTGAGCAACTGGATGGCAAAGAGAGGACCAGAAAGCTCTTCAGTGAGCGTTTTAATGTCTTCCATAGATTTTATTAGAAGAAGGTTTAGAGAAGGCAGGACACAAGAAATGGGAGCCAGGGGCAGAAAGGAATTTGGAGTAGTACAGTGGGGTGAGCCTGGAGAAAGCCATTCCCATTATGCCATTCAGTGGACATAAGGAGATATTTACCACTGGCCTCAGGTTCAGCAATTCATAGAATCATTCAAGTTGGAGGGGACCCTTAAAGATCATCTAATTCACCTCCTCTGCAATGAACAGGGAAATTCCAGCCATCAGATCAGAGTTCAAGCAGAAGAACCAGGACACAAGGTCAGTATTTGTATCCTGCCCAAGCTGTAAACTCAGCACAACCTTGGGCAAGTCACTCAGGTCTCTTGTATGTCATGAGCCACACTGCCAAACGAGTCCTCTTTCAGGAGAAAGGTGGTGGAAAATACAAAAGCTGAAGGCTGAGTTTAGCAGTTTCCTGAGAAATCACCTATTCATACATCCTGAAGATTGACAGGCTACTGTACTTTGCTGCTCTCCATTTCCTCACTAAAGTACTTCAGCCACCAGAGCCAACATACATGGCTGCTCTGCACCTCTGTGCCCCACTTGGGTTGGCTGTGAGATGCCACATGGGACTCCTGCATCAGAGTGAGGGATGCTCTGCTGCATCTTTATAGGGACAAACAACTCAAACACCCATGGAAGCATGAAACATACCCTTAATCCATTGGCAAATCAAGCATTTGCTTTACAAAAGCATCTAAGTGCTCTCTCTGACCTCTAAGGAGCACAGAAGGAACAAGAACAGCTTCCAAGCTCAGCTCTAATTTATTTTTTAACATAAAGGTTTGAAAGTTTCTTGTATTGGTGGGGAACCCAGATAACTGTTACTTCATGCTTGTTATTGTTGTTCCTACTTTATAAATGTAAATTCTATTGAGCTTCAAACAATTGAGACACCCCCAGGCTCTGGTTCTATTATCTATCTGACACAATGCTGTTTGGTTTTTAATTTTTTCCATACTGCTTATTCCTTATTCTCAGTCTTAAGACAAAAGGTGCTCCTTCATTTGAACCTTCCTGAGACAAAATTTTAAGAATTTTTATAAGGAAAATATCTTTTATACAAACGGCATAGTCAAATTTCACAATGAATACAGAAACAATCTCTCTTTTCCTAGGCTCTGCATATGTGGGACGATAGCGTGGGATCTGGAGACTCATAGCAACCACTTGAGTCTTCCCCTTCATCTTCCTGCTGCCGTGGGGCTGTTCCTTACTACACATTTTTCAGTGTCTTGTCTGATCTAGTTTTAAATGTGCCAGACACTGAAGTACTGCCACACACCCAGGGAGATCATCTCCTAACACAATACATCCCACCATCAGAAGTCTGTCTGATGGCTGGACCAAGTTGCCTTTTGGTTCATAACATTATTCTCCCTTATACTTTCTATCTGTAAATAATTATTTCTTCCCAACCGTTTGTATTTTTTAGGGACTTTTAAGATCTCCTTCACTTTCTCCTACTGAATAACTGTTCATTATTCATATACCACACAGTGGTCTTAATTTTTCTGCATAATCATTTGGACTCATATCTGTTTTGTTGTTCCTCATCAGGAATGTATTAACCAACAGGTGTTCTCCATGTAACAGCGCCTTAGTGGTGGAGTGCAATAAAAGGCAAAAAGCAATACAAATTCAAAATAAAAGGAGGTCTAAGGAAATTTATTCTTTAACATAAAAGAGCATGGGCTTTTTATTAGAAGACTTTGTGATCCAGAATTTCTTGGAGACATATCAGCTTAGACAAGCCCTTAAGTAAGAAAGATTTCTCATGTCTAATAGAGATCTGTGGTCAAATCATACAGATTCAACCACTCCAAAATGACCAAATGCTGGTTTTCCACATCAGCACTCCATTAAATGAGCTGAGATTTACACTGCCTCCCTGTAGATAAGCATCTAACTCCTAACAGATTGATTTTATTATTTAATATAAACAAACATTCCTTGATCCAGCAGAGGAATGCAACATATCCCAGCATACTGTTCAGTCAAGGAGACATTCATATTCTCAGTCCTGCATCAAGCAGATGAGAGCAGTTGGACTTTTGGTTATTCTGGAGTGAGGCCTGGGGCACAGCACTCAAGTGCAGGTTAGCATCCATCAGACTAACTACAAAACTCCAGCATCAGACAGGGCCCCTCTGCTTGGGGCTGCTGCACCTGGAGTTGTGTGAATAATAGCATGGGGAGATATTGCTCCTGAAGGAGAAGTTAGTAGATTGCTATGCTGAAGAACCTGTTGTGCTGCTGCCTCCCCCAAAAGCTATTGGAATTAACACACACACACACACACACACACACACACACACACAAAGATTTCAAGTTATTTTTGATAACAGCACCAGCAAATTCTTCCTGAGGGCCTTTTTCTGTTAGATTTAACCACCACAGGTCATAAGTGCTTCCTTAATAGGAAGCTTGCAATTAGCAAAAATATCCCCAAGTCCCACATTTATTTATTGTTCATTTTTAGCTGACCAAGGTGCAGAAATGATAACACATGCCTTCAGTGACTAACCACCACAAAGAGCAAATAAACCAAATACTAAGAATGCTCTATAAGCCACTGCCAAATGCTTTCTGATAGTAAATCCTGAAAAGCCAGAAATAATTTTTGATAAGTTTTCCACCCAAAAAATAAAAGCTGAAATCTCAGCTAAGAACTCAGCAATAACTACTTTGAGTTCTGAGTCTTGTCCATGCTTGCAAACTTTCTATACTTTCCAGAGAGGATACTTTTCTCCTTTCTTTAGTCTTTTTCACCCTCTCGACATCAGTTCAGCTGATAGCCCACACCATCACAGCTACTTTAGCTACACTAGCTCACTCATGTAATGTCACCTCCAGTTAGCAGCAGGCAGTGGGGAAAGAAAGAAAACATGGCATGATATAATACTACATGGACTAGCTGAACGTAATGCAAGTTGTCAGAGAATTGTAGTGCTAGGCTTTAAAGGGAAGCAGGAAGATCTATTTGTGAATGTAGTTGCTGAGGAGCATGCCTTAAGGGTATCAGTAATTTATCCCTCAATATCCCCCAGGAAACCAGACTTTTCATTGTCAAGATGGAACTTTTGTGAACTTTTCCTGCCCTCCATATTTCTCTTTCACTCTGACCTAGCCAAATACTCTGACCCTTTTTTCACCCACACCCATGACCTTCTCACAAGGAATTGCAGAACCTATCGTCAGGATCCAGAGCACGAGAGGTTCAAGTGACACACTTTCATGGAGTCTCCCATCTGGGGCACTAAAATACAACAGCCATTCTGGACAAGGAAGGGTCCTAAGTGAGAGCCTCCACAGCTCCCTGCTCTTCAGAAAACAAGGCAAAGTGTATATCAAGAAACAAAATGAAAGCAAGCTAAGGAGCAGCTCCTCCAGCTCACTCCTCAGGGTTCCTTTCATTCCAATGAGATCTCATAAGCTGCTGCTCAACAAGGGAAAGGGCCAAGTCTGACTGTTTCCTATTTGGGGTCATATACTGCGTAGATCACCTACAGAAAGGATTGTTCAATCTGTGGTGAGTAAATGCAGCAGAGTATAGTCACAAAAGGGAGGAAGACTCTATGAGAAACTGGTGACTCCTTTAAGCTAGTCAATATCTCAGAAGCACACTGTTGGTAATTTAACAAGTGAGCAGAAAATAATAGTTTTGTTAAATATTATGTCTCTTAATGTACCATCATTCTTTGTGACATGATTGGTCTGCTACAAGTAACGAAACCATCTCACTCTCTTCAGTTCTCAAAACTTTGGAATTGTGATAACAGCAGGCAAATCTGTGATTCAGATTGGGAGGAAAAAAAGACTGAAAAAAATCATGGAAAAAAGATTCAGAAAAAATTTCAAATGACTGGCTTAGTCACGTGTTTGTAGACCTTGTTCAAGTTCTACGTCAGATATATAAACTACTACTGAGAATTCTGATTTGCCACTTTTGCAGCAAACACGGGCATCTCAGTGGGCCCACAAGCCCTCTGCTCCCCATGTGCAAACCCAGAGAACTCTCCTGGCAATGGCCAGAAGCTGGCAGTGACCAGGGGCAACTAAAAGCCTTTCATTCTCATTTCACGTGAGTGCTGTACCCTTCAGCTCCCAAGTACGCAGCTCATATTCAGAACTCCTGATTTTGACACTGATCTCCTAGCCTACCTGACACTTTATTCACACTTTGTGCTGATCTGTAAATCTGTAAAGCAAAAATGAGAAAGGAGATTAAATAACTCAGTTCTGAAACAGCTTTGAGTTGGAAAAGCATTCTGGAGGGATAACAATAATCAAATACTTTCTATATTCATCTCCCAGATTTCACAAGCTGTAAGATAAAGGGCAAGTCAGTTTCTATGCTGTTGCCCAGGATTTATCTTCATTTCCAAAGGGATTTACAGACACATGCAGGAGTTACCTCCTGCTAAACAGCCTTTTAGTTTGATGAGTATTTTGTACCATGGTCATCAGTTCATAATGTTTCATAATGTTCATAATACAAAATACTGCTATTTTGTAGGGACAAAGTTGATCCCCAGACAGTGTTTGCATATGGAAATAATACAACTTTTACGAGAACAGCTCACGTAGTTGGAAGTTACACACATGCTTTTCTTCAGAGCAAGCAAGTCAAAAGCAATTTGTCTGACTAGAGATATTGATCAGACCCAAAGGAAGAAGATAGCTGGGTAACTGAGGAGCAGGGGCAGGATGTTAGTATGGGAAGAGATGTCTCCCACTGAAAAATGGCAGTAGGTAATTTATCATCTATGGAACACAATGCGATTACCGGAGCGAAGGAGAAAGCTCATAGCCGATGGGTATTCACCTCCTTCCTTTCTATTCTGGCTTTTGTATAAAAGTTCTATCCCATCACCACACTGGTGTTCATCTTCATACGTTTGTATAATGAACAAACAAACAGAATAGAAGTAGCTAACGCTCCAGCTAAAGACAACAGACTGGCTGGTATCTACTCTCTCCACACTCAGTGAGGATTTAAAATTAAATAGCTCTCATTTCTGATGGAGATAGCAGTAACCGAAAAGCCATTTCTTCTATATCTCCTCATTCCATAAACCAGTTGCTGAGATCAGACACCATCTGATGATAACATCAGCACCCCATTAACACTTCTGACAGAACATGGGCTTTTATGGGCATGATGATGCAGCAAACCCCTGCCCTGCCTTCGCTTGCACTTGTGTGCATCTTGTATTCATTTTCAGGTGCTATTCCAGATCACATGCACAGCAGCATGAGGCAACTGCTGCCCCAGGCTTGTGCGATGCAGGTACTTGCAGGGCTTCTGTGCACTGCAGGCAGGACGGGGAAGCCTTCAGACTGCAGTATGCTGCTTACTGCAGTAATTCAATTTTTTGGAATAGTAAGCACTCTCTAATGAATGAGTCAAAGTTGAAACATTCAGATGCTTGCACTGTATTATAAAAACAGAAATACCCACTGTTGCCTCATCAAAGTTTGCCTGTAAAAGGCACAACATGCTATGCTTTCAAATAGGGCAACAGTCATCTTGCAAAGGGATTTCAAAAATCATAGACTACTTTTTACATTTGTCTGGCTACTCCACTGTTCTGCAGAGATTTATCATAGGAATTGTGATGTTAGAATTGGCTAAGACTGCTGAAGACAAGTGGGGGTTTCAGGTGTTCGACAGCAGTCCCTGACAGAGGTGAATGCCTTTCACAGCAGGCAGTCCCCTCCTCTCTGCAATTTGAGTCTATTAAGCCAAGTACCTTGGGTCACCAATCACCCTTCAAAACCCTGGCTGTTCATCACAACAGCACACATTTTCATAAAGGACAGAAAACCTTTAGCATCAAAAATATGTAAATATACCCAATAAATTCGTTCCTAGGATCTGTTTTTAAAGTCAGAAACCTAACTATTACTTCCAGCCTCTTTGCAGGGCTGTAAGAGATGATCATTTTGCCTTGTAATGGTTCTGACATAAAGCGGGTATCAAAAACTGCATACTCTTCATATCCATCCAGCTGTGTTGAGCAATAAACATGATAATTATGCAGATAAGGCTTAAATAAATTCCTATACCTAAGGGCAGCCGAATGCTTCTTTAAGCAAAACAATAATTAACCCTCCATGAGCACAGACCTTTGCTTATTCCTAAGGTGCAAAACCAGAGTCTTGGCACCTCCTAGGTATCTGGCACAGATACAAACAGGTCAGCATACTTCAGGGGAAACAGCTCCAAGGCAGTTTCCAGTGAGGTTCCAAAAAAAGGTCAAGAACTACAAGATGTGCTCATTTCTGTGCCTCGACACTGGATTTGAGGTGTCATTCAAACAAATGTCAAAGGAATTGTAGGTGAAGGAAGAACATAAACTCCCAGTGGAAGTACTTGCTGAAAAACAAAGAGGAGGTACAAGCTCAGCACCAAAGATCCTTGCAGTAAACTGAGTAGCCCAAGGGCTCAAAAGTACAATCAAGCTATTGCAATGTAATGAGCTACCAGCATTGGTTGATTGGCAGAAACCTCTCATGTGCATGGTTTAACTCATAACAAAGATGAAGATTTGTTTATCTTAACCTCTTCCATTATGTTAAGGCTAGTCTGTTTTACTTTGTCTTGCTGGTTACGTGCAGTTGAGGTTTGACCTGACAGTCAACAGCTGCAGATTTGTAGAAAAAAGGTCTACACTGATCCTTCCATGGTTAGGAAGCAGAAGTTACCAGTCACAGAAAACTCTTCATCTCTGCACTCACTAGTCAGAGCCCTTTCCTTCTATAATGTTTCTCAGTAGATTTTTGGAAGGCATCCAAACCTTTTATCCCCACCAAATCACAGTTTAGTTCTGTACTGTATGGAAATAATGCTGCTTCTGAGTTTTTAACCTGCTGTGTGATTCGGATGCTTCCTAATTCCCTCATTGTGAAAACCAGTGAATAATCATTCCCTTGCCCTGCCTCCCCAACACTCACAGCTTTCCAGCTGGCTTCTGGAGCCACTGTGCAGCACTGCCCACCACAGCCCTGCCTGGGTACAGATGGCAGGGGCTCTGAGTTGGGACTGCTCTTGAATCACTGGGAATACAGAGCCATGGCTCACATTTAACAAGCCTCCATGGCCAGGCCTGCAGAAATTTCTCTGTTCTATGCAAATAATAATAATACAGAATTAAAAAAAAAAAAAAAAAAAAAAAAAAAAAAAAAAAAAACGAACACGGAGATAGGTATGGCTTTCCCTGTGTTTCATTCATGGCAACACTATTGCATCCTGCCACTCTTAGTTTGATTTGTAGCAACCCTGGCTAAGTTGAACTGAGAATGACAGGGACCTGACCACATCCTCACTCTGCACGCTGAAATCTTACCTCTAAGTTTTGAGCATGGATGTAACTCTCTCAGAGCAAAGGAGCAGGTTTTAAAACACGCAGAAAGTTTCCTGCTCCCCATTACATTCTTCAACTCCTTCAAAAGCCCGTTTCTGCAGAGCCCCTGTTGACTTCATCTGTTCTCAGAAGAAAGGAGGTTTCTGAGGCCATATCATGCGTAAGGAACCCAGATCCCAGGGGAGGCTGGAGACTCAGCACAGCCTCTTTTCAGAAGCCAAGGCACAATTATGACAATTTCTGCAGAGGGCTAGCAGCCCTGAAGGGTGCCATGCTGTGACAATGACTGAAACCCCTTTCAAATCCGTTTTTCAGAGCCTGATAGTTCTGTCGCAGCTCGCAGGGATGAATCAGGCATCCCAGCAGGCTTCCAGGGCACAAAGGGAGAAGTGCCACAGGTCTCTGCGTGCGAGTCAGTCTATGCCTGTACCAGCTGCAAAAGAAACACTTCGTACTGATGTCATCTTTACAGCTATTCTTGTTTTTCCCTTAGACAGGTGTCCCAGGGCTTGCTGCTTCTCCCTGGCTGGGTCTCTGAGGCTTCACATACTTTCTTCTCCTATACATAAGAATCTAGAATTTAGACAATTGAGTGTGATAAAAAACTGAGGTATCCAGAAATAATAATGGAAGTCTTTTATCAGCTTTCCAATCAGTAGAGAAGAGCACTTTGCTCTTCTCTTGTATGAATTCACTTGTATGAATTGGAGTATTCCTTATGCTTGCATGGAAATACCTTCAATAGTAATGGGATGCCTATGGATTCCATTGGGAGCAAGGCTGAAACAACTTTATGACTTCTTTAAAATATACACAACTTCTTTAAAAAGTCTCATTCAGGATACATTTCAACTGGAAAAGGAGAAGAATAACTTGACTTCTGGCAGCAGAACAGAAACCCAGAGAACATACAGTGGAAGTCTCACCTCCTCCTGTGCTGTGGCCTACCAATGCTAACTCAATACACTACTTGCCAAAATTGGGTAATCTCTACACTTGGAAATTGTTAGCTAATATAAACTAGAAGCTAAAGCACAGAAAATCCCATTTTCTGTAAACTCATCACATCTCCCTTTGAGTTTCAGTCCCGGGCAGCAGCTGGCTCTGGGCAGCCCTTCCCTGGCTCATCATGGCTCTCATCCAGACCACTCAGTGCCAAAGCACATTACTTAGCAATTTGCTGCACTGAGCTACCTCATGCTCAGCTCCCTGGACTCAGTCCACCCCCCAGTGTCTCCCAGCAGCTCTGAGTCATATGCTTCCTCCGCAAGAGCCCTGGAAACCTGTGCTAAAGGAATGGTGGTACCTGAGGCCAAGCAGAGCTGAACTTCAGCCCTTGTAAAGGGCTTGCACTGCCCAGCAACAGATGGCAGTGTATAACTTCTAACCAGCATGAAAATGATGTTTTCCTCTCACCAACTGGAATACTGATAGAAACATGCTCAATTTTTCTAGTTCGATTCCATTTTTCACTCCAAAACCACAGTCTTTGTCATGATGCTGGACCCAAGTCATACCATCCGGTTCTCCTTCTTTGCTGTTCCCTTTTCTGAAGCACCAGATCAGGCTGAGTAACTTCTCATTCAAAATTCCTACTCTGGAAGGTTGCCGTTTTGGTATCTCCATTGCTGGGATAACAAAAGCACTGTTGCAACAGTTTTAAACTGGAAGAAGGTAGATTTAGACCAGATATTAAGAAGAAATTATTTAGTGTGAGGGTAGTGAGACACTGGAACAAGTTGCCCAGTGAAGTTGTGGTTGCCCCCTCCCTGGAAGCAACATGGAAGCTGTGAGAAACATGGTCTAGAGGGAGGTGTTGCTGCCTATAGCTGGGGGTTGGAACTCAGTGGTCTTAAAGGTTCCTTCCAACCCAAACCATTCTGTGATTCTGACGTGACTCTATGAATATGAAGAATACAAATGCTTGACTAGGGATGCAAAGAATTACGTTTCCAGTAAGGAAATAGTTCCTTGGAATAGTCTCTTCAGAAAGGTTAATTTGGAAGTTTTACGGGCAGACATCATCATCCCTATGTTTTCAGAGAAACAAGCACATTCAGCACGTAACTGGTGTCTCAGGCACATACCATCCAGTACAACTGTTAATTAGTGCTGTCTGCTATTTTGCTGTATTTTATAAAAAACAAGTAACACACAGATCTTTGTAATCATAATGCAGCAGCAGGAAGCTGTTTTGTATCAGACCAGTGCTTTGCACTGCCAGCCTCAGAACATGTTCACAGTCCCCCTGTATCACAGCCACTTCCAGAACAGCTTTGGGAGTCCTTGGTTCAGTGTTCATTATACATTTAAAAATAACAACTACTCTCTAAAGTAGAAGCCAGAAGCTCCTGTAACTTAGCAACATAACAACGCACCAACAGTGGCAAAAGAAACCCTTAAGACCCACCTGCTCCCTTGTTGCTCCTATTCATTTGCCATAAGTTTGTTACTTACTGATAAGCAAAGCAAACAACACTGCCATGACACGCATGTTCCACGTTTGCCCACCAATTTCTTTGTTGACAAAACGGTTTGTAAGCAAACAAGGAATTAATAGAGCTTTGTATACACGGGTGAAAGTTGATAATATCAGTAATATCGTCTGTCAACCGAGTTAATGCTACCAATACACTAATTACATGAGAAACACTGAGAAGTTAAAGAAAGCCAGTTGCTTTGAAGAAACTTAATTCCCTGTAATCAAATGCAAGTACAGCTATAGCAGTCTAAACATTTATTTTCAATGTCATTTCTATCAAAACAGATGATCTGTTATCTTCTGATTATTAAATCTGCAAAGATACAAGTTGAAATGAGCCATCTTATATATAAAATCCAGAAGAGGAGGAAATCAGTGATAAAAACGAGAAAAAGCCATAGGACTTTGCACACCAAATTTTTTTTGTGTGCGTAACTCAGATATTCTTCAAGTGAATGATCTCTCCTGCTGACTCTTGTATGTCAGGCTATGGGAATCTGCACCTTCACTCTCTGGGGCAGTATCTTTTTAAAAAAAACATGAACCTGAAGATGGACTTCTGAAATGAGATTTTACTTTTCCTGATTCCTGAAGGGGAACTGCTTTGAGATTACATTTTAGAAAATATTAAAAACATCAGACAGACACTCAGGCATAGAATTGGGAGTTGAATTTTTAGCCCTTTTCTTCCTTTTAACTCTCCCTTTAAAAAAAAAATCTGGTACACAATTCCATCTACCAACCAAGAGGCCACGCAAGGCTGAAAAAGCAATCAAAGCTTTAGTAAGTGATAAATTGTCTTTTACACTAGTAATTAGGTTGGAGACAGCACTGACTTATTTCTGAAAAGATCAGAGAATGGGTGAAGCCTACAAAAGTCTTCCTCCCTAGGAAGCAGAAAGCTGTTCCACCTTACCTTCTCTTTAACAGATGTGCCTATGGTCACTTGATGGTCATTGGCACTTGCTTTCCAAAGCATCTCAAACAAAGGTTCATTTTGGTGGTGGCATCAGCACAGCTGTTGGTTTGGGAGGCAGAACTGATGGGAGAGCTCCAGACCTCACAGTATGTGGGATCCTCACCTGGAACAGACCTACTTAATGGTTTGGACTGCTAGCCTGCCTGTTTTGCTTTAAATATCCTAAAGTAGGAGAGAGATTTATTAGAGCAGTCCAGAGGCTACCCAGATCAGTGCACAACCTAGAGAGCAGACACTATCCTTCTCTCATTTGGGTCTTCATAATACTAAAGGATCTGTCTTAGGTCTGGAAATTGAATTAATCTTGCATTCAGTTGGAGACAATGCCTTTCAGAACTGTTTTGCTTCACTGAATGCTTTAACACAATAAATCCACATGAGTTTATTCTGATGTAGACGATCTCAGTCAAGTTTTGTGCCATATTAAGCCTCCTCTTGAAGCAAAACAATGGGCGGTGTTGGGTCTGTATGCTATTTGTCACAGCACAAGACCAGATCCAAAACTATGAGCACTGCATTGGGTTCCTTTATTTCCCACCTAACAAGCAGCTTTATAGAAGCTGTGCAGACAATGGTCTCAGGCAGACATTTAGAAAAATCTCACTGTTATCTCTCTGTCATTCACTCACTCTGCTTTGGCACAAGCAAGTCCAGCTGCTTCTTAAATACAAAGGGAGGAGGCAGCAGCAGCATCCTTGACTTAGCCTTCTTACTGGGAACCTCCTCTGGTGCCTCCAATTAGGTTTTATCCCTTCCAATTGATCTCAAACAAATCACGCAGATTTCCTTGTTCCTTGGCTAATGATTTCGGTAGAAAACTGGAAAACTGTGGAAATAAGTGGGAACTCTACAAGGAGCTCTGCATGAGCACCACCTTCTCCTTATCACCCTGATGTTCTCAAAAAACAAACCTCGTTCATCTCTGAACACAGCAATTCCCGTAACCCAGGCTTCAGAGAGGACTGCAGAGAGAGAACACTGCAGCAACTAAGAAAACAATTTTCAGCAGAACGTATTTCCTGAGACCTACATACTGCCTTCATTTCTTCCCATCTCCGAGTTACTCCTCCTGAGAAGCAGTGACAACTCTACCTTAGAGCTTAAGTAACCGGACTGCTACAGGTTCAGAAAACAGCCCCACCTCCAAGGGTCATTGCTTACCTACAGCCTCAAACACACCTGCTGTGTGCCACAGGAGCTCTGTGTTATGTAAATTAAAAGCAAGGTCAGCCGACCAGCCTTTGGCTATATAGCAAGTGCCAGAGGTCCACCTTCTGGCAGCAGTTTTGAATATCCAGTATTTCCAAGTCTCTCCCTCCTCACTGAGGAGACCTCAACTCCCAGCTCTGCTCTGGTTGACCTGGAGTTGTGACAGCTTCCAAAGATTGAAGTTCTTTACTCCCAAATACATTTTCTCTGTGTGACAGCAGTGTGCCTCTGGATGAAGAGGTGCCTGCCGCAGAACTCACTTGTGCCTCACAGAGAAGAGGAATATTATAAAGCTCTCCACTTTTCAATGAGCTAAAAACCAATATAACTCCAAAAGCCACTTTCAGCCCTGGCATCAGGGAGTGCCAAGTATACTGCAGGAAGAATATCTTCTAATACCCAGAAGGTCAGACAGAAAATTGATTTTTGATTATTAAACCATATAAATATGCTGCGTATCATAGATCATCCTGCACTTCCTTTAGTTCTGCCTTTTCTTCCCCTATTGTATAGGACACCTTAATATGGTGCAGCACAAAGGACATTAAACCTCCAGCAGAGAAGACACCTCTATCTTGCCTTAATTTGTACTGCTTGTATCAGAAAGGCATTTCCAAGATTTAGACCAGGAGATATGAATGTAATCTCTCTGGAGTTAAACTAAGCTACCTACGGGCCTGATGTTCTTATGGTTTGCTTGAGCAAAACAAATGTTTCATCCTTATCTATGTATTTATTTGCTAATTAAAATGCATGGTCTACATTAAACACTTTTTACCCAAAGGGCCTTCAGCAGTGCTCTTTCACCAGTAAAAAAACAAAAAAAAACAACAACAAAAAACAGCAATAGAAGGTTTTAAATATGCTACATACAGAAGCCACTCATTAATATTCCCAAAGAGTAACATCATCAAAGCAGGATATTAGCACTACAGGTCTATCTATACAAAAGAATTGCCAATCTAAACACATGACAAGTGAAATCAGAAGCAGCCAGAGATAGACAGAGGGAATGTACTCAGATCTTGTCAGTTGTTATGGAGAGCTAAGCAATTCTATGTCACAATTTGCATTTTTCCCCAGGTATTCCCAAAAGTATGCAAAAAAAAAAAAAAAAAAAAAAAAAAAAACACAACTCTGCAGCAGCAAGACAAAATTATCCAAAGCAAACAGGGAAAGGTTCGCAGTGCTGCTAGTGATGATTCTGTTATATCTCAAATTCAATTAGAAAGAGAGGCAGCTAAAATAGCAGCACCTTGCTGATGAGGCAAATCTTTGCCAAGCTGAAGGATAAAATTGTATTTCTGAAGTTGGTTCATGCAAGGGTTTTACAACGCTCGGCAACAACAAACTAAAGTACAAGTTTCCTTAATGTGCTTTGCTTCTGAAGGCCTCAGATCAGCCCAGAAGCATTAATTATGGTTGTGGACCTGCAATTACAAACAAAGGAGTAATCAGATCTTTCTGATTTTCTTCTTATCAGCCAGTTTGCCTTCATGGTATTTTAAGATAATGAAATTTACTTTGTATTTGCAACAGATTAGGGCCATGCATGTGGTCAGTTAATCCAGTAGAGCTAACAAGCATGAAATTATAAAGCACAGTAACATACATACTTTTAGTGTCAAGCTCAGCAGCTCTGTAGAATGGCAAATGTCATGAAAGAGTTTCTTTTTTGCCACTGACCAGTTATTCTACGTTATTCTTACTTTTCATCTTATGCTCATTTTACTGATGAGCAGAATGAGACAACAGCAGCTTACTGAATGAAGGCCAGGCAGCACATCAGCAGAGAGATGGAAACCAGGAAGGTGCACTCTGGCACCTGGACTTTTCCCTATAAAAATTGGGAGAACAATTTCTTCTCAGAAAGAGAAGTGATGCATTGGCACAGGCTGCCCAGGGAGGCAGGGAAATCACCAACCCTGGAGGTGTTCAAGAAAAGGTAGATGTCACACCAAATGGCATGTGATAGTGGGCATGATGGGGATGGCTTGATGGCTGGACTAGATGGTTTTAGCAGTCTTCTCCAACTTTAATGATTCTGTGATATCATCCTTACTATATCAAATTGCGTTACATTATAATCCCCTTGTGGCTAGCATTCACATACCTTTCCTCTCAGACACTCATCTGAAAACTCATCTGCCCCCAGACCTTCCACAAACTCAGGCAACGTATCCATATTTTAGAGCCACACTTCTATCCTGTGTTATGTTCTCCTGCTGAAAGGAAAGCAAGCTTTGAATAACCTTGGGATTCTGCAAACTGAGAGCAAACACACCTGCAATGGAAAATTTCTAACTGGACAAGGGAACTGCTGAAATGCCAGAGCTGAAAGTATTTTATGTGCAAGTAACAGAAGATACCTGATTGGGCTTGATCGGGAAGAAAAAAAAAAAAAAAGAAAAAAATCCTTTTTTGCAGACAGAATTAACTGACAGCATATATGCAACCACTTCAGCTGTTTACCAAGTGACTAGTGCATACAAATCAAGGTTGTTCGATGTCTAAATGCTAATGTCTTCATAGACTATGCAAGCACAAATTTGCACCTACAATAAGAGGAAGCCATTTTCTTTAAGCTTTAACAAATGTGGCTAAGAGAAAGTGAAGAGAAAGGCAACATGAATATTTCAGGGTGTGCATCTTGAAAGCTTTGGTGCAGTGGCACAGCTCCAATTAAATTCAGTAGAAGCCTCACATCTAAAACCTGGAGCAACGCTTTGAACAGTCCAAGGGTTTGATGTCAGAGTACGACTTTCAGCGTCAATTGCTTTTGTTCAGCAGAAGCCTACACAGAAGAATGAAGCATAGTCTCTTCCCTTAGCCAAAGAGAAGGCTGAAGAGAGCAGTAAGGAAGGTGACAGAAGTTCAGAGTAGAGACTAATACAAACGTTTGTCCAACAGTGTCTGAGGAGCCACAATGACACTAATGGAAATAATTCAAAGAAGTTAGGCTTTGGTTCTTTCTTTACTCAACATCAGAGAAGATTCAGAAACAATTTTCATTTTCTTTGAACCAGTGAAGCCCTGAAGGATAAAGGAAGCTCCTGCATCCACTGATCCAGTTCTAATCATCATGATGGTAATGCTCTTACTTCCAGGAGGATTAATCTGATTGTTTGAATAAACAATTTTGCTCATCTGTTGAGAGCACTCAGAAAACACAAGTGTCTTTGGACACGAGTGCATCAGTGCTTTACTCTGGATCAAGTGTGTGCTTCTGAAGACACTCTCCTGCTTGTCTCCACTTGCTGGGCTGTGGTTCTCATCACAACAGCCTGTGCTTGGAGAACTCAACCTTAATTTGGGATAAAATTAGCTTGGAAAATACATTCCAGGATTTTACCTAATGTTCTCCCTCCAACTGGTGACGCACAAATCATGGGGCCAGGTTACAGCTACCTGAGGTAAAAGCCCCTGAAATATATGTATTGTTGGGGCTGGACCTTCAGAACCATTTTACTCTATAGATGTGGTCCTGTTGAGGTGTACAATGCAGACACAGCCTCCACAACCTCTGGAGCACGGTTCTGACATCTCCAGTCCCAGAAGTTGTTTCTTATGAAAGATTTTGCAGGTGCTAGAAAATCATTTACTTTCATATCTGACAAGTTAGAATCTACTGATGACAGCATTAATTTCAAGAAACCCAATTAAAAAACACCAATTAAACTGTTTCTAGTAGGAACTGCTTTCACTGGCATATTCCCCTCAAGCTCAAATGTGTTAAGCGACAACTTTTTGTGTCAATATTTTTGCTCTGAAGATGTTTTCTCTTCCTATCATTTTCAGAAATTTATGTTATTTCATGACATGTCTGTGGCATCATGTCTACATATCATTATTTCAACTTGTCATGTCACATTCTGCAAGTCTACTGCTGCCATGTCAAATCATCACGGAGCAGAGCAAAGCAGTCTCTTTTCTTTATCATTAAGGGCAGCTGCTGCTCTGTGCAAATTGAAACATCAATATACTGCAGAAGGGTTCCAGGCTACTGAAAACAGTTGCTCCTGAAATTAGTACACCAAACGCTTATCTTCTTTTCTTGTTCGAAGTGTTAACCTGTATCACTTCAACACAAACAGGAGGCACTTTGTTCAAGCAAACAAAGTGAAAGTGTTTCAAATATCCACAAAGGCTGCATTATGATTGTCTAAACAGACAAAAAGAATGTGAGAGAAGGTCATTTTTAGATACTGTTTGTATCCAGAAGTACAGAGGCAGGAATCACAGAACTGTGAAACACTGTCATAGAAAAGCCTTTGACATAGCTGGAGATTTAAACTTGCATCATTTGCATTCCGCTCTAGTGCTGTAACCATGAGCCATTCATTCTGGCACAGCAATGGGCTGCATGGAGGAGAAAGAGAGGAAATGAGAGAAGCCAGTAAGATTCAACACACTGGAGTAATGGTTTATATTTCCAGTCTTTGTCCCTGCCAATTGCTGAAGTAGGGTTGGAAAAAACAGAATTCAGAAAGTCTATTTCCCAGATATTGTTGAAAGGGTCATAAGTTCCAGTTCCCTTAAGAACCTTTGCAAAAGAGGATTCCTATTGAGAAGAGATGCTCATAAACCTGCGGGCAGTTCCCAAAGTCCTTTAGAAGTTGAGGTGGTCAGAAAGAGTCCTGAACTCCCTGAAATGATTGCTTATGCTTCCTATCAGGATGTAGGAGAAGTAGCAGGCACCAAACATTGTAGATCATTCCCCTTTCATCTCTCCAGTGAATCAAAATGTCAGGAGAGATCAAGTACATCGTATTATGCTGTAGAGGTAACAGCCCTTGATCCACAAAGGCTAAGAGTCACTGTGCCAAATAAGCAGTGCAGGGGCTACATGAAATATCACGTGCTGGATACAACTTCATTCAATAGGCACATTCTTCAGTGTACATACGCACAACTTCTCCATAAATATGACAGGCTTCACTAAACGACAGAGATAGGGCAAAAAGGCTCTCCATGCACATCCTACTCAAAAGCTTAAGGATCACAGCATCAGTGTCTGAAAGACAAAACATACCAGAAGTTTCAGATAAAACAATAATTAAGAAAAAAAACTGAAGTTGCTTCTGTTTACAGCAACAAATAGGATAGAAATATAAAGCTTAAGGTTACCTTTGCTTTTCTACGTTTCTGTGCCATATATATGCAAAAAAAGAAGGCTGGGGAAAATTAAGTTTATGACCACAGTCTCCCACCAACAGCTTCTCAAAAGGATTCAAATTTAGTTTTCCATTAAGTGCACTGCAGTACTTTGATCAAAAGTTCACAAGGGCATGGAGGTTGTTTACATAAAATATAAACAAGCAAAGAAAACAGAGGAAACTCAAGAAAAGAGGAAACTGCAAATAATAAGAAGAAAAGGCAGCGTGATAAAATGGTAGAAAAATAGCTTTCACAGATATCTCAACCTCTCTCTTTTCCTTCTCCCATTCCAAATTCAAAACGTGGCTCCAACACCATAAGACTGACAGATGCTACAACTTCAGACATTCCCCTTGAAGACTTACAGGAGAAAAGGGATCCACAACTTTCAAACACAGATCTCCAAGACAGCAGCCATTCAGAATGGGCACTACTGTTCATCATCCCATCCCATCTGGGGTCTTGGTGTTCCAGTTCTCCTTCACCCAGCAGCTGGGACATCTCATTCTCAAATAGGAGCACATGTTGCCTTATTGGAGCCCTGAAACTACTGGAAAGTATTTTAAGAACCTCAGCAACATTACCAGGAGTTTTCCCAAGCAATCCCTTGCTAGTAAAACAATTGAGGAGCAACAATGGCTGGATAGCAAGAGAGAAGACACTGCTTCAGTCTTTCAGTCTTTTTTTCAATTGGATTGGAAAAATACTGATTAAAAGTCAGCCTTACACATCAGCTTATGGTAACCTGCTTTTGCACTTTCTTTCTCAGCAGACAGCAATGCTACCTTTGAAGATAACCATTCATGCACAAAATTACTAATAGAGACCATCTATCTGACGAATGTCTGTTCCTTAATAATTTATATCACTTGATCTATTTTCAAAGGTTAGCCTTACATTAAAATTACAGTTCTGAATAGGTCAGCCTGTTACTTAAAGATAAATTACTCCACCTCTTCACACTGTAGTGTTGTGTTTTGTGTTTGATAATGATAGGCTCTTTATTCCCATGCTTTCCTCTGCTATCTGAAAAGTAGCATAGTAAAGTACCAGCACAAACAAACATGTCCGTACCTCCCCATATTTCCATTCTTTTTCATAAAGTCATTAAGGTTGGAAAAGACCACTAAGAGCAGCTAGTCCAACCATCAACCCATCCTCCTCACTATGCCCACTAATTGTGTCACTTAACATGACATCTACCCTGCTCTTGAACATCTCCAGGCATAGCGACTCCCCCAGCTCCCTGGGCAGCCTGTGCCAATACCTCAGACAGTCCAAACATCCCCAGCTTGCAACCTGTTTTTAGCAGATGCTTGGGAAAGACTCAGCACTCCAGGATGGAGCAATGAATCAGTGATGCGTGATAGGACTATGCTAAAGTCTAAGCTTTATCATGCTGTGTGTGAACTGAAATACTGCATAGCTGGTACCATTAAATTCTTTGTAATTAAAGGATAATTTCCGCTCTCCTCTAGATAGATAAAGTAATAAAATGACGATGTTTAAAGAGGAAATGCCAATGTAGTGTTCACGCATTTAACGACTACTCAGGAGAAGTGCATTGTAAATATAGTGATAACAGAGAAGCTCCTACTGTTTTCTGAACAGAAGAATTTTGTGGTGGTAATCTCATCCCACTGATGGAGTCTGGAAAGTTATTGGACTACAAAATACTTTTAAGAAAATACCTGGTATGTGTATTTTTCTCTAATTGAAAAAAATAATAGAATTTAGTATTTCCAAGCTGGAAGGGACCCAAAAAAGTGTCCTGTGAGTGGCTCCACACAGGACCACCCAAAAACCCTCAGATGATAACATTTTGTCACACATCTTATTATAAAAGGCATCTACAAGCAATCAAAGGCACAAAGCTCTTCTCAGGCAGCACAGACATCCACATACCAGATTAGTGCACCAGTCTGTTAGCTCTGCAGCAGCAGGATGAAAGGAAAAAACAAAGGTAGGAGCTGTTGGATTCTCTGCATTAGCTGCATGAATACAGTTCTCCAGAAGTAGCATCCAGCACTGGAGAAAGAACCTGCAGAGCAGGAACATTCCTCCTAGCTCAAAGCTGCTCTCAAGAATGAGGCTACCTGAAAGAAGGACAGAGCTCCATCCTATGGAGAGATCGTGTTGGCAGGAAAATTGAGACATAAAGCAATGTCAGTCATTCTGAGGAATCTCCCTAAATCATGCTCCATGCACTTGTCCAAGTGGAATAACTAGCTTTTGCTTTGCAGATATAAACGAAAGGAAAACCTGCACAGCACACTTGTTTCTGCTCCCAGCACAGTTCTCACTGCGAGTGTGGCACTGCTCTTGGTGCACTCAGCTCCTATAAGTGGAGTGCTTTGCGGGCCACAGGCAGCCAACACTATTAATGTTAGGTTATGTTAATGCAGAACTGTCCCTCTGCTATTTCAAACCCTGAGGAACAAGTGATTCACAACAAACCAAAGCAAGCTTCAGAGAGCCACAGATCTACTAAAGGTAAGCCAGTGGAATGAATGGGGTAAAGATGTATTACAATTTTCTAGCTAACTAGTTATGAAAGATTGCAAAAATGACTATCTTCCATTGCTAGTCAATTCATCAGTTATTATGCATATTGGCAAAGACAAAAAGGCAGATCTGAAAGCTTCCATTTACCACAGGAGGGTCTACCCCCACATGAGGGGTTCAGAAGATGCAAATAATGGCACTGGGCACTGCAGCCCTTGGGGCCAGACTGCGGTAGCACACTTTTCCTCTACTAGCAAATTTGAAATCTCAAATTCAGTCTATTGGTCTTCATTTCCATGTAGACCATCTACTTATTTCCATGCAGATCTACTTATTTCAGGGCTTATAAGGCATAGAAAAACCTACATTGTATCATGTCTTCATCACAAGCCAGGCAGTGCCAAAGGAGGAAACTGTTTTAAATTAATCAACCTGGATTAACCTAGACCACCCTCCACAGTAGTAAATTAATGCTGGCTTCCTTAAGTATCAGAGGTTTCAGCAAACTGTGGCTGATACCTCTGCTTTCCTCATTCCAGCGTTTATAGGCCTCTTTCTATCATGGCAGGATAGAACAGCCACAGTTAAAAATTACAATAAAGAAAGAAAGAATTAAAGCACATCCAGCACACGCTCTGGCTTCTCCTTGTTAATCTATTCCAGCAAAAGCTGAACAAGACAAAGCCTAATGCCTGCAACCCTCCCAGTCCATGTAGAGTCCCAGCTCTCAGCCAGCAATGCCATTTCCCAGGTCTTGGCTCTACTCTCATCCTCCCTGCTTGGGGTCTCTTTGGCCTTTCCTTTACCATGGCTCTTACTGTGTGAGATTATCTGCATTTGTTCATTGTTCTGTGATCATCTGGAGGCCACACAGTAGGATGGTTGCTGCTTTAGCATGCACCAAATCAAATCAGTTCTAGCACGGTAGCTGGCAGGGCAGGCTCTCATGCCTTTGTTACCCTCTCAAATGCCAAGGCACTGAAATGCCAGCGCTGTCTGAGCACACCCAGAGCCAATTACATTAGCCTTCTGCCAACCTAGGGCCTTGTCAGCTCTCAGGAATTAATTTGTGTTCTGCTGCAATGCACAACCAAAGTTTTAGGTTTCTTGGCCAATTTATTACAATTAGACTTTCTGCAGCACTTCTGGTATTGCTTTTTTTCTTTAAAACAATGATCCCACCAGGTCTGCAGTGCTAAGAACTGCTCAGTGCAACCCTCTGCTTCTCTAGCTTCTTTTACTTTGATGCAGGTGCAAATACCATCTTTTCCATCCCCATTCTCTCCTGCATGAATAACAGGAGTAATCGGAAGCAATCACTGCAGTATTCCACTCTTGGACAGCCTGGCATGGAGGGTGAGATAAAGTCAAAGGCTGAGAAACACACAGCTAACACAGATTCTTCAACTGGGGGAGTTTATTTGCAAAACCTTTCGTTTGATCAAATTATGCTCACTTGTTTTTTCCATCCATTTTCTGCTCATCACTGCAAGGAACCAAACAGACTAACACTATTCTCTTGCACACAACAATTAGGAAAGCAACCGTACAATATATCCTCCCATAGCGCTTGCCAAATCACTGCCTGAACATCCCTGCATGGATAATCCTTTCTGAGATGTGGGCCCCATCTGGAGGATAGCCAGAAGTTACCATCAGTGAAAGCAGTTCACCAAACTCTTCCTTTCAGATCTATTAGTGCCTGTAATGCAAAAGCAGCAGCACTTCTGCTAAGGTTTACTGATCCCATGGATAGCACAAGTTAACACTCACATGTTTTACACAGAGGTTCTTCCATTACTGGGAGCAACCAGCTAGTCAGTTTCTACCAAGCTCTTGGTACTGGTGGCAGCTGACTGATACAGCATCTGTCTCCTTAGCACTGTGGCCACCTACGTAACAGGAGATAATAATACACCACAGATCAGTATAGCCAAGGTCATCCACAGAAAGCAAGGAGACTACTACAGAGCAGTTTCTCACAAACAAGGTTCCACATGCAGAAGCCAGAGGCAGTTCAATTGCAGTCTCAAGCTAACACAAGCCCTTTCTCGCTTGCTAGTCACCTGTTCAGGCCGTGATCTGTGTTTTCCCACACAGTACCTAGATGCACTTTCTACAAAAAGTGTTGGGAATAGCACTAGGAAGTCAGTATTGCTGATAGATGGGTGAAAAGGATGATTTTATAGCATTAGAAGAAGGAAGAAGCTTTCAGGAGGCTTCTCCTGAGGCCAGCAGTTGGGGAAGGCTGCCTCAGGGCTATGATGTAAAGAACTAGGAGGACCAAGCTTTATTTTGCTCACAGGGCAGCGATCCTATTTTTCTTTCTCTGCTAAAGAACAGTATTGCCAGCAGAGGCCAACTGTCCCAAAGACAGTTTTTTTTCTGAAATTTCACCAGGAGACAATGAGCGGAACCATACACAACCCAGATATCGACCAAGTCACACTTCATTGTCTCCCATACAGAAATATTACTGCCTACATTACTTACACTAAGGTAACAGACTACCAAAACTACTTTGA
Organism: Meleagris gallopavo; assembly: GCF_905368555.1. Classification (NCBI taxonomy): domain Eukaryota; kingdom Metazoa; phylum Chordata; class Aves; order Galliformes; family Phasianidae; genus Meleagris; species Meleagris gallopavo. The sequence continues at coordinate 11,504,664 of NC_139418.1, forward strand.
GGGACTGCCAAACATTGAATTTAAGTACAAATTACAGATACGTGGGATTATAGTATTTTGGCTTTACTTATTTCTCATCTTTATCCATTTGGTTACCTGAGAACAAACCTTAGTTACCAGCCACCCTAAGAAGTTTGTTTTGCAAAAAGGTTTTTTTTTTTTAAATTGATAATAAAAATTACTCCAAGTGCAGCACTTGAGTTGTAAACCTAACTTTCTTAAACCTATACATCCTAAGGAGTTTCAGAGAAACAGGTGTCCCTAACAGGCAGGTGATCCTCAAAGACCTCTGACAAGCATCTGTGTGCAACATGCCACATTGCTTTTATTTCTTGGTATGCTTCATTTCATTGCTGTACATCACATACAACGTGTGGGGAGAGGGGCCACGTTTCCCTTTGGGATCTGTTCGTTCCTCTGAGGGTGTTTTGATGCGACTGTCTCAGTCATTTCACCTTCAAGCAGCCCTCTCTCCATAGATGACCAGTCTTCCAAAAACACCAGAGATTTTCAGCCTTCTTGATCTAAGGCAGGCGGATGAGAAGAGACATGATGCAGGCAAATGTCACATTTGTGTCACTGGCTGAAACATCGCTGCCAGGATACATTATTCAGTATCTAACAGATCTACTGATACAAGGCTGAGCTGAGCCCTCCTCACAAGATCAGCCATCCATGGCTTTCCCACAGCAGGTAGAAAAATTTATTGCAACATCCCTGGGGAAACAGAAAGGAATATCTAACTCTGTGTGTGTCCACATGGTGCATGGAAATGTAAACTAAAATGATAAAAGGGAGGGGGCAATTTTTGCTCCATGAAGAATTCCCCATAGCAATCCTCTGTACTGTCCTAACTGTACAGATAAGGGAGCTCTGTCTCCTGGATGTCAAACTGAGTTGGTCTACTCTGTATGAAAATCTTTACTATGTGCCAATGAAAACGCTATCCCAAAGAATTTATTTTACCACTAATACATCACTACTGGTAAAACACTTCATACTATCAAGGAGAGAGCAGAAGGAATACTACCAGCTCACACCTTCAAGCATGCTGCTACTTCATTATGGGTGCTAGGGATAGCAACAGGACAGCAGCCTTTCCTCAAGCAGGTCTGAATCTGAAAGCAGAGAGATACCAGGATGCAGCCACTTCCATCACACACACAGCTTCACCTCCCTACAGACTGAAAAGAAAAGCTACTGGTAGGTTCCAGTCAGGTTTTGCCCTCAGCTCTCCTCTTAACTAGCTTTGTACTAGAACTCATTCTGGAGGTAATGGGAAGGAAAATTGAGTTAGACCTTTTTAAAAGGGTTTGCTAATTAATTTATTCATGAAACACTTCAAGGCCTGAGTTTTCCATCAAACACCAGAACAGGCTTTTGTTAACCAGTACTCACCTGCAAACTTTTCTAAGAAAGACAAGGTGCTTTACTGGAAAAACAAGATACTTTCCTGTTGTTTCAGTACCTTTTTAAACATCTTAGCCAGCCCCTAGAGAGACACTAAGTGCACCAGAGAGAGCAGAAAGGTAAGTATTTAAGCAGTGGCTGGAGGAGTTTCAGAGAAGACTCAGTGTGCCCCAACAGTTGTTAATATCAGGTAAACCATGGAAAAAAAGGAAGAAAAAAAAAAAAAAAAGGAGAAACTAATCTTCTCCTTACACCAGCCTACATACTACAGAAGTACCAGGAAGCAATATCTGCAGTTCTGATCAGCAGAGCTGTCTGCCCATCAACACATTGAGCCAGGCACCAGCCCTGCTAGTTTCTTTCTCTGTCTGCCCTACTTACCCACTGTGCAATCTGAATAGATCATACAGCATGTGCAGATGACTAATGATGGCAGTAATTAAGAAGGTGGATGATTTTCACCTGTAAAGCCCTTGCTGCTCCTCTCTAGACCTAGCATCTCCCGCAGTCAGGTAACTCCTTATGATCCCTGCAGCAGTGATTAATCTTTCCATCAGTGAAGGCATAAGGATGCTTCATGTCTCCTTGCTGCCTGGGGAATGCAGCTCTCCATCCTAACCAAGGACTTGTAGGGCAGACACTGTGCTTGGATTCAGTGTCTGAAACTAAACTGTCAGGAAAAAGGCTTTGTTCAGCAGGTTATGAACATCAGGGCATAATGAAGCCAGGTGAACCTCAAGCTTTAGTTTGTTTAAAAAAAAAGTATTCTGAGGAATTAAACTTTTGGTCAAACAAAATCAATCTTAAGCAGATTTGTTTTCTTTTGTTTGGGAGTGGGATATGAAACACTTTGATCTTTTGAACTAAAGGTGATACCTCAATAACACCCAAGTCTTAACCTAAGTGTGTCAGGGGAAAAGCAATTTCACAGCATCACCGAATCCATGTTCAAGTCAGAGCAGGGGCTGGGAATGGAGGAGGTCTGTGGAGCTGTGAGCAGGATTCTGCTTGCTGTAACAAGAGCCCTTCAGATGGGTTCTGCCATACTACTCCCAAATTCTTCCTGGGATTTTGCCCATGCCATTCCCAGAGGCAGAACCAAAGTCAGAACAACGCACTAAGTGATGAGCAAGTAGCTCAAAGCCATCCAGCCCTGAGGAAAGTCTGGATACGATGCAAGATCTCATGGCACGTAGACACACAGTCACAAAGGTGCGATGTGAAAGATGCAAGAAGACAAATCTGAAAGCTTTGGCAATCTTTCCTCCATCAGGCAAACAAACAGGTATTGGCATCTATGTCTGGTCAGGCTTTACCTGCTGAATAATTGATGCATTTGCATGTGTTTTCATTCAAAAGTGACTTTGAATCTTCAATCTCCAATATTTCCTGATATTCTTAAGGATTAGAAGTTGAAAATGGTGACGTACAATCAACAAAGAGTCCACATTAGCAGAGACATGAGAGGAAAATAAAGAGTGAGCATGAGAAAGAAAGAGCGAAAGAGAAAACAAAAGCAACTCTAATAACTGCTGCAGGAACTAGACAAGCATTTCCTTCACACTGAGCTGTCAGTAAGTAAAAACATACTGTGTCAGGCTGTAGTTTACCTTTGCTTGCATGCAGGCACGGGAGGCTCAGTGGGACTAATTATGAAAATATGATTATAATGGATTAGTAATTCTGTCAATCAGAGACACACATCTGGTAACAAAAAAGCAATGGGTAAAAATGCCACAGGACAGGAGAATTTAATGCTGTGGGGTAGTACCAAACGCATATCTCATGGGAGAAAAAAATTAAGTTACGGTGGGGAAGAATTGCTGAGATTGTTTATTAATCAGAAAACGTGTTTCAGATTGGTGGCTCAGGAAAGCATTAAAAACCATCTGCACACATTTCCACCCTTCCCATTGAAAGAGGGCTTTGACTCACATGGAAGGGGTACAAGTTCAAGCTGCACTCAAACTTTTATACAGAATGGGCCAACGTCAACATTAGACTGAGACTGTTCGACCCAAGTTTGACATTTCTGGGAACAACTAAGGTCATTCTATTTTATATAATATCAAAATCTAAAAAAACTGGGTAAAATACTGCAATTTTGGCCAGATACATTTGTTTTAAATTCAAGAAAGAGGAGAGTGTCTTTGAAGATGTTTCCTTCTTGGGGATCCTACTTTTACCCTTATCTCATTTGCTATTTAGGAACCAGCAGGAAAGTTGGACAGTGGTCAGGATGTCTGAGGGAAGACAGCTGATGAGCTATCTCCTTTTCTATATAAAAACACCATGAAGTCATTTATTCTGCAAAACAATGCAAAGCTTGTAAATAACTGCAAGCATTTTTGAACTTCATTCCCTGTTTTACAGCTCTGCCAATACGTACCCTAGTAACTTGGCCAACACTTGGCTTATTAACATACTCTGTGGCAATTTTTGTTCATTGCTTGTTTAGAGGATTGAGGCAGTGCCTGTGTTTATGGGTCAGCCTGGAAGGTGCATGTTTCTCCAAGGGAAGCAGCAGCCTCCTGGCTCCTGGCAAGCTGATGGAAGCCAAACACAGCTGGGAGCAGATCCTTCTGCCCTGGGATCAGTCATCTGGAAAAGCAGAATGCTGCACCTTCCCTGCCTATCAGGCTGGAGGACTAAGAAGGACCATTCTGTCATTCTACAGTGCTAGATAACTGCCCAAGCATTACTGCTGGCCTGGCAATGAATATATCATCCCTTTCATACAGTCAACATAAAACCATCCAACTTAACAACCTTCTCCTAATCCCAGCTGTCTGCCCCAGGTACTGGCACCAAAATCTGAAGGATGAAGAATTTGTACAGAAAATGGAAGAAAATACTGACCATGGAGCAGGGCTGTGACAAGCCACTAGAAACAGATCAAAGGAAGACACAAATACCTATGTATCCTCAGCCTTCCCTTTGACCTGCCACTGTTGCCTTTTCCTTGCAGGCACTTCAGGCTAACTCTTAGAAGTGCTGAACTGCTAACTGATGGGACAGAAAGGGAGCACAAGCACTAAACTGAAGCACAGAGAACAACTCAGAATAGTTTTGCACTCAGAAAAAAGGAGAGCAAACAGTCAGGCCCTCTCCTGTTTTTCCTCAACTACAAGTACCTTTTGCTCACTGGAATTGCTCTCAATTTATTCTAGTGTGGGAACAGACACAGGTGTTGGGTATGAACCTTCCAACAATACCTGTGCAAGGATGGAATAAAAAAGAGAAGAAGATGAACTCACGTGAAGAGCCATCAGCTAAGCACAACTGAGCAATTTGAAGGGACATCAGTTCTGATTTGGGCTTTTTTTTTTTTAATGTGAATGTAGGTGAGCTGCAAGCAAGGGTGCGCTGTGGCTCTTCTAGACTAACTTATTTCCACCAACAAGTTTCTTCCTGTAGACCATTTTTGGAACCCATTAAGTATTGTTTCTCTCCACATGAGCAGCGGAGGGCTGTTACATGGCACATGCTGCAACTGGAAGCATTTTCCCTGAGCTTTGGTTTCACATTAAGTAGAAATGGCTGCTTATGCATCCTAAGTAAAATAATAATCCAGCTCTTTGAGACATCACCACTGTTCAGAGGCACAGCCAACAAAGGGATCATGTAAGCAAGTATAAGGTGTGGAAAAATATGCTGCCACTGAGTCAGAAGCTGTCAATACCAGCAGCCTGGTATTGATTTCATTTTCAAGATCACGTATTTCACTGCAAATGACCCAAACAGATCTAATGAAACAGTTCTGAATGAAATAGCCTCTGTTACAACTGGATGCACCTGCAATAGTTGCTGAGTTATTACAATCACTGATCAAGTCAGTCTAACAGACAGTAGCTTTACAGTTCATCTTATTAACATGTATTGTTTGTTGCCTTGGCATTTCTGTGGGCTGCCCAACTGTGTTGAGGTACTTAATAAGAGGCAGAACCTGAGTCTTCTTCACACAATTGTGGAACCTCCACAAGCTCTGAGAGGCCATACACTGTGACAATCACAATCCCTCGGTAGATAGCAAGCAGGGAGGGTGAAGTGCAAAGATCTCCTTGGTAAATAACTAAGAGTCAATTTCTGATATTAGGATCACTTTGACCAATAAATACCACTGTACCATCTAGTTTTTAGACTGCAAAGTTTAAAACCATCAGTTTGCATGATACATTCAGAAAAGAGGATTCTCAACACTTTCTTTCCTCTCTCCTGATGATGTGTCTGCATGCACTTTGCGTGGGATTCATTAGCCAAATCCAGAACTCCAGGAGTGAGGGAGCAGGAGGATGCAAACAGCGTTGATCTCAAGAATATCACATATTTCATTGTCCTAGTAAAAGATAAATTTAGTGCATTACTTACACAGGCCTTCTCATGTGTCTAATGAGACTATTTTCATGTACTTGGTGGCAGGCACAAGTGGGCTGTAATAGAAGCAGCCAATTTTGGAAGAGACATTAGATTAATCAGAGGATATTCTCACTCCATTGACGTGTTCTCTGTAAAAAGGCACAAGCCTACTCAGAAACCTGCAACACAGTGAAATTCCTGCAACAAGTCAGAGGCCAGATGCTTACAAAGGCAGATCCAGGAGGACAGATTTTAAGTCTACATCTTACATTTTGAGCTACCTGTATTTAAAAGGAAAGGATGTTATACAAGAAAAAGTAAACATATGAGAGCAATGACATAGCCATGGACACCACGGACACAGCTCCCTAGGGTTGGGGATGCGCAGGACATCTCCCATGTGGGCATCCACCACGTGCGTGCCCAGAAACCGCAGGGAATGTGCCTCAGCCTTTGAGTTCAGTGAGGAGTTTGCACTGATTTTAAGAGATTTTTAAATTAGTTCTAAAGCTACTGCCTTTGTTTTCTCATATCTGTTTCTGTAGTGAGAGGGTGCTGAGTAGCAGTGTTTACCAAGTGCAATGTGCCAGGCAGAATGAACAGTTTCCCCAGAGCCATGGAGCAGATAACCAGCACTGAACTTCTAATGGATCAACTGCATCAGGAATATCATTGTTCTCAACCACACTGATAGTCCAACTACTTCCATATTTTTAGGAAATAAAAACAAAAGGAGATATTTTAATATAAAAACAACATTGAAAACCCTGCAAAGGAAAATATATATATATAATCATAATCACTGGACATCAAGAACTAAAGCCCAACCCATCACCATGCTTTCTCTCTCATTTTTATTGTTTTCCTATCAGGCTTCTCTACTTCAGCAAATTGGAACTTTGCTGATATTTCATTACTCCTGTGAACACTACTATATAAATAACAATAATACTGTCTTTCAAGGACAAGTAAATATATTTTGGTCATTCGGTCTGAAAGAGAAGATGGGGAAAAAAAAAATCATATTCAATCTGAGATAAAACAAATAAAATCTCTACCCAAAAGAAAGGTGGATAATCAGTTGATATATGGGCACAAGAGAGAGGTGTTATTACACAAACAGCTTTCCATTCGTGAAAAGGGTCCGAAAGCCCAAATCAGTCCGTTCTGCCAGCACTATGCAGTCCACTCAAACATATTCATTCTACCACCTCTCCAAACACCTACTATGCTCAGAGACACTGCTTCCATTTACTATCTTGTATCCAGATTGCAGCACTCCCCATTAAAAGGGAATGTTTCCAATCGCTCATATTCGTAAGACTCATTTTCATCAGATAATATCTTTCATATCCTCTCCCTACCTATTTCCTCTGTAACTAATTCCTACAAAGCTTACAGGGACTATGAGTTCAAATACCAACTCTGCCAAGGTCAAAGAGCTCCAATGCTCAGCAAAGCTGGATGCTGATTCTTTTTCATCCCTTCCCGCTAGGAATAAGAGATGGGGAAAAAAAAAATTTCTCTCTCATTTTTTCAAACAATTTCATTCAGCTAGAGCGCTGCTACCACCTTCTAAATGACAGCAATTGGTGGTAACTGAAAAAAAAAAAAAAGTGGAAACGTTTATGACTCCAGTTAAGAGCTCCAGCTCCTTATTTACGGGGCTACAGATTCTGCTACACACTGTGAGCAGTGCTCAGCACTTCCCTTTTCCCTGGGAAAACAGGACCACTCACAGACTACAGGAGAACTTATCATAAGATGCATGGCAGACTCTGCCTGCTGTTTGTCAAGGCGAGGCAAGCAAAAGATTTTATTGGTATCATTTTATTTCCAGTTAAGTTCCATAAAATCAATCTCTAGGAAGTTCCAGTAGCTGATGTCTGCATTTACAGACTAATGCAGTGAGTGGGCATAGCTTGAAATAGATGGCTGTAAAAAGAGATAGCAGCAATGCAAATTGGACTGAATAAGAAAATTATACCCCAAATCATATGACTGTAAAAACAGGAATGGCCAAACGAGTAAAAATGAGATGTTCCTGCTTAAACTGTGGTTTGCAAATATCATGGAAACAGACAGACGGACAGCACAGCATGGAAAAGCAAGAGCCTTTCTTCTAGGAACTTGTTCTATGCTTTCATAACTTAATTTCTATCTAGAGATTTCACAGGCCTGAAATTACACAAAATGCTTACATATGCAAAGCTCTACAACTGCACATAAAAACGAGAAATAAATTCTAATAGGCAAACACTGGTTTTTGAAGTTGTGGGGGGAAAAAAAAATAAAAAAAAAATCAAGTGCCTTCTTAGGTCTCCAGGTACAGGTTATTATGCATTCCATAGAGTCACTCGTTCTGTTCAAACTGGAGCTGAGTTCTTTTGCTTTCTTTGCAGATACAGCCAGGCTCCAAGCCCACTGCAAGTTCCAGCGTGCCATCCCTGCTGAGTAGGCACCACTACAAAGTACTGATAACTCAATGTTTCCCTTTAAACATAAAAAAAGAGTTCTGAAGTGGGACCTGTGGGTTTTTTTAATAGTTTAGATCCCATTTTAGCTGCTGCCTAAAGCATAATGCCTGGAGGACAAGCGAGAGGGCAAAAATCGAAGTCAGAGGTATTCTGCTAACTCTAATTGTATTTATATTTCAAGTAACTCAAATCAAAACTCAAGGAATTTGAAATAAAAGCAATGATTCCCAGGATACCCCACAGCCAAAAAAAAAGTAGATATCCCAGGCAGATGGTGCCTGTTGCTGCCGTGGGCTGAGCAGGGCCAGGAGCAAGGCAGCACATGAGACCAGCACTCATCTGACCTTTGAAATAATTCCTTCTTTGTGAAAACCAAAGACCAGCTTAACGCCCATGAAAAGTGGCCTTCCAAAGTGATAACAACCCATTTCAGGAGTAGAGCTGGGGAAACTGACAAGAGGTCTGCACAGAAGTGGTCTGGGTGGGTCAAGCAGAAGGAAATATCATCCATAAACCCAGCAGCTGCTGTTCTGCTTCCCTGTTACTCAAAATCTTTCCTGCCCTCTGGCTGTTGGTGCCATCCCCAGGAGCGCTTTGAGCTGAGCCCTGTTCCAGCTCCAGGTTTACCTGTGCTCAGCAGAGCTCCAGAGAGATCAGAGCTTTAAATCCCACACTCCCAGTAAAAAAAATAATCCCACCAAATCAAATGCTGCTCCTCACAGAGGTGGGGAGTTGAGCACATCAGGTTTGGAAAGAAGGGAGCACAGATGCCTGGCCCTGTCAGCCCTAGCCTGCTCTCTGTGCTGTTCTCTACCCAGAATTGATGCTCCTCCCCAATTCCTTCCACACCTCCTCACTTGGGCAGGTTTTCCACATCAGCATGCAAAATACAAGAAGGGGAAGGAGGTGTCAAAATAGGTCCCTGCTCATTGAAAACCTTCAGTCACTCCTGGGAGACCAGCAACACAGACTGGGAAGAGGCATCCAGAAGGACGGTATGCATGCTCCAGAAGTGCACTGCCTTTGTGTGTTACATGTGTTACCCCCAGAAGAAAGACGGACCAGGCTTTCCACTGAGATCTGCCTAACAGGTGAATCACAATCACAGCTTCTAATTGTTAGGGACTCTCAGTGCAGGACTCTCACCTTTCCTGACAGCAACACCCATCACAGGTGTCAGCCTCAGCCAGACTGCCCTTTGAGATACTGCACCAGGCTGTCCTTACTCAGAGCTACTGCTCCATTTTAATGGAAAAAAAAAAAATATATATATATATATATATATATATATCTTTCTCAAATATCTCCACTTCTCCGACTCCTCCCTGTTGTACTGACCTCCATTCATGTTATTTATTTCTCTGACATCTCTCCTGTACTGTAGCATGCAGAATTACAGACTTTACTCCAGCTCTTCCTGCAGTATCACATCAATCACTTTCAAAACTGGATGCAGCATCCAAAGAGATTATTTAAAAATTTCAGTTAAAGGAATGAATCAGACAGTCCCTTCAATATTGGAAGTGCTTCTGGCGCTTCTGTACACAAAATGTAGCAAATGTTGAGGGCGTCATTGGCTTTGTGTACAGCTGTATTGCTAGGAACTGAAAATTATAATGGGATAAATGTCATTTGCTGCAGTTTATATGCCAATTGATGTGTGTATTTTGGACAACAAGACAAAGGTTCTATGTTTGGTGCTGCACCTGGTACAACCCCCATGAGATGGGCACAAAGACATGCTGGAAGGTAACTGAGGTTCTGAGTAGGACGTTCCCACAGTGCTGGCACAGGTTTGCATTTCCAGCTGAAGGAAAGCAACCTTCTGGCAAATTTGCAAGTCTGGGTTATTTTTTTTGGAGGGTGGAGACCAACCGGTCTTAGGCAGCACGTAGCTTCTTTCATGCCTTCAGAAAAATCGCTGGTCCAAATTCTGCTGCCATTAATATGGCAACTTTAACTGTCCCAGTTGCCAAACTATGGCAAGAGGGACCTAAATAGAGATGGAAAATACATCCTACCTTCTGTGATCTGCATTTAGCGTGAAGTCAGAAAAAGATGAATTCCTGTGGCTGCTGAGGAGCTCCAAGTTTATCAGTATACTTTATTTTGCACCATTTAGCAGGATGAATTTTTAACAGCAGAAAACTCTCATTTAAAAAAAAAAAAAATGAAGCTTTCCCTAATGACTTACAACTTGCAGAGGTGAGCAGAGAACAATCTTTTACTACTGAAATTTTAACATTCCTTCGGGGGATGCACAACAAATTGTTTTCCAGGTCAATTCAGGCCCCCAATCTGTCTGATACGTGGAGTCCCATCTCTAGCAGACAACTGCGTTAAAGTTATCTTGTTAATCAGGTCAGGAGAGGCAAAATAATCACCAGCAAAAATACTAAAATGACCACCAGCAAAAAAAACACAACAGAAATTTGCCTGGAGGTTACAGACAGCCTAGAGGAAGTACACAAATAGCATTAGAATGAAAGCATTTCAAGAAACTTCAGAGTACTACAGAATAAAACCACGTTTTCCTTCTCCCCACAGGCAAGAACTCGCCATCAGTTGCAATGGGATCTGACTTTTATATCTGAAACACAAAAAAGAACGGACAGCTAAATGACCACTGGATGTCTTTAGTAATTTGCATTTTGGTAGACAGCAGCTTCCAGCAATTTCCCTTTTCTTAGCAGAATGAGAAGTAGAAGTCAGACAATAGAAAAGAATAGTTATGTCCATTCACTCAAGATTTACTCCCAGTAACACCGCAGCACCTGCATCTCCCATTGCTACTGTCACAAATGCAGAGTGGTCCATGGAAACTTTCACATGTACAAGCCCAGCTGTATTCAGTCACCACAGAGTACTCAGCACACACCGTGCTTCTGCCTTGATAAGGCAAATATCCATCTTGCAATAGAGCAACTTCTAAGGATATAAATGCACGTATGTCCTTAATATGACCTTTTAGTTTTTATACCATTTCAAAAAAAATTGCATCACATCTCATCTGGGCTCAATGTGGGCACATGATCCATGAATAGACAAGGTTCATGTAAAGCAATGTGTCAAATAAATAGTTATATTCAAAGCCAATGTTATTCTGAAGTTTTACAAGACAAATAACCCAAAGCTGTAAACACTTTTGAAAAATAATTAGCACATCAGTTTCCTTGGGTCCCTGCATCTCTTCACAAGTCTGCAGTAAAATTAAGGAACCTTACCTCAGGCTACCTTTAGTTTTCTAGCATCCTTTGAAAGCTTTCTGCATTCATTAATATTTATATTCCTGCACCAAGTAGCAGCTCCATTGTGGAGCTGGGTTGCATTGAGCTGGCTGGCCTCCTCGTGGACACCCACAAAAGAAACAGCCTGTGCTTAAAATGCTAGTGATCTTGATTTATGTACAGTTTCAGCCTATGGCCAGATGTAGAAACAGTAGCCTGTGATATATCCATGCAGCTCAACGATCACTCACGTAAGTGCTCACAAGCCTTGGATGCATGTGTACTCCTCTTCTAGTTATGACAAACCAACAGCCAGATGGGAAATGCTTTTCCCAACTAATCAACTGCATAATATCACTGAATGTCACTCCATTAACAAATTTAATTTCATTCACACTTCATCACAATATATTTTTATTCCATTAAGCTCAGTGTACTCTACACACCCCTAGGAAGAAGTGAACAAGACAACATTCAGTAGAGTGGCCATTAACATGCATTTCTGGCACTGCTTTGGAAGTCTGAGTTGCAGAGACCACTGCTGTACATATTCATCGGTTTCCTAAGTCTGCAGCACAGCCAGTTGCAGTTGATTTTGTGGCTTTTAGCTGGGCTAGCTCATATTTGCTGTCCCTAATGTTCATTTTGCTTTTCCAAAAGTTCTGTTGTAAGCAACCAAAGCAGCTGCAGGATCCAAATGATAACCAGCATTCATCTACTATCTCCTCTCTGCAACAGCATCACAAAGTGTTATCCATGTAAATACAGCACTGTGTCAGAGACACACCTCTATTGGCTGCACGCAAGGATCACCAAATCTCAAATGGAAGGACCAGACTTTGCCTACGTGCGAGAAACAAATAGATGTACAAACAAATGAAGGAGGAAACTAGCTGGGATGGTGCTGGGCAGGTGATTCATCCAACAAAAGTCCTTCAGTGAGGCAGAAGACCTCTCTCTAAAATGAATTCCCTTCTGGATGATTGCCTCCCAAAGCAATAACGTGAATCCACCTAACATTTAAGCAAAGGGATATTGTATTTGACAGATCAACAATGATCATGTTTGTCTATGGAGTTAAAAGGTCACTACTGAAGACCCTGTTGAGAAAGCAGGTGCATGTGGAAAAGGGCCAGATCTCAAGGGCAGCTAAAGGAGATTAACTTTTGAATAAAACAAAAGATATTAAGAAATCATCAAGGCAAAAGCAATCCCACTGGAACCAGCAGTTGGTTCTCTTTTCATTGCTAATAAGATAAACAATGAAAGCCTGCACTGTTCTGTAGGGTTTTCTGTTGTTGGGACTTCATTGTTTGTTCGTTAAGCAAGGATCAGATAAGAGATCACACAGTACAAACACCATGAAGCAGACACCCACCCAAAACAGACCTCACATTGAAGCAGAAATCAAACAACGGATCCAGTTTCACTGACCTCTACATCCATTCTGCTCACAAACTGCTTCTGAGAGGGTCTCAGTGATACCAGGCAACAGATTCACAGGTAGGCCAATAACCATATACAGAAAGAATAATTGAGCTCACCTAAGTAGCAAAGGGGCTCCCTAGCTGTGCAGCACTCCCCCTCAGCAAGCAGCCTAGATCCAAGAGATGCTCTCCTTTCAGTGGCTGGCCCTGATATGAGCCCAGGGTGCCTTCACCCTTGGTTCACCCCATCTGGTCAGGTGGGGAGCACAGGTGCAAACAATTTGCCTGTGCTCCCTGGGCCAGCCACAGCCCTTCACCAGCTGCACAATCACCAGGTAAAGCCCTTATCTAACATTGTTATTATCCTGTTGTTATCTAACATCTAACATTCCCGTATAATCTGCCATTCTCCAGTCCCACCCATTGCCCAGCACCTCCAGATATGCTGGTTGCAACTTCCTGAGCTAATATCAATGTCAGTCTGGAAACATGTCACTGAGGCAAGTTTCCAGAGAAAACTTGTCCAAACGCCAAGCTTATACAAATTCCATTCCAAGTATCAATTGCCACATCTTTCTTAGAAGACTGTCTACACAAAAATCAACAGGGTAAGACATTAAGTAGTCAAGCAAGGATTAGCTATGCTCATCAGGGGAGAGTTTCTTAATCCTGAAGTTGCAGAGCTCACGAAGAAGAAAAGTATCAAAACACTGTTCTAACACACGAGTAATGAGCACCTCTTACCTCCGAAATCAGCCCATTCCAACATGATTTCGCTAATCTGTTTACCACTCAAATTCTGCTCTTCTCCTCTCTTCGGTCATGTTCCTTTTATGTTGTGTTGGCTGCCTTCATTTTTTATTTATTGCATTTCACCCTCATTATGATTTTCCTCAGTAAAGTTTTTAGCCGAATGCACGAATCTCACCTCCCTGCTGACCTGCTGCTAGGAGCTGATGGACAGCAGTGCTCATTATTTCACAGCTGCCCTCCATTTGGAGAAGCTGCACCATTTATGAGGGTGAGTGTGGTGGTGGCAAAGGAATTCTTCAGTCCGAGCCAGAACCCGTTACTAAAATCTTCAGTATTTAATTGTGTAAGAAGATTAGGAATGATCACCTTATGTAGATACCTACATCTATACAAAAAAACATTAGGTCATGGATCTGTTAGTGTAAGCAGATGGATGTTCCTAACCTACACCTGTGATTTCTGCTTCAGAATCATCTCTGAGCATATCAGACAGACACTGCAATTGGGTTACAGCAGCAGTGAATATAAGACCACAGTTTTACACCTGGTATGCATCTAGCTCATTGACGTTTCCAGGGAGGTTTTGAGCCAGTTTCTAACCTGAGCTTTATTCTGTACATCTGTATGAATTTGCCTCGTGCCACCGTGTTTCAACCTGTGCTCCAAAGAATGAGCTGCACCTGTGTGTACCAAACAGGGATCACAGCCACTGGCACACGGCCCAGCAGGGCAGGAACCTGAGCATGAATTGCAACACACGGAGATGTGTGACACTGGGATATCATTGTTCCCACAGTGTTGTAGGGTTGAAAAGGCAAATTTAGTGTGTTCTTGATTTGGAAGCAAATTACCAATGTTAAAGTTAGACGTGTTTGACCAGCATTCTGGCATCCATCACAGAGGACAGCAGTAAAGGCAGAGAGAAGATTCTCAGAGACAAGTAAGACTAAAGGAAACAGCGAGATATTTGCTTTGGAACCTGAAAATGATATGATATTTTCCTAAATGAGCAAGTTGCAGGTTAAAACGTAAAATGGTACCTTCATCCATGTTCAGTAGGAGCTTTTAGGAAACTTCCCTTTGCCTGTAGAGGGTCACTGGTAAAAGGAGCAGGAGAAGATAATCATGGGAGAAAGAGAGTAAATAAAGAGGAGCCCAGCTGCGCTGTACAAAGGAACACAGTGAGATACCCATTAGAGAGTATTACGCTCCCCTGTACAGAAGGGGAACATATGTCAGGCACCAGTGCTGCTGAACAAGTTCTCACCAACCACACAAGCAGGATGTTAAATATACAGTCAGTATCACAGCAGAAACACGCACAAGTAGGAGCACGGCAGTACTTCAGAGCGATGATCTGCACTTAGAAGTCACTTACAGTAGAATGAAACCCATTTGGTATTTATTTTGCGCAGGTACAAGTCACAGCTCCAAGCAGATGGCTGCCTTTAGCATAGAACAAGCACCTGAGGAGGGAAGGGGAAGCAAGAAGCTCCAGCAGGCCATCTGTTTCTTAATTTTAAAGCAAAGGGCAAAAAGAACGTTGAGGCTCTACCAGCTACATCCATGCTGTGCCATACCCACCCAATTACTCAATTGTCAGCATCAGTTAATTTCCCTATTGTTGTGATGTGATACTTTCCCATATGATGCCTGAGAGCCACAAATGACTGTACCATGTGTCACTGCTCTCTTCTCCAGAGAGAATGTTCCCCCAAGCCAAAATACTTCATTTGCAAATCACACCTGAGCAGAAGTTGATAGGAAAAGCTGGCTCCATCTGTACTTACAGCATCTCTTTGGTGTCCGTGAGACATAAGCAACTACTTAAATGCTCCACAAATCAGGGCACTGGAGCACTATGTACACTTCTATCAAACAAATACATGCATTAACCTTGCTCCAGACAGTAAATGTTTATATATTACCAGTTATTTATGAAAGTTTTTGTTTTGCATAATTTACAAAGGACATAACTAAGTTGGCAGCTTGTAAGGCACGGACTCACTCTTCCCGTTAAAATACTAATATCTACTTTCGTAGTGAATCACACCTGACTTTGTACATGGATGCTCTGTCTTCAAGCACCAGCAGCTTTAAAGTACTGTGTTAGAAAGACAAAGAGTGATTTGGCAGGTTTCCTGCACTGGCATTTGCATCTTAAAAAAAAAAAAAAAAAAAAAACACAAACCCATATGAAATAGAGCAATAGAGCAATGCCAGATTCCCACTTGATGCCCCTATTTCCTCTGCACTCAAGCTGACCAACTTTGCTGAAAAATCTTTTGACAGGCACATTTTGGTGATGCAAAACCCCTGTTACTACATCCAGTGGGTAAGGCTGTGAGTCATTAGATCATTCCGGTTGGAAAAGACCACTAACATCATCTACAGCCCAACCATCAACCCATCCCCACCATGCCCACTAAACCACGTCCCTCAGTGCTACACCTACCCTTTTCTTGAAGCCTGCAGGAATTAAGAACCTAGGTATAAAAATGTGACTCTCCTAATGTCATAATGCTGCTCTTCAGGGAGGTTGGAACAGCTTATATCTTGCCCAGGGATCTAGGTGCCATGCTTATATAATTGCACCTGCTGTGGATGCACCAGCTGGAAACAAGGTGTACACATCCTCCAGAGACCTCTACAGCTACTGCAGCGGATGTTGTGTGGCCAGTTGGCCTCAGTGATACCTGAAGGTTTGCCTGCAAGAACCTCTTCTTTCTCTGCTCTGACTCTTTGCACCTGCTCTGACATGATTACACCAGCTTAGCAAACTGAATGTGTTTTTACTTGCATAAAGGTGTTTTGGAACAGCATAAATATTCCCATACATATAAGTGAATTAGAAAAATACAAGCTCCTCACCCTTCTAATTGCATCTACACCACAGAAAGCATCAGTGTAGTTTGCTTGGTTTTTGAAAGCTTGTTTATAAATGTGGAGCCCAAATAAAGACATAGAACAAAAGCAGCCATGCCAGACAGTTTTGTATGGCTTCAACAGAAGGAAAAGGACTAGAAGTATATAAATAAGATACAGGATTTGTTCAATAAATGGAGAAGAAATTACAGCATTAGCTGAGACTAATGAAAGAACAAGGAGAAGTTATTTTAACATTTCTTATGTGAGGATAAAAACTCATCACTGAAGAAGTTAATCAAAATAATATATCTCTCAGTTATATAAGAGGGAAGCAGTCCCAGGTAGCTTGAAAAATAACCAGGCACTAATTTATTACAAGTAGAGACACACATTGTACATGTGAAATTCATGAAAATCTGACAGCAGGAATCAAACATGTGACAATTTGAATGACAGAGATTCCCCTGTTCAACTCTCCACAGACCTGTTGTCATTGCCTATCTGACAAGAAGATCAGAAAGGAAGACAACGGTGACCTGAGGGGCCCTTGTTTCACCTCCTGTCAAGGTAAATGTGCCTGAGAGAATCCATCAAAGCATTAAATTCATCTTTAATCTCTTGGAAAAAAAAATGGTAAGAAGTAAAATAAACAAACGTTGAAATTCAACTAAGTCATTTCTCCTTTTCTCCAGCAAAGACCCCATTTGTCCATGGATTATTTAAGTTAACTGACAGATAGTTTTATCAAAGCCTTGTCTGCAGGAAAAGAAAAAGAATAATGCAACTTTAAATGCTGCTAACTGCAAGAAGGTCATAAAGATTTATGGCTTACCCTCCTGTAAATACCATTCTTTATAACTGATCCCCCGGAGATTTACTGAATGCTCAATAACCTTTCTCTGGTGGATGCAAGCAAAATCATCAGCACCATCTTGAAACTTAGTTTATTCAGCATGCCAAGAGCACTGTGCTTGCAGATTGACCTCAATAGCATCTTTGCTTCTCTTCCCTCTCCTCAAGTTGGTGGTAATGAAGATGCTGTTGTGATGGAGAATCCTCCCAGCCGAGGCTGAACTTTAAAGGTACTCAGAAAGAGTTCTCTGAGCCAAATATCACTGAGCCAGCCTTATGGACCCTGCACGGAAGATGAAGTGTGTACACTGGGCTCTGAGAGATTACTGCTGGAGGCTCCTCTGCCTTCAGCTACAAGAAAAACGAAATGTTTGCACTGAACTAGGCACTGACTTGGAAAATGGAAACAGGAGCCACATCTGCTGTTAAGCCATTTGCAGTTTTCTCAACCTCACTGTTACCAAAAGATCCCATTATTAGAAGAAGAGCAGATAAGCAAATGGAAAAGTGTTTGAGGTCTGTCCAGTACATAAGTATACTAGCCAAAGTCTGCTGAAATTAATCTGACAAACTGGTTCCGAGTTTTGCACACAGTGGATGCAAGAAAAAATGAGGACAGTGTACAAGAGGAATGCTCTTTTCACTGGTCACTGGAGCTCTGTATTCCCGTGCAGCCCTGGACACCACCTCTTCCCCCTCTTTCCCTTCTTTGCAAGAAGAGGAGAAAGCATCAGCACAGCTGGCAGACACACTGAGTGCATCATGCAAGCATCTGGTTCCTCCTGTTCCCCAGATTTATTCTTTTCAATGAGCTTCTGGAAAACGCAGAACTCATAGCCCCACACATGCTGTTTAAATACCTCTGCACTCTCCTGGCAGCTTTAAGC
Organism: Meleagris gallopavo; assembly: GCF_905368555.1. Classification (NCBI taxonomy): domain Eukaryota; kingdom Metazoa; phylum Chordata; class Aves; order Galliformes; family Phasianidae; genus Meleagris; species Meleagris gallopavo. The sequence continues at coordinate 11,522,921 of NC_139418.1, forward strand.
AGAAAGTTAGGAGCGGTCCTCCAGGCCTGGACCCAACCTGTCCCAGTGTTGAAGATGACTCTGATCCAAAGCTACAGCTGGTACCAGTTTAATGCAAGTCGTGTGCCTTGCAGTGTTCCCAAGACAGTTGCAAATAGATCCAAAGCTTTAGGGGGCTGAGATTTGGTGTACTGGTTTCTAACCCCTCACTAACTTAGAGCAAAATTAAATCCCGCCTGTAAGAATCCATCTGTTATTTCCAGTCACCCGGCAACAAATAGAATATTTAAGGAGTGATTTATGATTTCATTTATTTTGCATACCTCAAAATGAAGTATGCAAATAGCTAAATTTTTAAACTAACCAGTGAACAGTTCTCAAGCATCTGAAAACATCTGCACCTCCCTCACCCACACAACATTCTAAGTTTTTAAGTAAGAAATTGGGTTTTTAATTATTCTATTTTCAGAGAAATCGTGTCTAGAAGGACATAATCTGGCCTTCTCAATAAAAAATAAAGAAAACCAGCTCTCCTAAAGCAGCTCCCCTGGGTAAGTCTTGGAAAGCCTAGAAGAAAAGTTCTTTGTCTCCCAGTCCTTCAAATAAATATATAAATTGCACAAATATTTAAAAAAAAAAAATAAGTAAAAGGTCAAAGTTGTTTGAAGTTTAGTCAAGCAGAAATTGTAGCTATGATAAGGCCCGGGGGAGTCGGAGTACCACTGACATTTTGCCACACAAGAGCCAATAAGTAGCACCTAAAGCCAAGAGAGATATTAGAAAGGTCTCTAAGCACGAAAAAAATGCATGCACTAATCAGCCTGCCCATTCATTCACATTTGTTTATTATTTCTACTGATCTCTACACCTAAGGATGAAGAAAATCCCTTGTGTTACTAATGATCTAGTTCATGCACTGAATAAGTCAATCTAGATCAGGGCAGCAAAGATTAATGGAGTCCTTGCTGCGGAAGTTTTACTTCTGTTCATAGGAGATATTGGAAATATTCTCAGCAGTGGCTTCACACAAATAAACATTATTCCTCCCTTCTCATGCTGAGGTGGCAAAAACAAAAATAATGCCTACCAAACCCCTTTCTTTGCCAATTACGAATGCTTACACTAGATGTTTTAATGAGAAAAATGTTTCTTCTTTTGAGGCTCCTTGGGGACTTTGTCTTATTTCTGTCTTCCCATGAAAGAGTGCACTGGAAGGTCACTGGGGAACCAGAGGATCTGCGGTCTCTCAGCTGGCAGAAGAGGTCAGAACAGTACATAAATGCTTACCTTGATGGACTACAGGCAGTAATAAGGAAAACCATAAGGCGGCCTATAAATAACCAGCATATTTGCCCTTTCTTGGCATATTTCCTGGAACAGAGTGTTGAAAGCACTCCCAAAAACTTGATGGGAAGGAATACATCAGAGCAGAAAGTCCTGCTGCTACCCTTCCACTGCATCACGTGCAGAAGGACCCTTCAACTGCCACTCACTCCCAAAGTCTGTTTCCCTTCAGTGACCCCAGCTGACCCTGGAGTTCATCTCTTTGGTACAACTTGTCCCCAGACAGACAAGATTTGGGGATCCCAGTCTTCTTGTGCCATTGATCAGATTTCACACCCTCCAAACAACTTCTGTGCCTTGTTGCTGGGTCACAGTACTATCCAGAGACAGCTTCAAGTCATATTTGATGATATGGTCAAGGATATCCAGAACTACAGCAGGATGGAGCAGGCTGCGTGATGGCTTTGCAAGATAACATAGCAGGAGTTAAAGCTGTTTCAAACTAACAAAGAGAACATAGCAAGTTAACTCTAAATGAATCTGAACAGTCTTGAAACTTGTGATGTGTGCTGTATTCTGATACCACAGAAGAGATGCCCTCATACAGAGGATTCACTTTATTCCCAGAGATTTCTTGACACCAAGTCAGGAACACCAATACTAAAACACAGTGATCTCATGTGCTTTATCACACCTCGTGTCACACATGCAGGGATGTGACTTGAGAAGAAGACACTCAGCATAGCTCTGCTGCGTACCCTGAGATGATCAACTGAACCTGAGGGGAAAACAACCCAGAAAACAATTATAAAAGAAATAAATAGAAGAGCTTTGTTAGGAAGCAAGGAGAGAGAGAAGTGCGCATATGGGGAGAGCACGAGTTGCCTTCTTCCTCTCCTTGCAGCTTTCCTGCACAACAGAGGAATGAGAGGAGCCACTTTGCATTCCACTGTGGTGGGGATTTCACAAAGCTAAATTATATCACTCTGCTACACTGGTTGCTACTATAGAAAGATGATAAACAAATAACATCCTGAGAGAGCCCAGGAAGAAAAAAAGAGGCCAGTCCCATTGTTCAGAGAGATGAAACTGAAAATGTGAGAGAGGCAACAAGAAGAGAATCTATTATTCTGTACAAGCCTGGTGAATGCTTAAAAACAGGCACACACAAAAAAACCCACCCCAAAACTCACCACCACCACCCACACACACAGTACTTGCATTTGCTCAAGCTGTTCATCCAGTGGAAACACAGTAAGTTTCAGAGGGCCAGTTCTGATCTTCATGAAATACAGCAGATCGTAGCCATTTGTGTAGCTCAAGAGAAGCCGTGCAATAGGAGGCGAGTACCCTCCTCTGTAGCAGTACCATGAATCAACAACAGATATAGCGAAGATTTCAATGGATTATGCTTGGCTCACACCACATTTGTTCTTTCTAGCTGGTAGCATCCACAAAGTACAACAGAAGATTGTTTCAGTTTGAATCAAGATTGTCGGTGTTAAATAGAAAATCTGGGTCTGTGGTGGATTCTCAGGATAGCCATCTGGAGCACACATCTGGAGAGAAGTTAACCAGTGGCTGCATGCCACTGCAATCATTTCTCGCTCAAGTTCTGCAGACAGAGCATCAAAGCAGAAAGCAGGTGGTTCTTACAGGAGGTAAATGAACCACAGAGAAGGGTCAAAAAGCATGACACGCATTTGATGAGGATTTTTTTTCTTGTTCATAAAAATTGTCAGAACAGATTATCCACTGGATGTTATACCAGGTTACCATGCATCCAACATCTCCATGGTTGTTGCTTTGCAAAGAACAGAAGTTCAGTGAAAAGTTTCCTCAGACAGGCATTAACTTAAATAGTATGAACCAGTATTATGTTTCTCACATGAATACATACACTGAGAGAGCTCATCTCATTCCATGGACATTATTAGTAATTTGGGGACAGAAAAGTGAGGGCCTTGGGTAGTCTATCAAGGATTTCAAAACATCTTGTTCTGCACCAATGTAATGTTAAAATTCCTTGATTTAAAAGAAAAGTGTTTGCATGTGATACAAGCAGTGTGAGTTAAATTCTCGCTCTGACCCACTTCCTCTCATACAAGTGCTCACTGCTGCCAATTCTGGGGTGGACTCCATCCATCCCATAGTAATGGCTGAACTTCCCCCCACATCTGAAAGCAATGACTATCTTTTCTTCTTCCACACAATGTAGTGAAATTGCAGAGGTTCAGACTCAGAGGGAGAACTCTAGAGCCCACAGCTCTGGCCAGAACACTCACAAGATGTGCACAAAGACTCAGACAGTGTGGATATTTCTTCAGGGCTTCCCAAACCCCTCTAGCCTGATGTACTGCACTTGTTCCAGGCCCTCTGAGAAAAGGTGACATCCATGTCTTGGCAAGCAAGCCAAGGTAAAGGACTCCTTTTCTCATCTCCTGCCCCAGAAGATGAAACAGTAATAGCCTCTCTCAAATCTTGCTAATGGGCCTAGATGCAAAAGAAAGGAAGAAAGACCAATATTACCATTTAGGAATTATGAAAAAAAAAAAAAAAAAACAAAACCTGCAGTGGCCTAGAGTTCATCCTGGAATGAGAAATGACGTGAAAAACCAATGCTGTAAAATTTTGACAATTTGGTGACCTTTCAGCATATACTGTAAGAGATTACAGCCTGGGGAGTTTGCTCCTCAGATGAGTTCCTGTCCATGTTTTGTACTGAAATAAACTGAAGCTTTAACTACTCTTCTGTCCCAACATTTACAGAAACTGTTACTGGATGCGGACAGAATAAATGAACAAAGTGGCAGCCAGAAGCTCTGCATTTTTAATGCAAACACTCCCTCAGAGGCACACAGGGATCAGAAAGATGTGGTCCATAGCCACAGAGGTTTTTTGCAGTAGATATTAAAAATGCAGCAATAGGAGTCCAGGGATCAGCAATGAGACAGGAAGTTCTTTCCTTACCAGTTCAGCCCTGGCCTGGCCCAAGAGAGTTCAGAAAGTTGTTCCTATTTCACACTTTATGCAAAAGAAGATGAAACCTTCATATATTTGTCAGTCTCTACATTACTTTGAAAATAAAACTAGTGGTTCAGGCAGAACTTGCAATAACTAGATCTTTCTCTTTAGCCTGGTATCAATACCTGCATATTTTTAGAGGCTTGTTTTCATACTGACTGTTGTGCAAGTCGATTCTTCCCTTAGAGGAGAACTTACTGTCCAGCAAATAAACTCTATAAGAGAAACAAGAGGAAAGAACGTCAGCCCAAATCTCTGTCTCATTTGTGGTAGCCTCTGCACTACTATAACCAGCTATCAGGTTAGTGTGCCTCATCCTGAGTCACTCACATCAACCCAGGTTACGTATAATGTTAGTGACTGGGTTTCAGGCATTGAAATGTGGGTTTTCTGTCCTTTTTCCTCCTATTTCTTTAAATGAAGTGAAAAAGAGGTTATTCTGAAACTGCTTTTAAGAACTGAAACATAAACAGGATCAAGAGCCTCCTGCCTGCGCCACAATTCACCAAGCCCACTCAAACATCAAATAATGAAGGGAGTAGGCACTACCAGACACACTGGCTGATCAGTGTTCCCAGAGACAGGACCACATGTCTGCAGAGCCAGCAGGGAAGGGAAATGGTTCCTGCTGCAGAACCTCTGTGGCTTTAAATTGAAACTCTTTTCCTCCCCATCTTTCTACCGATAAAAGCAACAGAGGACCAACCAATTGGATGCAGGTCACTCAGCCTCTAAACTACCAACCTGTTTAGGCAGCAACACCATATGATGCTTCCAGAAGCTGAGAATATGACTGCAATCCTCGCATTCAAAAATCATGTATTTGATTTCACCCAACGTGTTTATTTCTGCATGACACCTTTTACTCTGATAAGACTAAGAAATTCCAGTTATATCACTGCACAATTGGTTCTACAGCAGTCATGAGACTTAGCCAATGCTTATTGGTTGCATCCTTCTGATTGCATGTATTTCACCTGCCATCAGTTCTTGTATTTTCACATTTGCTCCTGGGCAGAACACAAGATCATTAAACTCTTATCTCATTCAGGTTACCAGAACTGTTTTGGAAGTCCAGGCACTTCAGAAAGCTGCAAGAACAGGAGACAAGTTTAAGAAATTCTGGTCTTGCAATATTTACGTGAGGTTGAACAGAGAACCAGATTCAGTTCTCTATTCTGTAAACTAAATTCAACTCTCCAGAGTACTTTCCTTCCAGCTACTAAACTAACTTTTCCTCAAGTTCTCCTCTTTCAAAAGCAATCCCCTATGGCATCTGTGCTGCAACACATCCCAAGAAACACCATCAATTTAATTCATATTAATGGTAATGAAAGTTAAATAATAGATGCCGCCCACAGTACTTGCACATCAGTAAATTCTGCCACATTGCTAGAAGAACAAAGAAAAGGGAAAAAAAGCAATTCTTATACAGAAGAGATGGACAATCGGCTCTTTAAAACCAAAGCACCTCTGGAGACCAAGTTGTTTGTTGGCATCTATCTGGAATGAGTCTCCAGAGCAGGACAACGACCACACCAGAATCTAGGCGTTTCTGCAGGTAAATCTGCCAGCAAAACACAGGGAACAGACCCATGGACAGCAGCCACCTTCCCCTGCCAAGCAGCACAACAAGACTCCATCCCACCTCCACGCATTCTGGCACCTCTTGTGGCACTGACAGGTCAGAGAGAGCCAGCACTATGGTCAACACCTCAAAATCCAATGGCAAAGACCGGACAACAGCTTATTGCTAAAGAGGGGTGCCAGAGCTGAGAGAGAAGGGGCCAGCCTATAGGAGAAGCACATGGTGCTTCCCTCCAGTGACTGCAGCATAGAGCAAAGCTTGCCCCAGGACTTTGCCTTTTGCAGGTGGCTGCCTGCACAGGCACAGCATTAAGGCTGCAGAGCTGCAAAGTGTATTTTCTGTGTTCTGGAGAGCAGCCGCTAAGTGAAGCATCAGCGCCAATTCGTCACCACAGAGTTGCTCAAATCCTCTCCTGTCTGCTGCCAGCTGGAGCTGAGCGTTCTGGGTAAAGTGCCAGCAGCTGAAAGGTTAATAGCAACAGGATTGCAATTCAAACCTTCTGAGATAAATGAAGGCAGAGTGCAAGGCAAAGAGAGGGAGAGGATCTTGTTGTGATTTCATGGCAGCCTTTTTCTTCCATCATCACCATCATCTGAAAAAGCACGCTTATCAAGAGCCCCACAGCAGGCTCAATGCAGAGAGCAGAAGATAAAACGTCCCCAGAACGTTCCTCTACTGCAAGAAGTGGCACTGCAGCTATTGCTGTGGCACAGCAGCAGCCCCATACATCCTTAGCGGGGCCCCACAGCTGTCAATTGGCTTTGTCTGAGAAACTTAGCACCTCACTGCATGCTAGATACCACATACATCATCAGAGCCAGATGTGGGAAAGCATACTGCCATAGGCTCAATCTAGATTGAAACGACTGCAGAAGCATGGATTACTGCTCCAGGCTGCATGGGCTCCCAAATCCCAGCACTGGCCGTGTTGCTCCTCATCTCTCTCACTGACACGGATCAGTCCCAGAGCTGCAGGGTCTGTTTGCAGCATGCAGACCTAATGGTCAGTTTAAAACCCATGAACAAAAAAATCCTCAATAGTTGATGACAATCAAGGATGTATTTTTCACTGCTGTTTCCATGTAGTCATTTCACAGCTGATGTTCACACGCCAAACAAAACATTCTTTATTTTGATAAACTCCCAGTGACTGAGCCGAGCAGTCAGAACTAGGAGAGAAGAATAAAAGAAATGGGGGAGAAAAATGCAGTGCCATAAAGAACAAGGATATTTAAAGCTTTTAACTTATGTTCCTTTCTGGAAAAAAAAAAATTGAAATTTTACACATAATAAAGAATACAATCATTCCCACCTCAGTTATTAGAGAATAAAGCTAGAATGGAAGTATTTAGATTCCCATTACATAAAATGTTTCTGCCTGAGCTGCAATTTAAAATATTTCAGAGAAAAATATGAAGCACGTGACAAATCCTACTAATGTCAGGCCAGACTTTTTTTTTTTTTTTGGTCTGATATCTTCAGACCTTCTTTTGTGTGTTTCTTATTTCTAAAAGCAGCAGCAGGTTTTTGCTGGCTAGACGAGGATATAAGCCAAGCCTTGCAAAAAATTATGCAAGCATATCTGACTCTCCAGGTACTTACAATTAAGGATGCAGTTCTTAGATGCAGCTGCCAAATATTAAAAAAAAAAAAAATCAAATACATATTTATTGTTACTTTAAGTAATGATAAATTTCTACATTAAGTATTTACAGTGTCCTTGGTATTAGGAATCAACTTTGTTGCTTCACTGATTTCAAATCCAGCCCTGCACTTTGTGTTCTGTGGAAAACATTTCTTCCTACAGTCCCTGCCAAGAATTTATACAGTACATTTCTCATTTTTCTGCCACAAATTCTGAAATGAAATCTAGTTTTAAAACATATTCTCATTTCTAGCAGAGAAGCCAAAGTAACACCAGACTGCCATTTTGGAATAGAAGCAGTATATAAGACAAAGGTTATGAATATAAGGACAGTGGTGAGTCCACAGACTTATTGACACTTCTCACTAGGCTGTTATTATGTGCCACAAGCCAACCAAAAGTGCCTTTCTGCCACACTCGTCATGACATTTCTTTAAAAAATAATCTACTCCACTCAACAAGCATCCATTTGCATTATTTATAATAGCAAGTTGCAGACACAAATGTAGGAAATTCATTTATATTTCAATTCATTATGAGGGGTCTGATAACTCTCCACAGGAGATAGAAAATGTAAGAGCATTTAGCTGTTTTGTGCAGGGTAAGCTAAGGTATGGGAACTTTGTAGCAGTCTAAATCATTGAGAAACATTTTTTTAGAATGGATTTGATGCACAAGGTAAACATGAAAACGTTTAGTCATGATTGGTTCAACTCATGAGACACGACCTTGTCACATATACTTTCTCTGGGAATAAAAACTGTCTAATCATAAACCAAATTTTATTGCAAGTAGTAATCATAAATGGTGAGGCATGTTCCATGCTCTTCAGAGACTGGGAAAGCCCTAACCCTGGGGGGGTTAATACAAATTCATCCCCAAAGCTCCATTCTTCAGTACAGCCAAGTTCCAGCAAATGTCTACAGGACTCAGGTGCCTAATTTCCAGCTGTCACTTTTGAAAGGCTCAGCCTAAACCTTGATGTGTTGCAGACACCATGGACCAAGAAGAAGAACAGAATAAAAATGGCATCAAAAGACATCACAAGTCTGTTGGGACACAGCTGAGAAACCAGGAAGGGAACATAAGGGGAGAGCTGAATACATCATCAGAGATATCACAGGTCACGTCACCACCGGAATGCAGAGCTTCCCAGGAAAGGAGCAGGAGTACTGTGGGAACTGCCCTTCAGAAGAACGGCTTTGGGCTCACCCACAGAACTGAGTCACACTTCTGCCTGGCCTTAGCATGTGGGGCTACCTTAATTCTTCAAGCACTGATTTGCTCATTTCTTTGGTTTTTCTTTAGCACCACAGTGAAGATGGGCACAGTCTCCAGCAGCCTACTCCCAAGCCCCAACCCATCCCATCTCACTTCAATGCCAGTGGGTTCTTTGCCTACATGAGTTGCTAGAAACCAAGCAAAGAAAATATTCTCAGCGGTGCTACAGCTCTGAAGAACCTTATGCCAAAGATGAAAAGCTCAGTGATATCAGAGCCACTTGTATGCTGATTTTTTTGTTGCTGCTTACTGATTTGTTTTTCCAAATGCAGATCTTGAATTCAACGCTCCTTTTGCAGGGGAAGAAAAGTGATTTCAGAAAGAGGGAACATGCACCTGACCACAGAAATACAACCATCACAGTGTGAGAGGGAAACTGAGGAAATGCAGATAGTTCTGCATTATCAACATGAGAAATGCCTCCTGGAATGGAAATCCAGTTTCCAGCAAGAACGTTGGTCCCTTTAAGCAAGTATTGAAAGAGTCAAAATTCATTGCACTTCATATTTTTTCTTTTTGCACTTATTTTCCAGCACATTAAAGGCAGGAGCGTGAGGATGTTACACTTCATTTAAAGCATCCTTGATCTTTACTTCACTGTTTGTCTTGTTTGTTCTAAAAGCTGTTCCTGGCTTCCAAAGGTAGTCACAGCACCTGGGAGAGAAGAGCAAAATGCAGGGAAAGGACTAAAGGCTTTACAATGCTTTCCAGGGCAGCCTCTCCTTTTCTCTAGATGAGCTGCTGTTACAATGTACAATCCAGTTGATTCTCAAGAGAGAATTCTGTGATAAAGCCAGAAACAGCTTTAGATTCCTGTAAAGCTCACAGCTTAAGTCTGTGGCAGGCAAAGGGTGTCCACACGCTTTTCTGTGAACTACAGCTTTGGAAACACAAAATACTGAAAAACACACACGGCACTGAATTCTTATTGCACTTTTTGCGAGCGGTCTGGAATGACCGATTCCAAGAGGTCGTGTAACCTCCTGATTTTCTGGACCATGAAGTTGTCGTATTTTGTATGCATTAAAAAAAACAATAATTATATGTGGTGTTCTTTTTGTTCCCTGTTGTTTGAATCTTAATGACTACAGCACAATGCTTTGCTCTTGAAATAGTTTTTGTTTTGTTCATTGTTTCCCTCCCCCCCCCCCCCCCTTTGCATAGGAACATTCTTGCACTGTCACAGGACTCTCATGAGCATTGCCAGATACCCCAAGACATTTGATAAAATCATGACTGTTAGCAGCTGTGATTACAGTCATTTCATCTTGCCTCCCTGATTTTGTTCTTTTCCCTTTCATCCACCAGATGTCAACTATATTAGGCATCACACAATTACAACAGCTGCTAAATCAATCCAGATGCCTATTTTCAAAGTGACCATACTGAATCCTTTAAGAGGAAGGACCAGGGAGCTTCGCATTTTGTGCAGTACGACATTTCCTGCTGTCCTCAACCTTTTCTCTCTGCACAGCCCTGTCTTTGCAGGATATCTTTGCACAGAACAGCTCATAGGGATAGAAAAGATTGCAAAACTGGCAGAGGCTCTATGCTTCTGTACTCTTCTAATCCTACTGTGGGTGACAAGGACCAGTTCTTTGGGGATGACTAGTGAAGTCTGAAGGCTGCTCTCTAATTTGTGCTGCAAAAGCCCAAAGCTGCAGCAAAGATTAGCTTTGTATTAGCTGCACTGGTTAGTTACTTTTCTCCTTTCACCATATCTATTTTGCACTGTTTCAGCTCTAGGAGAAAAAGAAATAATATTCACAAAAGCAAATATTTAATAATGACATCACAGAGACACTTGGGGGTGACTTACACCATCATTTGGGCCAAATAGCATCTGCAATGCAGGTAACAACCATTGTACCATCTGGCCGTAGAACACACAGTAGCAAATAAACATTGATAGAATCAAAAATAATTCTAAGCCAAAGTTTTCAGAGCCAACTAGCAGTGTCTGGAAATACACAATACAAATTAATTCCCTTGCTCCTCTCTGCAACATGTTTCATGAGACAGAAGTCTGATCATTGAAGACTAAATAGGATTTACGTTAGGCTAGGATGTTTTCAGGAACACACACAAATGCCCTGGCAGCAGCAGCACAGCTTCCCAACAAGCCTAAGAAAAAGCATTCCTGGTTACCTCAGAGCAGGGATGAGCTGCTGCCTTTACATGCAGACCACCAGCAGCAGCCTGAGCACATGTCAAGCCAAAGGAACAACACACAGAACACGTTCAATGTCACTCCTCCAGAGCCTCTTTCACCATGCAGACCACCAGCCTGACAGCACAGATCAGCACAGGGCTTTGTGAAGTTGTACTGCAGGCAAACACAATAGTTCCAGCTGCAATTAGGCAGCTCCGAAGTGTCAAGAGTTGAGCGCTGTTGTTAGAAGATGGGCAGAGGGAACCGATAGTTTATTAGTTTGTGCACCATAAGAATTTCTTTTCCAGACAGCAAAAGATGTCAGAATTGCTCCACACTTTTTGCAGAAGCCAACACCAATTCAGCTTTCCAGTTAAATACAGCTCCTGCCTTCGGCACTGCCAGCATCCCTATGGGCCAGCACTCAGCCTGCAGCATAAGCCCCATTTTCAGTCCATCCAGGAGCTCACCAAGCTGTACACTGAGGAGATACAGCTTGCCCCAAAGCTGCCTACCTACAGCCGGCAGATTATCACATGTGCCTCCTGATTTGAGAGAGGCTTTCATGCTCCACTCCTCTCTGCTTGCTAACAGGATGACCTTGCCCTTACCTCAGCTACTCATAGATGTTGAGAGGAGATGGCTGCAACCCATAGCTAGGCAAAGAACAGCTCCAATTTATACTGACACAAGGAGTACAGAACTCCCTTGCTGTCAGTTTTTGTATCTGGTGTAACTGGCAGTCAAGGCAGAAGTCATACAAAGAAGGCCAAGTCATAAATAGTTTTCCAGTGGTTTACTGGAAAATCCACAAGCCAAATCGAACCATGTGGAAAGAGAGGAAAAAAAGGTACCTACTGATTCAACTCTGTATTGGCAGAGTGGTGCAAAGCACTGAGATTTCTCCCTACCATTCTGAGAAAGGGCTGTTACGAAATACCGTGCAGTGGCACAGATTTCATTCCTCTCAACCTTTCTCCAGCCTAGAATACGCTGCACACAGGCTGGAAGGATAGGACAGCTGTGAACTTGAAATAAAGACACGTTTCTAAGATACACTTCTTTTTCTGGTCTTCAAAATTCTTCAGAAAGGCTTCCTTTCTGGTTTTATCAACTGACAGAGTAGAGGCAGGATGAGCAGAGAAGAAAAATTGAAATCTTGCTGAATCCCAGAGAATAGACTTGACCCTGGGTTCAACTGTCAGAAGCATCTAGAAGGCCAAATTTCTGACTGCCTGATACCCAGTGGAGCAAGAGACATAAACACATGCCCCAGTGCCAAGTGGATGCAAAGTACTGCCAAATCAGATGCAAAGGAACATTTTGAGCATGCCTGGCACTGGTGTGAATGATAAACCAAGGTGCAAAATAGTGTTTAAAAAAAAAAATCAAGCTCTGGGAGACATCTTCAGATGCACCAAGAATTCGCTGGAAGGGAAAAGGTTTAAAACTTTAAGGACATAGCTCTTGGGAATGCAGTTGCTTTGTCTATAGAAGAACAGAGCTGTCAGCAGCTAATATGTTTTCAATTTGTGAAATCCATGCTATTGGAGCAATCCTCACTGGGTGTCTTTTATTTACTTCTTTCTTGGCAAAGTCCAATTACTGAGATGCTCCATGAGTGATGCTCCTGGCCATCCCAGGTGACAGCCAGCTCTGCTGGTGAAAGCAACAGCTTTTGGGGCTTTTGTGGATGGATCCATTTCATCCTTCTATGTTTGTCCAAAGAAAAGAAAAGCACTAACTGTCCTGGGAAAAATCATGCTTAAGTAATCTTTCTACATACAGAAAAATGCAGCAGAGCTATTACCTCGAAACATTTCCTTAACAATACACCCACAAACAACTCTGAGGTTGTTCATATGCCCCCAGGATGGCCCATGCTCCTCTGGTGCCTCCTTGGTGTTCCAGAAGATTTCTGCTCCTTCTCTTTCTACCACACGAAAATTAACAACACAGAAAAGGAGACCCAACTCACTTGAAATTGGGCAGAGCAGCAATATGACACAGGAAGCAGGGTGGCTCCTTGTCCCCTATACCCATCAGGCTAAACTGGCATTAACAGCTCCATTTTGCAATTTCAGTTGTTTGGAAAAGTCATCTGAGAGGAATCTGAGAGCCACTGCCCTGCAGCAACGGGAGGGAGAGAAGGAAGAGGCTGTGGGACTGACAACCTTCACTGTAATGCAGTGTAATGCAGCCAGTGAGGAGAAGACCCCAGAGGTGCACAGGATGCCTTGAGTTTTTAAAGAAACTAGTACTTTAAGAAATCTATTATCTTCTTGCCATAGATGCTCTAGCCCAAGAACCAATCAGCCAAAGCATTCCTCCCCTTCCTGGACATTGGGAAGTACAAAGGGGAGCATCTTCAGCTCTCCATCCTTTCCTATGTGCCCCAGATCTCCTTTTCTAGAATTAGTCATCTTCATCACTCCCGTCATGTGTGTGTATGTATTTTTAATACAGCTTTCACAACATCTGGTCTCTTTTCCTAAGCACTCACATTTCAGAAGGCTTTCTGAGAAACCGCAACACTGACTTTGTTTCCAGCTATTTGTCTTTTATCCCATTTCTACTTTCAATAGCCCTGTCATATATACAGTTTTTTGATCTCTAGATACAAGGACAGCTGCATACTAACAGAGTCCAGCAAGAAATAAGGGTGAAAGAAAAAAATACTCCTGGAAGGAAAGAGACAAGATGAATTCCAGTATCCTTTAGGGGTTTAAAAGCAAATTGTGGTTGAACCCAAATATTTGATTTTTTCAGACACAGGGTGGTGTATCAAAGACTAATCCTCAAAGCCAGTTCATCCAGCATACGCACCCATTTCTGTGACAGCCGCTCTCCTGAAAAGGTCTTTCCCACAAAGCTCTCAGAAACCTTCAATCTGGAGACAAAGCACCTGGTGGATGCTTCTACTGAACCCATAATTAGCTCATTCTTCTAATAGTGTTTAGTGGAAGGCAGTGATTTACTTTGACAAAACTTAGTGCCGTAATATCTAAAAATCTTATATTTTTGTTGTATATATTGATAGGAAAAGCCATTAACAATTCTGCATACTTCTTATTAGAAAGGCTGCCCACATCCCAGCTCAGACAGAGCATAGCCTGATAAAAAGGCTTAATACATAAATGCTTGTTTGTGTTTGGAAAGCTCCTGGAACTTTGCCAAACATTCAGTGTGCCGAGGAAATACAGAGAGACAAGGGCCTGCTTTTAAAGCGATGCTTGTCTGCAGCTCTGTATTATCCTGAGTGACATTCTGTCCAAGTACAGTAATAACACACGTCCTTGCCTGCCACTGAAAACAGATTTTAATACCTGATGGAAACGATCTTGCTTCTGGGAACATCCAGACCTGGAGGGAAAAAAAAAAAAAAGAAAAAAAAAAAGAACATTCTGCTTATAAAAATTCTGATTTTTTGAAGTATAATGAGCCGTTTTCCAACAACAAAAGCCTCTCAGATACTAGGTTGTAATCTCCTAGCCGCTGCCTTGACAGCCTTTTAGCAACGCCTATAACTTATACAGAGATGTTTCAGCATAGATTTCAAGGAGGCTGAACATCTGTCATTCCAACTCACTAAGAGGGAACTTGGAAGCAAAGAATGGGTCTGTGCTCATACCAGTGCTCATGCAGCAGGGAAGGACCAGGAACATCCCCACCTCCCAGTGCACAGGGCTACTGCCAAGCCATCCACAAAGCCCTCATCCTGAACCAGGGAGAAATCATGAGCACACATTCTATATCAACTTGGCTTTTACTTAAGTCAATAAGATGCATGCACAGGAGGAGTGGTCAAAGTCATGCTCAGCTGACCCACTGAGCTAAGTTGACACATATATCTGATCAACATTCCAGGTAATGTCACTGAAATATGACATCTATCTCTTATCCTGCTTCCTTTGCTTCTGTGGTTAAAAGGTGTGAAGGTTTAAGGGAACAGTTAAGGAGTGAGCCAACAAGGGACAAGTCTTAGAAGAAACCCAGAGGTGGAATTATACCAAACAGAGTCCTGCTATCCATCATCTTCCTAGAGTGATGGACGAGATTTTCTGACAAGTGACAGCAAACTCTTTGATCCCGCTGCAAGAAACTTACCCTAAAATGCATGCTTATGCCTGCAGAAATATTTGCACGTGTTTGGAAGGTAAGACAGTGCTAAGCACCTTTTACTGCAAAGAGCATCATTCAATACCACAGGAAAAATTTGTGCCTCCATTACTACAGAGATCTCCATTTGAGGTCCACAGGGCTGCTCCTTAATGGTCCTTGTTTCCTTAAGGGCTCCCTAGAGTATGGTGAGAGAGGGGCTGAGGGTGAGCAGGAGGTCTGTGAAGCCAGGAGTGGGGAGATAGCAAGGGGGCAACTGCTCACTGCTGAATAAATGGGGGTGAGGGGTGGAATTTGATGAAATGATCAGGCAGGCAGCATGTCTAACACAAATTAAATACAGTGTTCTTTTTACACAGCTGATTTATGGAACTCCTTGACAAGTTATTGCAGAAGACAAAGGTTTTTAAAAGGATTTAACAGGGGACTAGACAAAGCCATGAAGACTTAGTACCTCAGGGTGCTGATGCCAGCACTGGCTTGAAAGCCTTTAAACCAGCAGTTGCCAAAAACTGGAAAGGTTTATCTGAGGCAGGTTCAGTGTGCATTTATTTCTCACATCTTTCTCACAGACTTTGGCCTGAGGTGGTGATGCCATGTCCATATTGTCTCTAGCAGCAAGCTGGGGAAGAGGACAGAACAGGGCTTCTGCAAGGCAAGATGGCAGGGCTCAGCCTCTCTCACACTCAGCACTGGCCTCCAGACAGCAGGGCCATCGGCTCGTTTTCTCCTAGATCACTGCTGAGCAGCTTTCTGTGCCTTTCAAAGAGAGGGGCTCTGATTTTGCCCATGAAGTGACCTCCGTGCATATCCATGGCCAGGGCCAGCCCAGCATGGCCGGCTCACAGTGTGACCAGCAGACCAGTCAGAGCTGTCCTCCAATGAGTTCCATACAGCTTTTTAGATTATCCTTATTAAGTGAAAGAAGATATTTTAAGGTCTTTTTCTCTTCTCATTAAAGTCTCTGTCACAAGAATTACTTGTCACCACAAGTTTAATCTTCGGCGGAGTCCAGCCTTCACGTGTTTGCATTCATGAGACGAGGGACAGAACATGACGAGGAAATTGGACCAAATTAACCTGCTCCCATGACGATCCACAATAATAACAAAAGTGGAAAATGGCAGAGAATTAAACTGTTCTTGACAAAAACTGTAATGACCTCCAAGAATGCCTCTAAAGTAACTGTCCGAGTAATACCTTCCAAGTGTAATTTGAAGGATATGCTATGCAAACTCGCCTTGCAGAATTTCAAGCTACTGGTTAACAAGCCCACAAAAAGAATGAATGAGAGGAAGGGGTAATCAATACTACAATTAACAACACAATAAATTGAAACAGGGATATGGTTAAATAAGGACTGGTAGATTGGATCAGGGAACTCTCAAAAGTAAAGCAGAAGAGTTTTAATCTGATTTGCTTTTAGCACTGGTAAAGATAACACCTTAAAGAAGTTGTGCAATAGGGCATTCTTGCTTCATTTCAAACTCAAAATAATCATTGGGGGGGAAAAAAAAAAAAAAACACACAAGCAAAGCAAACTGATTTCAGATAGGGTAACCTTAATTAGTCAATCCCCAAACAGAGAAATAGCATCCATCAGTGTCAGGGAAGAATGAGAATGAAAGGCCACCTGTGGCTGGGCCAATCCTCTGAACAAAAAGGATCCCCAAAATAAAAATAGTTCTACAAAGTAAAGAACAGAGGCTATATCCTTTTTAAAGCCACTGAAGAAGCCAGGGCTGTGTCTTTCTGGGATTAATAAAGGAAAGGGAAAGAAAACCCTTGTTATTGTCCTTGTAACAAAGGCTCTGCCACCATCTAAATGCTCCTGCTCAGAATCAATATTTCTGAAAATGGAGTCAGTGTCTATCACACTGAAGAAGAAATTCAAGAGGCTGTGCCTGAACTGTAAAAAGAGATGGAAATATCATCTTTAGGGTAACGCTGTGTTCTGACATTCTGGCCACAGGCTACATAATAGTAACACAAAGGCACCCTGGCCATATCAGTGCACAACTGTTCATAGTTCAGGAACTGTAGAAATGTAAGTAATTCCTTCAGATAAAACCAAGTTGCAGTACAGCATTGTCATCATACACCTCCTTAATCTAGTCAAATTCTACAAGAAAGAAAGAAAGTAATCCTTAGAGGATTTGCACTAATTTAAACAGTAATATATTACCCAAGGGCTTAATACCGCTACACTAGGAAAGATCTCTAAAATGTAACATGACAGACTCCCAGATTTCAGTTCAGTTAGCACTTCATGTGAGATTCATTTGTTCAATGTCAGATACCTACAATATGCATATTTACATATGAAAATTCTTTTGAAGTCCACATATGAAGATCTGGATAGATACTTCTGAAGGGAAATCCCTTTTATTCCAGGACTGACGGATGGAGAAGAATAGGACGAATAGGGCTGCACGTGACTAATGCTAAAGATAAATCCCATTTTTCCAGTCTAAAAGACTGGAAGCTCTTTGGCCAAGATACAGACTTTTCTTCAAATTTTGTATAAATTAAAAAGCTGAGAAAGCCTCAGCATCACTTCACAAAGACAGAGCATTGCGTTATTCACAAAGTTACTCTTGTCACAGAGTCCTTCTTTTAGGAAACATCCTCCAACATCACAAGAATCTCAAGGGCACTGCATGCAACACTTACGGCCAAGTTTCTTTTCTTTCTTTAGATACTGCTCCTATATGAAGTATTACTTTGTTTTAGGAGACAATCCATGGCACGCAGTTGCAGTCAAAGCCGTCTTTGCCAAGTGAAAGGAGAAGTACATGACTGTGTTAGGTGTCTTTCATTGGTCCTTTGATACAGCTTGGCTTTGAGGCAAAGGAATAGCTTGCTCTGAAGATGCACAGGCAAGCAAAGGTTTGGCAAACACTTGGATCTTGATGTTAACATCCCAAGATAAACCCTTGGACCAAAACCAGGTCAAGCCATGCTGTAAAATGAAGGAAAGAAAGAGGGGGGAAAAAAAAAAAAAAGCAGTTAAGACTTGGAAATGGTTCCACATGTCAGGGGATGAGTTCACTATTGGTCTCTGTGCTTTTCCCAATTTAAAGATGATTTTCGTAAGAGTTTAAGGCAGAAAAGCCGTGCAATTTAAATAGACCTTTCTGACTGTCAGTTAGATTGATTACAGTTTTCTGCAAACAATACATTTTTAAGTAGTTCTGCATAGGGTTTATTTTACTCCCAACATTTTCCCTAATATAAAAACATCATAACGAATGCAATCACATTTCTATTCACTGTCTCTCCAAAGTCTTTTTCCCTTCCTTTTCTCTGGCCACCTGTTAGCACTTCCTTCTCTAAATTTAACTCTTGTAGCTTTGTTTGGTAACCTTTTCCTCATGCCCTCATTATCTGAATTCTATTCCTGCTGTGGAAAAGCTGTAGGAGGCTGGATTTAGGTTGTTATTTTGGGTGGGGGAGGAGACAATGCATCAGTACATCAGCAGATGTTTATTTATGGATTTTTTTTTTTTTTCCCTAGCAGATCAAGGTCTCTACCATCTTTTACAGGGAACTCAGTGCAAGTATATCTTTGGAATATATTAAAATACATCTGATTCCTGGTTGTCTGTTACTTTGGGTAGTAAAAAGGTGCTGAATGTCCTTTACAACTGCAAAAGGTATATATAAGCATGCTGGAATTGCAGCTCATTTGTTTAATGCTTGGTTGATGTTCATACAAGAGACTGTGGGGTACTGTACAGAACAGAGCTGGGGTCCTGTGACTGTTGCATTTAGCAGGAAGCAGTCCTGTCTTTGGCTAGCTGCTGCTTGCCCCCACTCTAAACACATCTGATACATTCAGGACCATCTCCCCTTCAATCTATCTACAACGATACAGTATTTAGGAAATTGTTTCTTTCAGGATGAAGGTAATCCTCTTCTTGCTCTTTCATTTCACTGGCTACAAAGATTCCTCACTGACCATTAGCCAAGGTAGATCTGGGTAGTGACCTAGAGTGACGATATCCAGCTACCCTACAGGAGGCTGATGTATGGAAATGTACTGTTCAGAGAGGAGAAAAAAATAAAGTGTTTGCAGAATGAAGAGACAGAACTGACTTACTCATTCTTCATAGACACAGATTTCAACCCTTCTCTGAGTTGTGCAGGTGCTCAAGGAAAAACTTTTATATGAACCATTTTAAAATAAAATTTAAAATTTATTTTAGCAAATTCAGTATTTCTTAACATTTATGTAAGAGCCACCTTAGTGACTTCCTTGAAGTTCAGAAGACCCAGGTAGTTGGAAGAGGCCAAAAAGTAAGCAGGGTAACAACCATTTGTGTATTATTCTCATGGAAATATTTTACCACTAGGATAGACTCAAGGAAATGAGACTGGTCTCAAGTAGCATCACTTCAGCAGAAGAAATAGTTGCAGCCTCTCCAAATATTATGTTCAGTGTACACCCAACACACTCTTCCAAGAACTTCTTGATTGCCCTGAGTAAATCTAACTTATGGAAACAGAGCAACCCACATAAAAGCCGTACAGCTAACACACAACAAGGTTACTAAAATAATTAACTTGGATGCAAGCAGGAAAATAAAAGCTACATGCATATTTCAGTGCAAGTAAGAGCATGGAAAACTTTGCTCCCAGAAAGCATATACTGATTTTGAAAATACCGTGAGTTTGCATCAGAACACAGAGGGGAAATATTTTTGAAATGTTAAGTCGCTGGCTTGATACCAGGCATTGGTTTAATTTCATTTTGATACTTGATCAGAACCAAAATGACTCACATTCCCCATGAAATACAAATCTGTACACAACACTAGTTGTTAATTACTTTCCCTGTCTCCATGAAAGAGCAAAGTGACAGTTTCAACCTCTCCCTGGGTGAGCATTGTATTCTCTCACTGTCTCCATCCCTTGCCAACAAATCTGTTGTTACAACTCAAGTGGCACTTGAGATATTCAGCATAGCATTTCAACAAGAGCATAATAACTGGTAATTTGACAACAAGAAGCCATCTTTAGAAAACTCAAGCCACTTGGAACTGCAGTAGAAATAGGTAAAAGTATTACTGCACACAAAGGAGCTCATTTGAGCCTGTCCAGCACTGATCACTTCAAGGCTGGGAGCTGTTGTCTCCAAAATATTGCTGCTCTAGCGCATTGGCTCCACTGATCTGAGGAGTTTTATCCTTTGTTTACTTACATGGCTACATTATTGCATAAATAACATTTTGAGAACAAGTGGACTCAAAAGGAGATGATACCTAGCCACATGGTGCCTGTTCCAGGCATCCCCAACACCAAAACCCCTCTCCAGCTCCAAGGAGTTCCCATCATTGACCAGAACACACTTCACCTACAACTCTGTTGGAAACAGTTCAGCAAAATTTTACTCATTTCTCAGGTTCCTTTCTACCTTTGCACAGTGCATTAACTGGAAGCAAATGCAAACATCGTAGCAATTGCCATCAATAAACATTCAAATAAATCATATTCTAAAAGTTACAGCAGCTTCAGACATGACCAACAGAAATTTAGGTCTCCTTGTTCTCTGAGCTTTGACCTTTTGGGAGACTGATTGTTCTCTCAGGACTTTTTGTATAGTTGTGATTGGCAGAAGCAATTTTGTTCAAGATAAATGAATGTTTTGAAATGCCCTCCTGGGGGCCTTTATAGATAAAATGAAATATTATAAGATTTAGAATATAATCATAAGGAAAAAAAGCAACATTGAAGTCACTACTCATTTACAGTTGTGGTAGAACTGCATTCATGTCTTACCTAAGAAACTAAAGAGTACCAGAATAAAATAACATAACAAATCCTTGATAATTAGAGTAATCTTCTGAAGGAACCTAAAGAACAACAAAGACCACTGAATTCCAGCCTTGCAAGGTTAATTGTACAAAATTCACCTGCATGAAAAGCACTGCCCAGTTAACTTCCGCCATTTCCCCCTCCATAAAATAGTTTAAAGCTAGTTATTCATTTCATTGAATTTTTCATAGGGTTGTTCATCACATTTTACCATTGTGGTGAGTGACTAATGACCTTGAAAAAAATAAAAAGTAGCCATGTGAGCATTAGCAGAATAATATATACTCCAGATTAAGGAGGGAATGTTTCGCATTTGCTCAGTGAAGTATGCAGTTTACTCGACAAAGAATGATTTAGATGGAAAGGAATGGGAAAACACAAGATGTTTTTGAGAAACAGAGCAGGTATAAGCAAAGATGTAGCTCCTAGGAAAACAGGATCAGCCACCACCATGGAAATAGTAATGTACTTCTATGCTTGAGCTCCCTTGCCCGTACCTATCCTATTTAAATCTTTGAATCCAGGGTCATCACAACTAATAGTCTGCACTGCATCTGTTCCCACACATGGGAGAAGAGATGGGAACAACTAACAGGGTAACATCAGAATCTACTTTTCCTTCTAATAAGGAATTACTGCGTAGTGAATTGATGAAGATACCAGGATCACTGCTACTTATTCTCTGTAGTGTGGCCTGTTCACAGGCAGCATGCTCAAAACTTTTAGGTCTTTTCCCCCTGAAGCAGCACTCATTTTACTTTTCACAGGAGCAATCAGCTAAAAACTAATGCTACTGTTCTGACCCAGCAGTGTTTTACATCTACTTAACAATCCTAGAGATCATTACAGTTGCAATCTATCCAACTCTCTGCTTTTGGTTGTAACCAAAAAAACTGCCAAATAAGAAGGAGTTATTCCAGATAAAAATGTTTTCATGGATACATGTTTAACTGTTGCACCCTGAAATGCCTTTGGAAAAATAAGACAATGCTCAGAGGTTGGTCACATATAGATTACTGAGCTGGAAAATTATTTTGGACCTAAAGTATCCGTACTTCAATTTTATGGGTAATTAAACCTAACGTATTGCCATTCAGAAAGCAATTAAGTCCAATATCTATATGCAGTGTCCCCTTGCAGTGAGCGATGAGGAGGAAGTGACAGGATTCACCATGTTGACTGACCATTTCTGGGACTTCTTTGAACTCTTGTGTGCCCTCATAAAGCGTGAATCTGGCAACATGAAGAGGTAGAGCAAGACTATGTCCCTTATACACCTTGTACACGTTATCGATTGCACATTCATGGCAGGTTCATTAGCAGACTTGAGAGAGAAGCTGGACAGGAGATTTTCCTGACAATTAGACAGCTTTATCTGGATATCATTGTACTAAGGAGACAGCAATGGCCAAAGAGGACAAACTAGGGATGCAGCAATTATTTCTGTTCTTTGTGATCTTATCAAATACACTGGGCACCGTGGAAGTCTTTATGCATTGTTTCTTTTCCTGTTCTCAGAAGACATCAAGTCAATCTGGCTAAAGGCAACAAGTCCATCAACATAGACATTGCAAAATCACTCGGGCTGAGAGCCACACATAGTGTGAGGCTCTTGAATTAATTCTTAAATACCGGAAAGAAAGGAAAAAAAAGCAGAGCAACGTGCTGACGTGACAGGGAACAACCCTAGGTGTAAATGAGCAAAAGGGGGTGCAATTCACGAGTGGTTTCCCCAAAGTCCACCACTCACTGTGCACAGCCCCGACAACTATGAAGCATTTGCTACAGGCAGAAGGAATGTGCTGGGCTCCCTGGGTGCAAACACTGCACGTGGGCCATGGCCACACAGAGGCTCGTGCATAGTTCAGAAAAAATAGAGAAAGGTGACAGATGTGACCAATGATTCAAGATACAAAGCACAGTGATAGGTGACCTGCCCCTAAGGTCAGTGAAGGCTCTGAGTTGAGATCTCGTAGGAGGTCTGGGGGAGATGGGCTTATGTCAAAGTCCCAATAACATCACAGTATTTGTTATAAATTATGTTATTAAATTTAATAACACGGGGCACTGGGACATAATTGTGATCAAAAGGTTTGCCCAAGGTTAGAAAGAAAGTTGGTTGCAAAGTCACAAAACCAATCTAATCTCTCGCTGTGCAGTCCTACACTTTGGGAAGATGATAATTGTTACTAAAGCTCACCAGTGGGTAGCTGCTATGAATAAAAACTTAGGCATTATATGCAGTCTCAATTACTATTTTTCAGTGTAACTATGGAACATGGAAGGAGATTGGTAGAAAAAAGTAGAATAAGATTACAAACAATACTTCCATGAATATCACATCAAATCACATCTCAGAGGTTCTATTACAATCATACTGATCTAGCCAAAGCATTGGTCATTTTGATAAGAAAAGTTAGCACCAAGCAGGGATTTTTTGAAACATTTTTCTCCGTTTCTGTTATTTTTTCTACTACTATTTGAATGCATCAGCTTGCTGCTTCTTTCGTGACTGGGTAGCTTAGTGATAAGCCGGAGCATTACAAATGTTTTCTCCATCTTTGAGAGCAATATGCAATATCATTAGATTTCCACAGTTTGCTTTGGCAGTGATACGTTCAACAGACAAGCTGGTCTTCCTATTGAAGAGATGGGACTGGCTCTGAGTAAGCAAGATAGAAGAGGAGCATTAGTGGAAACCTATTATCTCTGTTCAATTTTCCCAAAGAGTAACCAAGGCTTCTTCTGCGGCAGAGAATAAATGAAAACATTTATCGTCTGATAAAAATTAGTAAGCTGCTCTAACACCTGCCCATACTGGCATGTTTCCTTGCTGATTACAGTGCTGTAGAGTGGCTTCAGATTATGAGCAGCACTGACAGCCTCAGCAAGCACCCAAGCTGCACGTATTTCACCTCTTTTGATAAGAAAAACTGCCCCAAGACCAACCCAAAGGCATTTGTGCCAGCGAAAGGGTGTGCGTGCTCACAGTAGAGCAGCACCTAATGCTTCAAGAGCTGTGCACCAGATTTGCTGACAAAGGTCCAGAAATCCACCCACACCCTTTCCTCCTGCCTTGCTCTCACAGCACTGTGCTCACCCTGGGGTTAGGGTCAGCCCACACAGGAGCACACAGCCCCAGCACTGTCACTGGAAGGATCTACCCGGTGCAGTTCTGTTCCACCACTCTCCTCCTCCTATTGAGCTGGCTCTTACTAAATCACTGCTGTCCATGGGCCACAGATCGTTGCACCCCAACAACTACTTGTTCAAATGATGACAGCCCTTCCTGGGGGCTTCTGCAAGAGGAAATTTCTCAAGGCACCAAGCTTGCGGTTTGTTGTATTGCCTGGCTGGTTTTACACCCTGTATCACCCACAAGAACATCGACACCTTATGAGCTCTGCTAATGGGCCGTGTTTCTGCATCACATCCCCCAGAGCCCCTGCACACAGCAGTGTGTGACACATCAGGAATTTCCTAATTTGTTGACTGTCACGGGTTTGTTTTCACCTTCGTGGAAAATCAGTCCCAGGAGTCTAAAGCCAGATTTTTATTCTTGACTGCAGTGCCTCCACATTCAGCATGTGCTGGTTAATGACGGTGTGTAATAATAACAGCTCTTGGCTTTCAGCTGATGATACATTAAAGACAGGAATGGAAGGTGAGATTTTGCTAGCTAAAGGCTTACTCTGTATGCCTACAACAAGCTTTAGACTCGTAAAGCATAGGGCTCAGGTGGATTTGAATCAGTACCAAGCTGGAGGCTGCAGCAGAAGCTTCCTTTACACAGAATGGGTCTGCAATGCTTTTATGAACAGACGTCACTGGTTGCTGTCTGCTTGTACCCTGCCAACTTTGTTTGGCCTGCTAGGACAGAAAGTTAAGAATTAAGGAGAAATATTCTTTGGCAAAACATAGGAAATGCTATAAGGCATTCTCCCAGATGTACAATAAAGCAAAGAAAAAGGCCTAAGGTTTCATCAGATGCTTATTATCTCATTTCATACCTGTAAGTGATAACAAGGGACATCTATCCAAACTGTCAGACTTCTTTCCCTTGCATAGAGGGACAGAAGAGGATAATCCAAAAGAGTTTGAGTTTGTAAAGGCAAGCTGGAAGGCAATTAAAACTTCTTGCACAGATCAACTAACTGTCTCATAACTTCCAAGCAACTCCCACTTACCCCAGCAAGGCAGTAGGGACACGTTGGACATCAAATTAAAAAGCCTGAAAGCCTTTCAAACTTCAAGACCTTTAGAAGAATTATCACTCGGTATCTGTATAGTCCATTTGATCAATTTTGATTCTGCACATGGTTATTTTTACCAGCAATGCTCTGATGATGGCACAAGCACCCAACGTAGACCCCACCTGTGATGGCTCTCACCAGCAAGGACAGCTGGACAGAGCCTGCATTTCCTTAGCATGCTTCAGATCTGGTCTGTCCAGACATGACACAGTCATGCTGTTATCCAAGCTGTAGATTTAAGCACCGAAACAGGACCCCACAACCCCCTCCTGCAAAGTCAAATGGTAGAAGTCCCCTTCAGCTCACAAGCAGCACTGACCTCCCTGCAGCATCCATCAGGGTGAATGGCAGATGCTGGATTTAGTCAGCCCTGTGTGGAGTCTGCAGAGCTCGTGGGCTGATCATCAATCATTCAGAAGCTGCTTTGTGTCCAGAAGTTGTGAGGGGCTCTTCTGCCTATTGCCAGCCCCACAAGCGCTGTGACTGTCACACTGGGTCCTGATGGCAACAGCAGGGTGATATGCCCTATCGTAGCTGTCATCTTTGCTTTAAGGATCTGCCACTTGTGACATTGTTTGATCTGAGTCAGACTGAGTTACACACTTTTGGAAACTGCAGCCTCAGTAGAGAAAGAACTGAAGGAAAAGGAAAGCAGGTGGGATGGAGGACACTGGCTTTATTTTACACCCTCATCCACCAAGGGAGAGCCAGCCATGCTGCCAAGACAGTGACCAGATCAAGGAGCAGCCAAGTCTGCAAACCCAAAGCCTGGATGAAACAACAACACGAGGTCTGTGCTGACACTGAAGCCCTTTTTAGAAGCTACAAACCTGTACAGGCTTTGGAGTAGGCCAAAATGGGAGGTGATGATACAATTGGAGAAGATGATGGGACACAGAAGGTTCAACACTGTTTGCTGTCATGCAATAAAGGAACAGCAAAAACAACTCAGCTTCAATAAAATAAATTTTACATGTCAGGTCAGAGCAGAGTGAATGGCTGCTCCCATCTCCTTCCTGCCAGGGTAGTCAATCTGAGGCAAAGTTACATTGCTGAGTAATTATTTCATTCCTGCTGAAGTTATTAGCAGAAGCAGCTTGGGAATGCTACAGGATATGGTCCATACATTCTGCAATTCTTTTCCCATCTTGAGATAAAAAAGTAAACAAAAGAAAAACACGTGGAACACCTCAACGATACATCTTTCCTGTAGCTGTTTCACCCAACTGGACTCAGCATGTGGCAGTAAACTCATTTCAGAGCAGCTAAACTCACAAACTATTAACCTAAAGGTGAGAGAAGCCATCTAGACCACTGTAATGGGCTGTTAGGTGCCCCACACTCAACGCTTCCACAGGAATTAAAGTGCTATATTGCTGAACATTCCTTCTAAAATCCTGTTTTGATAGCTGTACCATGTTGTGTTTAAAATATAAGGGGAAGCCATACAAAATAAGGAGGGTACACCACAGAAAGGAACTCTGTCAGAGCGATCCCAGTAGAGAATCAAGGTGAGCAGTGAGCCATATGCCTTATTCCATACTGATTAGATTTCTTGCGGTCCTCTGCTGATGTGGCTCCCTGGCCTACGACACCCCTAATTTTTGATTGCTTTGATGAAATGTCCATGGAAAATTTAAAATCTGTAAAAAAAGAAATAAAACACACAGCATGTACCCAAATGACTCCATTCAAGGAGCCAGTTGCAGAAACCAAACCCTGACCTGCATCTGTCCATTGACAAGGGGATGCCTAGTGCATTTCTGTGACACAGTAACTCAGATGCTTTCAGACTGCAGAATAGCCCAAGCCCTTAGTGAAGCTGGAAGAGCCTTACTTGTCACCCCAGCATAGAGCATCATCCATTTTTAGGGCTCTGGATTCCAAATTCAGAACCACCACAGTGCCTGCATGAAGATGGACCACATCCTGCAGTGCAGGTTGTGACACTTTGGAACACGGCAGCACATCAGAGAAAGAGCAGATGCAAGCACTGACTGGTTGCCAGAGCTAAAGTGACCAAAACAGGGGCCTGCAGGTGGCACTCCATAGACCCTCCAAGGATCTCCCTGCCTGCCAGCCAGCAGCCAGAATGTTGGAAATGAACGTGTTGTCCTCTCTCCCAAACACTCACGCCTCCCCTGCCCTGAGTAACCACTTAAATGCATTAGGTGACAAATGCTTTGTTGTCAAGCACTGCAGAAGCCCCACGGGACATGTCTTCTGACATCTCTGCTGGTAAATGAATGAGTGACATAACATGACAGGGGATTTAAAAAATTAAGTCTTCCCAGACACTCCCTTGGGGTGCTTCTGCTATGATATGCAGGCTGGCAGCGCTGCTGCTTGAGATGCCACGTTCCCACATTTCCTTGTTTTACAAGAAATGGATTTCACTGGTTAGTGAATTTTTAATGTGACAAAAAGAGGGGACAAGGCAGTGGTGCTGGAGTGCTTCTCTTCAACAGCACCCTGCCACAGGAGGGCTGCCTATGGAAGAATGCTCACATTGCTCTTGGGCCTGTCTCTGCATAACCAATCACTCAAATCAAATCAGTAAATAAAAATTTCAGAGGGAGTGAATTGCAATCTTTGGCATGTGGGCCTTTTATGCTGAGAAGTGCTAGGAAGGGAAACAGAATTGGGGGTGGGCCAGATAGCCACCCAAGCAGAATCACAGAATCAGTAAAGTTGGAAAGACCTCTACGTCCAACCACCAGCCTGTGACCACTCCCGACCATACTACTTATCTACACTCTTCTTGAGTGCCTCCAGGAATGGTGACTCCACCATCTCTCTGGGCAGCCAGTTCCAACACCTCACCAATGTGGGACAGGCAGGTCCCATTCTGTCCCTTCCTGACTGTTTCAAACAAGGCAACACATTCCTCAAGATCACGCAGAAGCCTTCACGGCAGTCATAGAATCATAGATCTGCTAAGGTTGGAAAAGACCAGTCCACCAGCATCTTTCAGCGCCTCCACCAACTGAAGCTCATATCAATGCCCATCTTCTCACCTCCAGTACCTGCCATTGTAAATCATACCCCAGAGAAATGCTTAAAAGAGAAGGCATCTAAATCACAAAATAAAACAGGTCGGAGTTGCAATTATGATCAGTGAAGCAGGCATCAGTATGTTGTGCATAATTAAAATGACTGTAGGACTTCTCTATAAATATCAGCCAGAAAAGCGTCTCTTTGTGTGTGGGCATAAAAATGAGATGCAGGAAACAGCCTGCTATGATGTGACAACATGACCTTGGAACAACTTTCTTGCCTCCACACCAGAGTAATTACACTGTTGAAATGTCTGATTGTGTTCCTCTTGCCATCAGCAGCAACCAAGTCTTTGCAGCAATAAAAGTGTAACCGCCAGTAGTTCAATAAGGACCTAGACAGAGAGAAACTAATTTTGTGATGGCTGCTGCTCCTTCAGGTTCTCAGAAAGTGCTGCTCCAAGAGCAAAAGCTCTTGTTTTCTCCTTTAAAAGTCTGAACTCGGCTTGAAGATGAAATCCACTCAAGATGATAAATGGTTACCATGCAAAGCTTGTCTTACACACATCTTTAAATATTTTACTTACTGCTCATCAATCTTCCCCATCCACGCAGCATTCTCAACTACTTTGCAGTAATGGAGCCAGCTCCTTCAGGGAATTTGGGAAGCAAAATATATTCCCGCTCTTCTCAACACTATGATGACAGTAACTATAGAAATATTAAATGGGAAAGGACACTATGAAGCAGAGAGCTGCTCCAGATCACTGTGATGTTACCAGACGGGGCTGTAGGACAAGGGCAGGTTCCCGTTGGTCCCATGGGTGATGGGCAAATCTTTGCAGCCCACACTGGATCTCATGAATCCCAGAATGTGGGCAGTTTCATTGGGAAGAACTAAAAGGTGACCAACAAACCAAGCCTGAAATGTTATGGCAGTTCCCATTACAAAACTTGACAGGTGAATAGCATCACTGTTAATAGGCAACATAATAGAATTGCTTCTTTCATCACAGAGAACTGAAAAGGTTGGCAAGTGGCAACACGCATGGTATGTTTTTATTCAAAGCTATTCCAAAATCAAATTCTTTAATCTATAACAACTTACCTCCCATTCAATAACCCAGTAATCCCCCTTTGATCAGCGTAATGCCTGGACACATTTTTATTGACCCAGTAGTAAACTCACGGGACTTACCATTATTTTACTAGAAATGACTGGATATATTTCTCCCTGCAGTCAAGTATTTATCAGGCAGAAGGCAAATACATGATTCATTGACTCATAATACATTACAGATAAATAATAATGAAAGATCTATGCATCATTCTTGTCAATGTGCTGAAAAGATTTGCTGAATGCTCAGAGGTCACGGGAAAAAAAGTTGAAAGTGTTAAAATCTGCAAGAAAAGACAATGGATAGCGATGCATAGGCTTACTACCAGTGGGTAATGGCACACGGCCACAAAAACCAGACTACCAGTACTAGCCAATACACAGCTTGACGTCACATCTCTAAAACATCGTGTCATCACTGTATATTCCAAATTAAATGCTCCAAATTATCCCACAGCCCAAGGTACAGTTGCAAAATATTTAGGAAGTATTCTGGTTTAGAAAAAAAAAAAATAAGGTTTAAGAATTTCAGGATATCTTTGCAGATCTTTCAGAAGCTGAACTGAATAAATTAAATCTGTATAAATGATTTTTCTATATGAAATATTAATGTGCTGGCCAACTTTCAAACATCACAAATCAAAATAAAGGCCCACAATGAACTGAATTGGAACACTGAAAGAAACTAAAGCAGGGAACAGTTGTTATTTTCAATCACTCAAATATAGATCTTCTTTATAAAGAATAATGGTGCATCCAAAACAGTCATCTCCTTAAAGTACATAAAGCACTAGAAAGAGAAGGACATAATACATGACTTATTGTTGCAGTGTTGTCAGGTCACCATTTTCTTTTTAAAGTGTTATATTGCTTGAGCTTCTGTTGGGAATTCTCCCTAATAAATCCCCCTTTTTATGTTCCTTTTCAGGACTATCATTTAAAGGATGCTATTAAAAGATTCAGAGAGCTTCTGGAATTACTGCTTGGATCTGGTAACCCCTGGTAGAAAGGAGCACAGCAGCTCCCTGTCACACGCCCCACTTGAATGATAACCAGTGTTGGTGCTAGACGTTTGTCAGGAAGTCTAATAAGCCATCTGGATGCTGAAAAGACTCCAGGTTCAGCTCCTGTAGTCCTCTGGAACACTCGAAGTGCGACAGGGAGAGTCCCTCCTAGAAGCAGGATTTGGGGAGACACAAGGATATCAACCTGCTGCAGGGCTGTTGTGGGCACAGTCATCATCAGAGCCTGTACTCAGTGGGGAAAGGAATCCTTCTTAACTCACCCAACAGGCTTTTGTTTTCTGAAGAAAACTTATTCCAGAGCAAATCAAACATGGCACATTCCACTGGCCTACAGAATTAGCACTGCTGTGTCTGAATTTGTTCTTCTCAGATAGGTGTACACGTGCACACATCTCACATACCAGATTCCACCTAACTAGCCTGGATAAACACCTACCCTTGACCTTCAGTCAGGTCAGTACTGGATTATCCTCCCCATGCACACTCTGGGGAAGCACACAGCTCTGCCCTTCAGCCTTACTCATGGCAGGAACAGATATAATGTCACAGGGAAAAAAATATATATATATCAGGTTTGCAAAATATTAGGCCAATGCCATTGCAAACCAGTGCTAAACAAAGCGAAAGAAACATTCTTAAGTCTCAGGCTCCAGAAGGAACGATTCCCATAGAGCCCACAGGTATGGCTCTCTCAGCAGGCTGGCTGTGCTGTATTGGATCACCTGCCTCCTGCTGCCCAAACTCGGAGAACAAGCAAGAGCTGCTCCTCAAACACTCCTGTATCAAAGCCCGTTAACTCCCCATCTGCCCTCCTCTATATCCTTCACCCTTGCGGGAGACAAACTCCATTCAAGGCAACTAACAAAGAAAGCTCATTTCCTTTGAACTTATTTACAAGTTCCACCATTAAACTTGCCCACATTATGCAAGCAGCTTGCAATCTTCCCTAATTCTCTGACTTTAATTATATAATTGAACAACCCAAAAACTCATTTTTTCCGGGAAACATTAAACATTACCATCTTAATGAAATTCTTAATGAAACGGTCCTCTCTGCATGCAAATGACTGGCACTGGATTTGCTTATCACACTGGTAGACAAAAGGACAAATGCCCTTCATTTTGTCAATCGTCAGGAGTCACAGCCCTCTTTGCCAACACTCCTCCTAGATAACACGGAGGGAATCACAGACAGAAGGAAGGCAATGTGGAAGGGTAAAGAAGTGGCCAGGAAGGATTCCAAGTTGCAGGAGGCCATAGGGAAGGAAAAACACAACTAAAACCTCCCAGACACCTCCTGTTGCCTCTCGTCTCTCCAGCCCACTAATCAGCAGCCCCCTGTTTCTGCCAGTTGTATAGGAGAGGAGAATTCAGCCCTTACCAAGGGGGCAGGGAAACGTCTCTGGTCACAGAATCATTAAGGTTGAAAAAAACCACTAAGATCATCTAGCCCAACCATCAGCCCGTCACCACCGTGCCCTCTAAACCATGCCACTCAGTGGTCCCATGTTCTCTTCTGCTGCCCCACCACTTCTCCAGCCATCACCCCAAACACCACAATAGACTTGGCTTACATGCTGCAGTACAGTTCTCCCAATGCAAACCCATCCTGCACACTGTTAGCACTCTTTTACAGGGTGATTTTCAGCAGCTGAGGGATGGTGCGGTACCAAGCTCTGCCCAGCTGAAAAGTTTCATCACATCTTTCCATTGCAACCATTGCTTTGTTGTGCTTTGTGCCCAGTAGTTCAAAGACACCAAGAATGTCTTTCATCATTATTCCTACCCAACCACACACCACTCAAAGACGCAACCTCAACGTCCACACTTCTGAAAACAAAGCAGACCCCAGCACTACACCAAAACTCACATCACCAAATCAGCTTACTTGACTCTCTTCAAAGTCTAATTCTTCCTAAATCTAATTCTCACTGATCAAGAGCAGAATGGTTTTATTCAATAAGCATTAGTGATTTTTCTCTCCACTCTCCTGCTTCATTGCACCTTCAGTGTCCTGCCCCCTTTAGTCCCATGATGCTCCTCATCATGCTACAGCTCCCAGATTGTTCTGATTATTTATTGATAATAAATGTTCCTTTCCCTAATTTAATACCCTGAACTGCAATTACATGGTACATGGTCACAGTAAACCTTAAAACAAAAAGAGATAGAGGAGGTTACTAATTTAGAGGAAAAGAAGGAAAAAAATCAGAAGAGGTTAAGTAGAGATGTCAGTATTGCACTATGCAATATCATTCTCCAAGTCATGCAGGTGACAGTGTCCCAGCATTATCTTAAGGAGAAGATCTGGGATGGGGGTGGAAATCTTGCAAGATTTAAAGATTCAGCAGCACTTTGGAAATGGGGATCTAAGCCAGACCTCTGCACGTTCTCAGTTAAGGCTGCTCTGCTGCCTCAGACTCCTGCAACTGTGAGATGGCTGTTTTCCCCCAGATGAGGGCAATGTGGTCTTCTCAGTTTTGAGGCTAAAGCATGTAAAAACGTGAGTCAGCTACAAACATCTGACAAAATAGCTGATAAGCAGCTACAAGAAGATGCATGACCCATGCAACATTAACCGAGGTGATTCCTCATGCAGCTTTGAAGCAAAATGTTGAGGAATCTTGCTCTAACAAGCCATTTCTCCCCCTAGGTTTCTCAGCTGAAAATATCTTCTGAGTTCTGCCCAGGTTTGCAAGTAGGTTCGACCGGCTCAGCTCTCCATTTCCCCTTCAAATAACATTTCCCCAGCCACAACCCTACCCAGCATTGCACTGGGAATTGATCTGTGCTGGTACTAGAAGTTCTTTCTAAAACTGATACAGAAAAAGACTCTTGATCCCGTGACAGCTGACAATCCTGGGCAACAGCAGGAGAAATTCCGCTTACAATTAGCAGTCTTAGTGCTCAAACTTTCCAACTGAAATCAATTGATGCATTTGCCCTGAAGGGTAAGAGAACATTCACAAAGCACAAGGGATCAAAATGTGGCTCTCATGGCCCAAATCTACTCATTAAAGAAAAATAAATTGAAGCAATTCCATGAGCTTCAGAAGGAGTTCAATCCAGTGTACAAGCCACTTTTACCAAGTGCTTTTCATTCAAAGCACTTACAGAAGAGAAGCATCATTACTTGCTATAACCCCAGAACTTCCCCGTTCTGGTTTGTTTTTTTCCTATATGATTTTTCCCATTCTGCGTATTCCCTAGTTGTGCATTTTTGTCCTTCACACTGGTTTGTGTCCTTTGTATCCCACTGTATTCTTTATTTATAGAAGGACTCATCCACCCCAAAACCGCATCCCCGGCCGTATGTCAGTACAGCTCAGGCTGTTTGTCTCCTAGGAATTCAATCACCTTTCTGCTCGCGGGCTGCAGCTCTGCATTCACAACAGCTCATCCTCTCTGCAGTAGCAGAGTTTGATCCCCCTAAATACAAGATTCCCATTTGGTCTCCAAATAGAGGGAAGAACTCTAATTTGGTAAAGGTGAACCTCTGAGCGCAGCACAACACCAAAATCCTACTTTCCTCTAAAACAAAGTTGGGCTTTTTATTTGTTCCAACAGAAAGAATGATTCTTTTTTAGCATAGTAGCATTTGTGACAATAAAATACAACAGCTCAAAAAAATATTACTGCAACAATCCCTCAAACAAAAGTACAATCCCACTATGCCCTATAGGCCAGGGTTCTTCATCTGTCCCATTCAGTATTTTCTGTTACCTCTTCCTTTGTCCTGCATTCCTCTTCATTTTTAAAGGAAAGGAACACATTTTTCTTTCTTTTCTGCCTGCCCTAAAGAGAGGGTATTTCTGCCTTCTCGCCAGCACAGCTGCTGCCCACACACCCCTGCAGTGTCAGCCTCCAACTGTCCTTCCCTGGAAACAACTCTGAAATTAACTTTCCTTCCTATTGAAATTCATACTGGTGCCCCAAACCCAGCTTGCTCCCGTGTTTGAGAAGAGCTGCTCCATCACCAGGCGCAAGTTACCAGCATCAGGTGCTGTACCTTTTCATGCAGCTGAAGCACTCTTTTGTAATTCAATAAACCCTAGGTAACCCTTATCCAGCAGAGAATCCGCAGTGTTGGGTGGGAAGGAAACCCTTCAGCAATGGGAGGGGCAGCAGAAATTGTCACTGAGATGCTCCCAAAGTGCTGACTGTGCTGCTGACCACCAGGAGCAGCCTCCTGGCCACGCTCCGCAGCTCTCCCCAAGAAGGATGCCCTTTCTGAAGGAGGCGTATTGATGGCAAACAACCATCCCACCAACCTGCAGAGAAAGGTCATCAGCATCCATCTCACTCGCTCCGCAGAGATTCTGTGGATTACAACAGAGCAACTGTATTATTCCAGCTAATGAGAACGTAAGGTTTCATTAATGACTTCCACAGTCACTTAAATCCAACCTTAGCAAATTAATTTTGCAAAACAAAAAGTGACTAGCCAAATAAACTCCACTGCAGCTTGACAGCCAGTAAAATTATATGAGTTAATGTTTGTTTAGAAAACAGACCACAAAAGTGCAAGGAGGAGCAAGGAGTGAAGGATTAATATTCAGCCAACAACTGGCTTTTAAATCAGCTCAAGAGACAGGGAGGGCAGCCTTACCTGCTGCCACATCTTTGCAATGGACAAGGAAGATGATCACCTTTGCACAATACATTGAACTCCAGATCTCAGCCACCCACAGCACAAGAATCAGTTGGTCTCACCAGCAGCATCCCGTCCTGTGGCAAACCAGAGGTCAGCAAAAGCAAAGGTTGGTCACACCTCTGGCACCCGCAGCCACCCACACATATAAGCATGCAGGGACACACACATAAGGCACAGGTTTCCTAGAATTATACTGGTAACCTATTTGCAAAGCATAGAATCACAGAATCACAAGGTTGGAAAGGACCTACGAGATCATCTGGTCCTTCCATCCTCCTATCACCATTACTACCCACTAAGCTACTAAACCATATCTCATAGCACCTCATCCAGATGCCTTTTGAACATCACCAGGGATGGTGACTCCACCACCTCCCTGGGCAGGCCATTCCAGTGCCTGACCACTCTCTGAGAGAAAAACTTTCTCATTATATCTAATCTGAATCTCCCCGGCACAATTTGTGGCCATTTCCTCAGGTCCTGTCTGTTGCCTGAGGGAAGAGGCTGACCCCCTCCTCATCATAACCTCCCTTCAAGAAGTCGTAGCGTGTACTTAAGTTAAAGCAAATATATATAACTAATAAGAACTCAGACTGGTTGCTTTTTGGAATATTTATTTTGAAATCAAAGAGATATAGCAGGAACCTTGCCTGCCCCAAACCAAACTTCCAGCCCCATCTCTTCTCATGTAGAGAAAACATCAGGACTGGGTCAGCAAAGGGAAAGGAAATCACTAAGAGACAGCTCTGAGCCTTGCCCTGAGGGGTGTTTAAGGCAGGCAGTTGCACAGCTCCTGTTTCACAAGGTACTGCTGCAGGCTTTAGGAAGCACAGGGATAACAGATTAGCTTTACCACCCAGCAAATCTGACTTGGATGAAATGAACTTCGTCTCCGTGAGGAATGCAGAATGACATCTGACAAAGGCTAAAACCAGAAGGCCCCACCAACGACCCACTGCAGCTCTGTGTGAGCACCAGCCCCATCACGACATCACAGAAAGGCACAGGGGTTCAGGAGCAGCAAAGCACACGCACTGGCAACTACAGGGCAGCACAGCGCACCTCAGAGAAACAAAATTAAGCATCAGCAATGACCCATTTCCTTGCACAGCAGGGAACGGCAGAGCTAATCTGGCACTGAGAGGGAACACGCTGTGGGCTTCCCCACGCCCAGAGTGCTTGCTGCCAACACACGCGCTGCCCGCGCTAATCCACCTTGACCCAAAACTGTTGACCGTTTCTGTTGAAAGAAATAAGTGGGGGATTAAAAGGAGAAATCCTGAAATCCAACAGACTTGAAATTAAGCTGGCGGAGAAAGTGAGCTGCAGAGAAGCAGCAGTTTGCACGGAGGGGGATGCGCGAGTTTCTGCAGGTCAGGGGAGTTGTGTGGGGGTGCAGCAGCAGATCCCAGTCATCCCCTCACCAGCACTGGGGTTTGGGTGTTTGATCCAATCCTCTGACATTCACTTCCCAGGGAACATGTTGCAGTGTGACAAACCACACAGGCAGCTGTTTGCACTTCATCCAAACTGCAGTGACAGCTGCTCCTGGTGCACATCACCACCTTCTCCCCCTGCCACTCTCACTTCCCTCTGCCTAAATCCACAGCCATTTGTATCTCATTTGTTACCAGATACATTTGCTCACATCTTCCTTTATAAAAAACATTGTGGAAGCCAGACCCCTAGCTGATGCTAACCAGCAGAGATCTCAGACCTGAATCAGAGCAGTGGTCATTTATTCCAGATGAGGATCTGACCTCGTGACTTCCATTGCTTGATCTGTAATAGAAGTAGGATCAAACCAGGACATTACATGCCTGGGAGACTTCCAAGATGCTTTCAGGTGCTACAGAAAGCAAAGCCAGCAATTCTGCCTTTCCTAAGTTTTATTCTCTCTCAATCAATACAATGGTGCAAAGGAATCTTTTCCAGCAAGCATATTCTTCCAATTAACATACATGCCAAGAGCTGCCATGAAGTCTTGTGACAGGGTAAAAATTCCAGGGACACATCTGGTCCATTTTCTAACTCAAACCTAACTTACATTTAGTTTTTTCACTCCATAAAGCAGAAGATCCCATAAGTCTGGCAAGGTGCTCTGCACAGACACAGAGCTTTCCCAGTCCAAGACCAGGTGATTTTTTAAACACCTCTGCAGGTTTCTCCCCAAGCCTGGGAGCACGAACAGAGCCCTTCCCCAGCAATCTCACTTCTTACTTTGCCTATCACTATTAATGTCTTGAGTTAACTAATCGAATCCAAGTTGCTTAATTGAAACATGTGAAATGCAACGCCTCTTTCTAGCGCAGCAAGAAGGGGAGAAGTGAGTTTCAGAGCTGTCTGCATTTGTGGACAATTTTTTTCCTACCTTGACATAGAATGGGATGCTGAAAACAATTTGAGACTATTTGAATTCCTACCTAAGAGCGAGAGAGGAGATCTTCCTTCTGCACAACAGCATTGCTGTAAGTTTTGTTTAGCTTGCGTGGGATACAGTTAATTACAGTAATTTATCAAAGTGGCACAAGGTAACATTCACACACAAAGTTTTTCCCGCAGTCAGAATCCTTACTTTTATATGAGGCTGGGTTGTGCTAATTGAATTTTCACTTGGGTAGATAAAATCTTTAACAACTCTGGAATAACGAAGCGCTCTTTGTTCAACGATGTGAATCAGAATGATTTACAGCACCTTTCACATAATCACGTTAATTTTGCTTTCATATGATTAATTAAAACAATATGTTCTTTCTTTGTAAAATAGAATTAGCGCACCCAAGGAGACAGGTTGCATTGCAAACTTCTTTTTCTGATAATAAAAGCAATTTTCACACACCATCTTTTTGGCAGAGAAGTAAACATGCTTAAGTGGGCAAGAAAACTGCAGCCAGGTCGGATCCCTTCCTGGTGCATCACCAGTGAGCTGAGAAGATTGCACCAGAGAGGATTCAGCCCCATTGCTGTGAAGCTGGCCTGGACATCCCAACAACAGAGTGAGTAATGGTGTCAATGAGCTATGAATGATAACAGATACTTTGCAGAGACCTGAAGCAATCCAGATTCAGATGATGAAGCTCAACAAAGATGAGAAAAGAGACCACATTGAGCCCTACATCATGCAGAAGCAGCATGTAGCTCATTTCACACAGCCCTTTTCAAGGCTAGCAGAGGGTTTTGTGCCCAATTCTGGAACTTCTCCAGAAGACAAACCATGAGCTCTTTGCACTTCCCTAACTGGCTTAAAAAACAGAACATTATCCAGGGTCTGTGGGAAGTTCTTTGGAATTAAAGGACTATGATTTCAGCAAGCAGCAACTGCAGCACAACTCAGCACCTGGGTCTCAGCTGCATGCACTTAGCCAGCCCCACCCAGGACGGCCCAGGAACTCCCCTGCCCATCTTTTCATACAAAGGTGACAATGGGACCTGGAGGAAATGGAAAGTACCTCAACCAAACCAACCAGCCACAAGAGGGGAAAGTTTGGATGATGCTGGAGATGCCCAGGCAGCCCTGGCTGCAGTAGACCATTTGATGGACATCATTAATTAAGCAGGTGCTAGATTAACCTAGCAGTGCCCAGCAGTTCCTGCTGTTGAAGTGACCAAACCACACATAGTTAACCAAATAATCAGCAGGAACTGCTCTTGCAGTTGCAGAAGTGGTCATTTAGGACTCACACAGATATCGTGAACAAATTCGGCAGGGCCTCACTCTGTACTGGGTACCAGAGAAATAAGAATTGTCTCAAAAGCTGGGGTGGTTTTTTTGTTTGTTTTGAATTACTCTAGTTTTATATCACTGTGTCTTGGCAGAGTTATTTAGATCCTCTCTAAGGTAAATCCTAATGGAAAACCCTGGATAATGAGACCTGCTACATGAGAGTGGCAGAGCAGATCACATGGTGGGCTCTGGAGGAGAGGCAGCTGCTCTGGCTGATGGCAGGAAGGAAAGAGGGGAGCCTTAAGAGACTCTCCAGTGGTATCAAGGGGCTGATTTTTCAACCTGATGTATGAGGATGTACACTCATGACTGTCATTACCATTAGCAGCGATCAAGGATGGCTGTACTCCCCACACATAGCACTGAACATTTACCTCCGTGTGCTCCTGTTTTACTCCACTTCAAGCCTGCACTGAGGTGCTGGCCCAGAGCGGATACCCACTTCAAAATTTCTGTACCTACCAAAAAGTCTCTAAGCAGAACAGTGTAGGCTTTCTCTGAGAATCACTAGTAAACCAGGGACACCAAACAGAGGGGAGAACATCTCAGCACAAGTATTTGACTATTTCATGGAGTGAGGCCTCCTCTTCTTGTACTTCATGGGTTAAAATACTTATACTGGTATCAAACAATTAGCTACATTAGCTGTTGCCATACTGCAGAGATGTGCATAACCAACTAGTGCCAGTGAAGTATCTGTGGTGTACAAACCACCCATCTCTACATCTGTTTGCCTGCTCCAGCAGAGATGGGTGTGTGGTTGTTTTAAGAATTCCCATCGCTGCAAGGAAGTCACTGTGCACACAGATATCTGCAGGGCAGAGGATGAGCAAAACAGCAAACCACATGTGACAGGTCACTTAATGCATTTCATGGCAGTGCTTAGGGCTGTAGTCAAACTATCTACTATCAGACTCTAATTCAAGCGTCACGACTGCTTCTCTTTCGCAGCTGATTAGCAAGCTGCAGTCTAGGAGCCGTGGCCAATGCCTGGCCCCAGTCTCTCCATGCACTCTGAGCTCAGGCTACAGCACAGCTGCAGCACAGGAAGATGTTGTGGTCCTTGGATGCTCTTGTGTTGAGAGCAGAATAAAACAAAACACATCTGGAAAAGCACAGGGAGAACAGAGCAAGGGGTGACTTTCAGTTCAGGGTGGTTCAGCCATGGCCGGAACGGTCTGCATGTCCCTGTGCCACTGGAGCCAGAGCCCACGCACGCTTCACACCGTGGCCACCTCCCCACTGGTTGGCATTTCTGCTTCTCGAGAATTAAATTAATGACTGAATTAAACTAATAATTGACTCACTTCCAAATGTGGTCTCCCGGTACACTCGACTTAGAACGGGCTTCTCCTGGGAGGCACCGGGGAGCTCTCGTTGTATTACTTATGGAATCAGGGCTAATTAAATTAATTTTTTGAGAGAACGTACTTAATTTCACAGATGGTGGCTGCCCGTTTCTCGTATAACCAAGGCCACATAGTTGCCAATAACTTCTCACTTTCCCAATGATGTAAGAGATAATAATGGCTCCAATTATTAAAGTCACCTTGAAGGGGAGGCCTTCTGTCAAGGGGAGAGCCAACAGTGGGCCACCGCTTGGGAGAACACTGGTTCCCTTATTCCTGGTACCTCACTGCCATCCCCTCAACTCCCACTGAGGCACAGAAGGCTCAAAGAGAAGAGCTGCACTCTGCTGTGCTGACATTATAAGGCCTCCAGTACACGATTAAATTAGAGTCTTGCTACTCCCTCTAGGACCACATACTGTTATTTGCAATACAGTTGAGCTGCACTTAAAATGAGGACTTGTGAAAGGAATAGACTACCATAAAAAGAATTAATTTTCTACACTCCAGATCAGAGCTGCAGCACTCAAGTCAGTCCTTTGGAGGTGAATAACCAAAAAGCAGTAAACCTATTAAAAAAATAAATTTTTACTACACAAAAAGGGTGAAATAGTGACCTGCCACATGAATAGCTCAGTTAAATGAATACATTTTCTGTTTCACAAATCAAAGCACATTTCCCAGGGAACAGGACCTTTTCTGAACAAAATGCCTCTTTTAGGATTAGGCATGTTGGAACTGTAGCTCCACTTTACAACATGGCTGTGCATTAATTAGCAGGTCTTTACTAGAGCAAGAGTTATGGATGCAGTTAGCAAGAAAACCAAAGAGGATGATCAGAATAGTGGGGCAGCGAAGAGTGACTCAGACTGTTCTGCACGCAGTGTGCTCTGGAGCTGCCACCTTCTGTCAGTTACACATAAGGGTGGCTGCAAGGCTTCAAGTGGAGGCACTGCTTAGAGACGAGTGCTCCTTCTTCCAGGGACTCTTGCTTTGGATTTCCCACCTGCAGCCATTGCACATCCAGTCCATTCACACCTCCACCACTTGTTTCCCAGAGGTCACAGCAGGGACTGGCTGCTGTCATAGGTTCTGCCATCAGGTCCTGTGCATCAGTTGTGCATCTCTTGGGCAGTCTCAGTCCCAGTAATCTAAAGCTGCACTACTTATCTTTAAGTCCTGGGATAAGTCATGATAAAAGAAAAGTTTGGGCTTCCCCTCAGGCTGACACTGACATGCTCCCAATCCAGCTACACAGATGAAGACAGGAAGCCCAAGCCTTTACAAAGCAAACAAATGTTTCTAGGAGCTACAGACATCAGTAAGTTGAAGAGTCAAAGTTAAAATGGCAGAATAAGCCACGATTATGTGAGCCCACAACACCCCTACAATGGTGAAAGCAAAGTCTGCCTTGCCCCCATCCCACACAAATTCATGCAGTCCCTCTATTCTTCCACAGAAACATTTTTATTTACCTTAGAAAAAGACGTATGCTGATTCTGATGAGCTCTTGCTGCTTCTCACTCTCTCCCTCGAGAAGCCTCTTTCAGGGAGCATCCAACACAGCACGGCACGGCCCTACCTGGCAGAACCCAGCTGATCACCAGGCTTTCCACATCAGCAAAATTTCTTCTTTTGGGTCACTTAAAGAGCTCAAGAGTCCAACAGCACTGCTTGCAGTAATGCATTCCTCCCCCCCTTTGCTCCCCTCTCAAATACCCTTTCAATTTTGCTGGACTGAAGGCAGGGGTAAGGTCAGGCAGCCGACAAGGCTCCTGGGATACTGCAGGGGCCATAAACCAACCAGAATTAAAGCAGGATATATATGCCAGGTTATCGAGCCCATTTCCTGCCCAGCGCAGTTTAGTGGCCCATGACACATTCCCTTGTGCTTTATCTACAGGTCCTGAGTGGAGCTCGGAGCCATTCATTCTGGTCACTGAGATCCTGCAGCTCTTCAGGTGACATGCAGGCTGGTTTGATCCTACACCTGCAAAGATCGTCTTGTCTAAGAAAAAGCATTTGGTGTATAAAGGCAGAGATAAGAACTTACTCCTGCAGAGACGAGTCCCCAAGGTTTCAGGGTTTTATGCGCTACCAGCAAGTTCATTGTACTTGTAAGATCTGTCCACATCTCCAGTGCTTTAAAATCCACATTTGAAAAAAGTCTGCTTCCCCCCACCCCCCTCTTTGGATTTTCAGAAGGCTGGAAAAGAAGAAGGGGAAGAGGGAAAAAAAAGTCACAAAATAGGACCAGCTCCAAGAATATCAGCTACTTGTCAGCTCTGCAAAATATCCACTAATTTATAGAGGAGAAGTGTATAGGTTCTTTCAGAGCAATACGTCAAAGCTTTCTCACTGTGATACCTAGCTTTATTTGGCCTTCATATTATGGACCAAATTGGATTTCTTTGGTTCTGGATAAAATGCATAAGGGTGATGTACACTATGATTTATTACCCTAAGTGCTTAAAATGCCTCCCACTAAATTTGTTGTGACCTTATCACACTTTAAAACCCAAAGTAAATAAGTGCAGCAAGTAAAGGTTAACAACACACCAAATAAAACAAAAAGCAAGCACAGAGGATGGGACCTGCTCACATTGCTGGCATGCTCCAGGGAACAGCATTACCACACGGTCTGACAGCATGAGGGGAGAGCCCAGAGGGCACAGAGCCTTCAAGACGGCAGGGAGACAGAATGGGCTTTAGCTTCCCAAAGCAGCAAACATGACAGCCCAGCTCAGTGCTTTGCAAGCGCTTTCCTGAGCTACTTCCAACATCTGTGCCTGCAGGATGCACAACTCCTCAGGCTGGTTAAATCAAAAAGAGCTGAACTGCTTCCACACAAGCCAAGAGGTCAGAGCTACCCACTTCTGGAGCAGACAAACCATCAGATAACAAAGAACACATCAACACAAGATATTATTGTCATGTTCAGTGCACCATTTAGCATCCCTTTCCAGACAGAATACTGAATCCTTCAGGAACAGCTCTGCATCCACAAGAAAAACCTTTAGAGAAAGGAACCTCATGCTATGATTTGAAAGCGGTCATCAGGACAAGTTTATCCCAGCATTTTAAACAAGAGCACAGTCTTTCATCCATGTACTTTCTCTATAGTAGTTACTTCCTGACAGACCATATTAAGGTCAACTTAGGCTCCTACCCTTCGACTACATAAAATAAGCCTACAAGAAAACTGGGTAGGGCCTCCATCAAGGAGTGCTGTAACAGGACAAGGGGGAACAGCTTTAAACTGGGAGAGAGGAGATTTAGGTGCAATGTTAAGAGGAAATTCTTCACTCTGAGGGTGGTGAGATGGTGGCACTGCTGCCCAGAGCTGTGGATGCCCCATCCCTGGAAATACCCAGTCCATTGATGGGCCCTGTGCAGCCTGAGATGGTGGGAGGTGTTCCTGTCCATGGCAGGGGTTGGGACTGGATGGGCTCTTAGGTCCCTTCAACACAACCATGCTATGATACCTTCTCATACATCTCTCAAACATTTTCAGGTTTACCCAAATAAAAATACCATTAGGAATTAGAGAACATCTTGGAGAAATACCAGCAACAACTTATGAGCAAATTCAGACCAACTCAAGTGAAAACAAACCAACCACTTTGAAACAGTACTTTAAAGAGATTCCTTGCTGTTTTGTGGAGGTAGATAGTCGCAACCACAGGTGTTTATCATTACAAGAAGAGCTTAAAAAAATAAGTAAAGCTTTGTACAACTCAGAGCAACAGGACACGTGTTCCCACATCCCCAAAAATCAGAATCTGATCAAATGAAAGCAGCATTTAAAAAAAGTATACTTTGTTATGAAGCCTCGAGAAAGTGTTTGAAGTCACCAAGACAAAGAAAACCAACAACAATTCCCGAATAAAAGCTGAAGCTGGTTGTGTTAGTCTGGCCTCTGCACTCAGCCTGATTACAACAGCAGTTTTGTTCCATAACAGAAATATTCCTGACATTCCAGGTGAGTGTATTCTTCTGAAAACTTACCCCAAATGTTAAAGTGCTTGAATATAAGATGTAATACTCCAGGCCACATTTTCTTTTGATATATCAGCGAAGGCAAGGGAGAATCAGGTCATTAGAATCTCCCTCTTACTTATTCTCACAACAATTGTGATAATAAATTCATTATTTTCATAATTACTGCATTATAATTTAGTAATAGGTTCACATTAATTTCAAAAGTCTTACTACAAGGCATTATCCAAACAAAATAAGAAACAATTAGAATTAAATTAATCTAAAATCCTACTTACAAGCTATTACACAAGCAAAATAAGTACTACATACCATGAAATTTATCTAAAATCCTATTAAAAATGATGACTCTGAGGCCAAAAGAAAAAAAAATATATTAGAAGTACAAGCAAAAAAGCAGAATTTTTCTGCTGTGTTTCTCCAGCAAAAGCAGCTAGTGAGCCACAGTGCCAGATCAGAGAGGCCAGGTAGACGGCAGGCAATGAACCCAGCACCCCCCACAGCCTCTGCAATCCCCTGAGGCTGGTCTTAGCCCACCCTTCTCATTCAGCCAGTCTCTGCCCCCTAAATACTCAGGGTGTTATCACACCAGTCACTCACTGTCACCACTGCAGCCAGAACTCCCAATGCCTTTGAGCCTTGGGGTGAAGAAATTCCTTCTCTCTAACTGCAAAAAAGTCCCCACACCTTCTCTCTTCCCCATGTGAGCCCCAGCACATGCCTGCATCCTCCCCATGTGAT
Organism: Meleagris gallopavo; assembly: GCF_905368555.1. NCBI lineage: Eukaryota > Metazoa > Chordata > Aves > Galliformes > Phasianidae > Meleagris > Meleagris gallopavo. Next base: position 11,567,668 of record NC_139418.1, read on the forward strand.
CACAAGCACCACATGTGCTTCATCCCCCCAGTGCCCCCACTCTGCTGAGCTAACCCCACTCCTCAGCCCCTAATCACAAGCACCTGGGTGGGTTCAACGTGGCTACCCATTATATAACACCAGAGTATTTCAATGAAAAAAGCCTTAAAACAGTCAGCATGTGTCTGCTTTGGTGAGTATTTGTGCGCTTGCAGAAAGCATAGCAGGTCTAATGTTGTTATTTGTTCCCTCAGGCTTCTGAGATCTTTGTGGCACGATCTGTATCTTAAATCATAAAGTGCTCCATTGTTTGCTGCTTGGGGGAGTATAGCAATTGGACAGCTCAATACAGTGGGAAAGGTGTTACAGCAAAGGTGTGATGACGGAAGGACTGGCACAACAGAAAGGTGCTACAAAAGAAGGGAAGAAGATTGCTCACCTATATCAGAAGATTCCAGATTCACAGGGGAAAGCTTCACCAAGGAGGGATCTCCAAAAAGAGATCTTTTCCCAGTGGCAGTCAGCCCTTAAATAAGGTCTAAGAGAGGTGCAGCCAGGCTCCACCCCTTCTGATGGCACTAAATTGCCTTCACCTGTGCTCCCAGGGCTGACCGGGTCCTTTCCCCAGCTGCTCAATCAGTGGTTCAGGCCGTGACTCAGCATTCCCCTACACGGAGCACATAGCTATGTCCTGCCTTGGACTGGCCTTTTGAATTTCCCTCCGTGAAGCCAGAGCAGTTTGTAAGTTAAAACCCCCTAGGTCTTTCATGTTAAGCATGTGTCAAATTGTTCTTGCTGGAGAGATGCATTTTGTCTGCAGCAATGAACTCATGTTAAGGCAAAAAAGCTGTGCGATTACAATGGTAACCCTAATGCTCTTCCGTAGTACATCTCAATATCTAGGTCACATACAGCAGTAGGATGAACACCACAGATCAGATTAGCATCTGTTATGCCCCACAAAGGGCACGAGGTCCAAACAGCACCCTGTTACATGAGGAACTTGATCTGTGTCCCGTTTTACATATGAGAATACATCTATGTTCAGAAATGCATTAAAGCAAACACTTAACTCCACACTTGTCAGTTAACTCCTGTTTCTGCATTCCTGGAATGAGTCATTAACTTCATTTCATCTGTTCAGTTCCAAAATCTTCAAATTCAGCTGCAAAAATGGAACCCCTTTGATCTCAGATTGCCGCTAATTCATAATTGATAACCCAGACTGGAAGGAAGGGGAAAGCTTCATCCCCATTAGTCGTTCCATTTAATATGTTCTGGTGCTTCAATTATGCAAAACTCAACTCTCAGGATCTGACTGCCTTCCAAAATGTGAGTCAACGGGGGAAAGAGGAAAACCTAGATTGAATTATTCCAGCTGTAAATCTTTGTAATAGCATAGATGTCACGAGAGTGATATCCAACACTGAACAATTCTGTTTATTTTCTGAGCTGTTGCCCCATAGAATTCCCAAGGCATCCATTAATGACTTCAGAGAGTTCAACAGAGGAGGACTCATTCTCTCCCTCTTATATTCTTCGGTCAGGTCATTATGCTGCTTGCTGTAATGACCCTTTTTGGCTCAAGGCACTAAAAGCCTCGGAATAATATATGCCCTGGTAAGCGAGTAAGTGAGAAAGAATAATTAACACAAGTCATTTTGTCCTTTACTTTGGAGAAGGCAACTGTCAATTCTTTCTGAAGACATTTAAATTATAAATGTTAAGAATATGAGTGCAATGAAGAAAGCAGTAATGTGCAGATATCACTCGGGCAAAACATGTTTCTCCATGGGGAGATTGACAAAAGCAAGACTGCGCAGCAGAGAGCTCAGTTAAAATGGCACAGATGCATACACCACCTTACACAAATATCCAGCAATGAAAAATATACAGGTGGCTATACCTAGCAGCTGGTTGTGTTTAAAGAAATGTTGTTTGACTTATAGTTCTCTTGGATAAAACTGTACAAACTCCCAGGAATCAGAGGGAAATGAATGCAGTTGCGTAGGTGCTGTTCAAATGAGGTGAACTTCTTCATAGCACAGCACGTCCCACTGAAATCAGAGGGATTACCCATTCAGGGTGTCTATGTCTGATAGTTGTCCAGAAATCACCTACATTAGCACAGGAAGAAAAAAATGTAGTTTGATTTCCTATTGGTTTGTGTGGAGTGACTGATGGAGATCACACTGTAGCAAAAGACAAACTCCAGCTTAAAGTTTTCCTGGATAGGTCCATGATAAGTCTCTTTTCTGGACATCACCACAACTTTTTCTGGGGCCTATAGGTTCTCTGCTCTCCTTATCACTGACTTTCTAGAAATTTCACACTCTTCCAGACTTGTCCTCAACTGTCAAACTTGGTCAGCAGGTTCTGACAGCACTGGGTAGTCTGGCAAATATCTGCAAACAGTGCAGGTGGGATAAGTCTCCTTTCTGTAGTAAACCACACTGACCAAACAAAAAACAGTTTGCAGCAGAACTTCACATCCTTTCTTTCCTTTTCTCTTTCTTTACAGTGAATTTCCCAAGTGACACAGTAAACTCAAAAGCTTACAGCAAACAGAGGGAACATCTTCACTTGCACTTTCTGCCAGAAAGCCATCACCTAAACATCCTTGCATTTTCTATAACATTTTAAGGGATAAGCCATTAACCTTTAACAATACTGAATCTATCAAGTTCTCCAGACCTCCCGTGCTCAGCTCTTACTTCCCTGCCGAAATCCCTTAGTACTTTCAAGTCATGGAGTAGACCATGTACTTGCCATTGCTTTTGCCCCCCTGGCATTCTCTTCCCCTCCCAAATGTCCCTTTCTTTCTCAAAGGAAAGTTATGTCACAGCCTTCCACCAGTTAATAAAAAACTGTCAGCCTGGTTCTCTGGGCAGTCCAAATCCTTCCTCAGATGCCAGGTCAAGGGCCACCCTACATGTTACACAGGTCCCATAGCCAGCAGGATTGGGGCTTTGATCCAGGGCCAGTTCTTTCCTCACTCTTTGCTTCCCCTCCTTTGCTGCATGTTCTCCTGTTGTTTCTGTTTTCCCACAGACACCTGCCAAAAGAAAAACAACTCTGCACCTCAAAGACATTTTAATAATTCATATTCAACTTCAGTTCCCACAAGTTTAATAAACAAGTACTTATTAGAATACAATCATTTCCTCTTAGAATGGGCAGTTTTTAGGAATGAAATAACAATAATTGTCTCTAAGAATATGTATGAACAACAAACATTCAACCTTCCTGGTTTTGTTGTTTGGTTCGTGTGCATCAAAGCCTTCCCTGCTGCTCCCCTCGCCTTTGTTTTAGCAAAGATTCTGCTTTTAATTGGTTTCAAACCAAAATCTGTATGTAAAAAAAGCTACACACAGCAACCAGCTCATCCCGGAATTCATGGAAAGTAACAAGAGGGACTGAAATTAGATAATTTCAAGAGCTCTCTTGGATTCATAGGAAAGCAGTTTTATTGCACTTGTAGAGGAGCCTATTTCTTTAGCCCTCTGTTGGGATGCTTTAAGACCCAATTCCTTGCCAAGTGGAAACAATGGAGAATACAGTATACTGTGCAAAACTAAGATAAACCCAGACATTGTTAAGTGGCATCCACAATAAACACATCCACTAACTATCACACACCCTTAAGCCTTCAAACTTTGTTGATCCCAAAAGCTTTAGGCCACTAAGCAGAAGGCCAAGATGTCTTATTCCAAGTTTTATTTGTTGTTGCTTACAACTTTCAGGTCAAATGAGCTGAAGTTTGGCTCTCTGTAGACGAAGGCCTTACATTTGCACTATACCAAAAGACTCCTAGAGTCCAGAGTAATTCCTCTGTGCCATGCAGTTTTCCTCTATGTGTTAATCACTGGTAATGCATGGAGAGGTCTGTGGTGAAAGGCCCTGAAGAAGCACAGTGCCATTTCTTCTTAGATTCCACTTTTCAAGCATTTGATGTTGTTGTTGCTTTGTTCCCCAAAAGAGAACAGAAATTAATTGAGCATTAATAGGTCTTAGTTCTTTAGCAGATCCTCAGCTGACATAAAATTAACATTGCTCTGACTCATTCTCCCAATTCATACCTTCTTGCCAAGACAGGAGTATATCTTTGGTGGTAAAACACCATTAAGATTACTACAGTTAACCTTCTTGAAAGTGTTTGTTACTAAGAACTCGATTTCCTTTGATTTTGGTAGACCTTGTTCAAGGTCTAGAAGAGGAAATAGACTTTTATTTCAGTATCACAGTGTGACCACTCTTGCCTGTGGCACATTGCTTCTTCCAACTCACTTTCCCCTGCATACCAGCTTAAAACTGTACCAGGAAAATGCAGAAGGAAAAAAAGAAAAAGAAATCACCAACAAAAATAATGAGCATGCTTGGATCTAACCTAGTTTGGGAATCCCTAGGATGCAGCAGAATCTGAACTGGCTACCCAGTTCCAGCTGGAAAAAAGAAAAAAAAAAAAAAAAAAAAGAAAAAAAAAAGCACTGGCTTCTTTTTAAGCTTTTTAATGTATAGATCAAACAAACAGACTTCCAAGTGCTTTCATTTAACTTTGATGCCAAACTTTGATGTCTTCACCATTTACAGTAATCATTTTTATGTGCACTTAATATTATTTTTTTAGTCCAAAATGTTACACATAAAAACACCAACTTCATTTGAAATACGCAGCGTTTTTACTATTCAAAAACTCTGCATTTTTAATTTGTTTCTTATCAGCAGACTACTTCTGGGGCAAAGAGAGAACATCAAGTTTTTAATGCCTTTTAGCTGATTTAAATTAATATTTTATGTTTGTATTCAAACAAGCTGGCTAGTAGAAGGGCTCTGACATTTTTTCCATACTTTTTCTGGCACATCTTAAATCAGAAGCAATGGTTATCTCTCAAATGTTTGGTGCTTTGTTCCATGATGGGGACCCAGAAGATGACATTTCTACATAGTTTAATCCATTAGAATCATTGCTCCTTAGCCCTGTGCCAACCTGGGGCGGAGCAGCTCCCCAGTGTCTCAGGAATAAGACAACACATCGATCCTTCGCTTCAAATGCAAATACCTATTCCCTGTACTTGAATGCCCTCTCCCTCAAAAAACAATACAGGGTTGCAATTCTCTCGTTCTGTATTTCCACCCAGCTCTTTCCCAAGAACACAGAAAGCCAGATATGAGTGAAGTTTTAATGAAAAGAGGTCTGAATGATCTCTATTGCATTTAATAACCACTACATCACTGTCAGTAGATGAAAGCGCTGTATTGGATTCCATAGCTGACAACAGTGGTGAGTTAGAGGATAGCCTTCAATTAGCCTTCTTCCTTTTAAAACTGACGGGGAAGGACCATATGTGAAGATCACAGGGTCTACAATTAAAGTCTAGAGAAGGAGGGAACTTAGAGAAGAAATGTAGTTACACACAGCCTATACTGTGGTGTTACCCCCACATTTCTACAGCAAGAATCCATTTATGCCCTTATCCAACAGGATAAGATACAAGGGGAAAGTTTTCCTCTCTAGGGCAGATGAAGGAGGAAAGCACCGAGAAGCAATCATTAGTAAGATAATCAGTTCCCTGCTTTGCACAGTTGCCACGAAGTGTCAGTGCCATGAGAGTGGCCTGCCAAAGCCACAGCTGTGCCAAACAACTACATACTGCTGGAGCTGCTGCTGCATTTCACCTTGTAGGCGTATGATGCACCCTTGGATCAGCATCCCTATTCCCCTGCTATGCCAGGCAACACATTGGGAAAATGTATTATCAGCCATCTGAAACCTAGAATTTTGGCCCAAAACATTACATCTCTAACCTACTTTTAAGAAGTGTCACTTTATGAAAGCATTTATTATTCACACCCCATTTTCCAACCAAGTTTAATGCAGCAGTCCTTGAAAAAGGAAGAATGCTTTTGTTTCATGTGAAAGGAGACAAGCACAGAAAAGAACTAGCAAGAAACCCAAAAGGGGTTAAACAAGCATAAGCAGTCATTGCAAAAATTTCATCAAGAAGTCTCACTTATCAGAGAGAAATCATATTAAAGGATATGGTCTAGCAGGGAAAGACGTGCACTGCACAGTAACTTATTCATATGCTCCACATGTAAAGAAAGCTGCTAAGAGCACAGTCCTTACGGATACTGCAGGCTCCCTGCATGTTACCAATGCTTCCAGTTTTGGTGGTGTTCAGAGCACTCAGCACACTGCAGGATTTACCTCCAATGGCTATCTGATCCAAAAGCCAAACTGTTAAATGAGTGAAATCCCTGCATGCTAGATCAGGACCGGAAACAATTGCCTGCATTACTGACAGATTATCAAATTAATAAATCTACCATGTGATAGATAAAATAAATACCCATTAAAAATACAAATCTCTCAAAATACAAGGAAAAGAAATGCATTCCCAGCACAGACTCTGAAAACCTTTACAACAACAGACATTGCCAGAATGAGAACAGGTGGAAGAATGAATAGTAGTTGCTTCCCAAGCATCTATCCCCACAAAAGTAGTGAGCATAACAAAGGAGACAGGTAATAAAAGGAAAACAAAAATTAAGAGCATCCTTGAAAAATCTACTGCTTGATGAGAACAAATGAGATTCTCTGCTCTGAAATGTGGCATACTAGAGACAAACGCAGATGTTTGTATTTATTTAGCCAATAGTTTACATGGTATTTCTATGATCTCCAATAGAAGTTTCTATGTAGTTTTGTACGTAAGAGACATAACTGCACCGCACTCCAATTCCAGTTGTTTCACACGCACATCTCTCAGTCAAAAAGGACCATCTGTCTTCATCCACAGTTCTACACCAATCCAACACCAATGGCCACAGGCAGGATAAAAACTTAGCATGTATTTTAATAAGGTTACTGCAAACCAAGATCTTGGGATGCTTCCCCAGTGGACAGGGCAAACAGAACATAGATAGAGCATAGGTACAGGTCTACCATTACAAAAGAGTCCTGCCGCTGCTATCTAAGCACGTTGAGATCATCCCTGGTGACCAAACCTTTCCAGCTCAAGGTTCAATATTTGCAGTTTGTCTTTTTCTTGCAATAACTGTGCTATGGGTTCACTGTGCCTCTATCATGGCACAGAGGGTCACAGGTTGCTACTGCTCATGTTCTGAGCCAGCAGACTAAGAACCCATCCAAAAGGCCTTCAGACACAACACTGACCTGAGTCAAACCCTGAGCCCAGTCCTGCTGCCTAACTCAAGGCTGCTTTCCCAGGTTCTTAAGCAGGTTCTTATTTAAAGACAGATCATCACTTAGATTCACTGAACTAGAGACACACTCCAGGCCTGAAAAAAAGAAAAAAAAGAAACATAAAAGGTATGTTTTAATAACGGGAACCATAAGGAAGAGCTGAAAACTAAAGCCATGTAAGTTATGACAAAGCATGTTGACAAAAAACATTTATTTGCTGGAAGGAGACCTCCTGAGAGGCAGGGGTCCCATCATCCATGCTTCACCACAGTGGAGTTCAGCTGCCTCCTCCTTCTCCTGAAAGCTTCTTTTCTGATTTGCAGCCCTGCAAGTACTTTCCAGTATTCTTCAGTTCAGACGAGAGAGGGTAGCAGGATGAGGCTCGTTATTAATAATACAATTAGCCATTTGGGGGGTTTCTGGGTTTGTGCCAACTCTCCCTTCGGAATTTTAGGACACACACTGCACAAGGGGAAACAGGACTTTGTGCACGCTCTCAAGCTGTTCCATTACACCTGATTTATAGCATGACACTACTTGTTCTAGCCCATAACCTTGAGCTTGTAAACCACACAAGGGAAAATTTACTAACTACTGAGTTCATCTTAATGCACTATTGGGAATTTTAAGCGGGGAAAACTAAGGCAAGGTGCTGGAGACATTTAGAAGAGCTAGTCCTGAACAGCAAGCTTTTAATGGCTCAGTACAGCACACCTCATAGTCCACTCTGTTTTCTTTTAATTAAAGCTTTAATTTACATGGCCAGCATACAGTAAGGTCCTATGTTTGTCTTCCTCTGAAGATAATTGACAGGAGAGATGAAGACACATTTCATTGCCTCCGAGCTGCATACACTGATGGAGTTTAACCACAACAACGTGTATAAATGCTTTTATTCCACTCTTAGTTTGCCTAAGAGTTTGATTAATAACTGAAGCCAGAACACAGTTCTGCAGCTCTCCTACTGAGAAAGAAAGAAAGATCATCACCCACACAGCAGAATAATTTCCTGGTGGTGAAGGAGTCTGCATTCGTGTATATAGAAAAGCAATGAGAGCTGGAACACAAGTGTCAAAGGTACCTGCTGCAATTTTGACAAGCAATCTAAAAAGGACCTAAGAGTTGTATGAGCACCAGACTGAATGCGAGCCAACAACACTCTCTCACAGATACAACAGAGAGCAACAGAGGGAAAAAAACTAGAAAGTGTACAGCACAAGGCCTAGAGAACTGGATTTATGAAGAAAGGCTGAAGTCGGGCTCGTACATCCTGCCAAAAAGAAGCTCCACAGGGTGATCTGACAGCAACAGTTACAATGTGATAATCAACCATTTCTCCATAGCACCACACCATGGAACAAAGAGAGCAGCCCAGTATTAGTACAGGCTCCCACAGAAGCAGCTGGATTTCAGCCTTCACAGGTTTGGAATGATTATTAGACAAAGACATTAGTGACCCAATGCAGTGTCAAAAATGGTCCCACTCCAAATTAATTTAAAATAAAAACATCACAAGAAGACTTTCTTTAAGGCTACAATTCATTATTTTTGGAGAAAGAAAAAAAAAAAGGAAGTGAATTTAGGTTCATATATGACAAAATTAACTCTGCCATACAAAACTTGATGGCTGTATAATTAAGCAATACACAGAAATATCACCTACATATGATAGTAAAGCAGATGCTCTGACCCACATTTTGTCTTTAGGTGCAAGAACACTCAGCTCTTCAAGCGTATTACATACTTTCAGATTCATTTCCTCAGTTAATAATCTGAGATGGATGCATAATTTGCCTGATGTAAAGTTACTCTCTCCTTGGCTTGTTCTGTTCAATGGCAGGCTGCCCTCTGTACTAGCATATAACTTCCTTGAAACGAGAGTTGATAGAGCAAATATAAAATTAGCTCTGCATTTGCTGTCTACTCCCAAGAGATATCTTGTTCCTTACTCCAGTCTAAGTACTCAAAAGTCAGTTCCTAACAACAGTTCCTGCAACTTCTCCCTCCTTTCAAGTTATTTTCCCCAGGTGAGGCTCCAGCAAACAGTAACTCATGTAACTATTAGCACTGTTACAGTCTTGTATTTTGTTTAATTAGTAATTATTTTAAATTACATGGCTGAAGTGGAGCTGGGTAGCTGTCATTCAGCTATAAAGACTTGTTCTTAGAAAAGCTAGGAATAGGGGCATTTTCAAGAGAACTATAGATCATACGGTGAAGAATGTCACACTTTGTTTACATGGTTCATTGAAGACATTAGGAGCAACCTTATTCCTATTTAGAGAACTGTTTGCAAATGACCTTCCAGCATCCCATTGGTGGGTTTTCATGGGGACTGACAGAAAGCAAAGAGTAATGCCTATTGTGCATTTGCTCCAGTTGAACGAAGAACTTCCCAAGCATCTAGATGCTAAGGAGGCAGCACTCTTACCCAGCTCCCATATTTGTGCAAGCAGAGTTAATCAGAAGCTTTATGCTGTATGACCTTGGTCCAGTCAAGTTTATTCCAGGTACTGCAGCACAACCACAGCAGGCCATTGTTTAATCACTCTTAGATTTATCTTCTGTGTTTTTCAGAAAGCTCATGAACACTACATCCAAAGGTAGATTTAGGAAAGATTCATTAATAATCTCCTCAGTAATTGCCAGAGTTCTAAAAAGGAAAACAAAAATTCATAACACATCCAACAAGACATGGAATTGGCAGAAGTACTCTGACTTTCTCAGTACTTCAAAATGTTTATGAACAAGTCCAACAGCAGGTTTTCAAGCTTTCATCAATTAAATCTCACATTGCTGAGCACAGCTCACAGTTCTGCTCTCTTCAGATTTCCCTGAAGCCTTACTACACCTTCACGCATACTTGCTCCTTCTGCAGTTTCTGTAACATCAGCACACAGGTACAAAAGTGGTGAGTTTACAGTGCCCCAGATGCTATTAGTAAAATTAGCATCAAGTAGAGGCCTAGGTGCCTCTCCCATCCTGTCTGGTGACAGCTCATTTAAGAATGTTCTTTTATTGGAGGTCACAGGAATAAACAATCATCTTCTGCAAAGGACTTGTTGCAATTAACAGTACTTTCCTTCTGAATCCATCTCACAAGTGTAGATTTACTAGTTAGTAAGAAAGCACAGCAGAATAAATAAAAAACAGTTTTATTATTTATTTAAAACTTGACAGTTTTATCATTAGGTTGTACTGAAATCAAGATCCAGGCAGGCTCCATAAATCACTTCAGACACTTCTACCCTCCTATAAGCAAAGGGGAGGAATCAAGGCAGTTCAAGCTCTGTATCTCACCAGACCTCCCTGTACTGTTACAGCCAAGGATGTGGATCTTCCTTGGCCAATACCATAAGGATCCACTATGTTACACATCATTCATAAGGAAGAAGCAGATAAGATGGGGCCTGTAAAGCATGGCCAAAAAAAGCGTTGCTATTTTTTGTTTTGAGGAAGATGACAGAAATGACAAGCAACAACCACTTCTGTGGTTGCATCTTGCCTTTTGACTGAAGGCCATTTAAGGAAGTGTCAGGGCCACCAGCTGCATCATGAAGGTGGAAAAGACATCAGCAACATTCTCACTTCTCTTTCAGTTTTCTGAGAAAACCAGAGCAATTATACAATCTTGTCTGGAGGTCCAAAGAGATTCGAAGGGAAATACACAGCTTTCTCCTGAAAGAGGTTATCTAGAAGTCAGGTTTTACATGCTTAAATCACGAGTGCTGTTAAGTATGGATTATCTTGCAATTCTTTAATCTTTTCCCAGATCACTGACAATCCTCCATCAGAACAAGTACTGAGCCTGCAAGCACACCATGGACGAACAGAGGGCAAATAAGCACCATTAGTAGTAGGAGCCATGTACGTATTTGTGTAACTTCACAATCCCCTAACACTCTTGTACTGTAAGATTGCTTCTCTGGGAGCCAAAAGAAACAGCTGCAGGCCACTTCCATTAGGACAGCTAAGAATTTGTTTCCTTACAAACTGTCCCTTTACCATTATTCAAGCACTGATGAAATTTTCAGTCAGTGTGGTAAAAAGACCCAAATGAGGTAAGCAATCAATCTTCCACTCTAATGCTCTCAGAATGAAAAGGTCTAAATATCAGACATTTTCATAAACAAGCAACTATAATTCTTTTTATGCCAATGTCCATGATCTGATTTTCACCTGGGTGAAAACATGACAGTGTGAAGATGTTTTCACTACTTTTTCCCTTAATTAATGATAAAAATAGAATATGGGGTTTTTTTTTGTTTGTTTTTCCAGAGAACTGGAAGTCTGGATCATGTATGCAACAAGCCATTCCACATTAAATCCATACAGCATTTTACTTCCCTCAACATTACAAAAGCAATTTGTTCCCAGACAGTATAATTAGTTCACTCTCCACTACTCATATTGAGTTTCCACAGAGAACAGCATGAACTCCACACACATATCAGACTATTAATGCCACGGTCAGAACTCAGGTTTCAATGTGCTGCAAGTTTTCACTACCACGTCCCTCCCTGACAAACTAAACATTGCCACCTACTGACACCGCCAAAATCTGAACTTGGAATTTTTCACTCCCCACAGTGCCTACAGTGCACAACAGAGACAGTAAGGAGGTGGCATTACAGCCCAGATAAAGGAATCATTAATTGATGCCTGATAATCCAAGATTGATGTCAGTTATGTTGAACTGTTGTGGCTACTTTCCAATGTCCAATTCTGGTAAGTTTACTCCAACTCGTGACCCTGCAACCGATTGTACACTTCTACAATAAAGGACCTGAACGTACATAACAGAGTTGCAGGAACTGCATGACAAAATTCCCAACAAGTTTTAAGTGCAGTGTTTCCTCTGGATTTGATAGCACAGAAGTTGAAAGCTGTAGTCCAAGTAACAAAAAAAGTAACATCTGTTGAATCTGCTGCTGCTCTTCCAACATTTTTGCACACCTCAGGCTTGACAAATAAGAGATCTGTGATCATTCTTGCATCATTCAGCTCCAACAGCAACAAAAAAAAAAATAAAAACATGTTTTAGGTTTATTTTACATAATTACTTTGTCAAACAAGAAATACCTATACAGTCACAAAAGTCCATCACAGTGTGTGAACAAGGGTTCTATTGCGCAGCTGTTGCACGTATTCTTTTGCTTGGTCAAAACCAGTCTTTCGTGGCTCTGGAGGAGGAGGAAGCCCTTCCACCAGCTTCACAAAATAGTGGCACTTGACGATTTTCATGATGCCAAACATGCCTCTCCCATGGTAACGGATCCGTTTTGTATAATGGCCTTTGCCTGCCAGTGACTCAGCTGAAGGAAAAAAGGTGGGGAGGAGAGAAGACCAGTCAGTCTCAGAATAAACTGCTATACATCTGCAACTGGAACACTGTCTCACCAGTGGATTTTTCCATGACTGCAACTGAAAAGTTAATTCAATTAATTATTCCCTTCTCCATCTTCTGTAATATTCAGCAGATCACTGCTACAGAGGAAACCTTGGAGTTGAACTAACACTTCAGAAGCACCAAGAAGGTGAATTTAGGAAATATATAAATGAAGATAATTAATGTCAGTTGTGATGCAAGTAGAAAGCATCTCTTTGATTTTTTGCTGAAGATATTTACTAGGAATTGTATTTCATCCATTTCTGCCAATTTGAGACAACAAAGTCTTACTAAGGATAAACTTTTCATGGAGTAGGATGACATTCTGTGCTAAAAAAAAATACATTACCTATATATAAATTTGATTTGAATTCCACATTGTGATTTTTTACTGCCATTTCCTGAGCCTCTAGGAGAACCTGTAAGAAAAAGAGATAGAAGTACTGAGCAGAAATTGAAGCAATGTTATGTCATATCTCTGGATAAGATGAAGAAATTTGCAAGTTTAAAGTCAATTACAGAAAAGTATTTCAGAGAGATCAAAATTGTTAAAAATAAACTTATATCTTATATAATTACATTCTCTGCACACAAACTGGAAAACTTCACATCATCCGTATTACATTTTTGGGTTAGACGGCTCCCACCAGCAGCTGTCAGTGAATGGACCTTCAATTGGTTTGATACAAGATTAGAAACAGACATGGGTAGAAATCAAGTTATGCCATTCAATATTTTTGAGCTAAAACTTAATACTACTCAGTCATAATTATGCCAGAAACCAATGCTTTGGCCAAGCAAACAATTTGATACTCCCAACAACTACTGTGTATGAAAAATTTCTGTGCTTTAACAGAGCTTAATCCCTTCCCCGATGATACTCCTCATCATTTATGATTTTGAAGAAATGAAGCACATTTACAGAGCAGCTATTTATGACAGATTCTGCATTATCTACCATGATCTTAAATCCAAACACTGTTACAGTGAAGGTACCCACATGCTGTTTGTTATCAAAAATTTAGAACGTTCAGCACAAGATACTTCTGTGCATCCTTAAGTCACAACATTACATGACTGCTACAAGAATGTGGTCTAAATGGGTTCTCACAGGCTTACAGAAACATTTTAAACCAACATCAGCAGATATTCGGAAAGTTTTCTTGAAACTGGGTTTGTTAGAGAATACTGCTGCATACCTCTTTGATCACCTTCGCTCCCTTTTTATCATTGAATTCCAACTGAGCAAGAGCTTGATCAATGGACATTCCTTTAATCTGCAATTAAAGTGTTAAAGTTAACTTGTGTAATTACAAATATTTCTTTTATTCAGAAGACAGTCTTTAAATTATTTTGCTCTTACAAAGAACAAATCAGAAGACTTAAGCTTCCTTAACAGACATTTCTTCAGTGCAATATCATACATACAATTCTTCTCAGCTAAATGATAAATGATAAATTATTCAACTTTCTTTTAACTGTCTTTTCTTAGAGCAAAAAAACAGCAATTACTCTGCTCCAAAGATCCCTGGGTACACATTTGAGAACAATACTAAGATTAAGATAAAGTACAAACAACCGCCTGCTGCACAACTGCATCCTCAGTACTCTATCAAAGATACTGATTATGCTCTGATTGAACTAGACTGTTAAAGCAAATACAACAATTAAATTTTATTCTAAAATACAGAACAAATAAGCACTTCTGCTTACCAGTTTTGCCAGATACCACATCTTATCTTTGCTGTATTTTATTTCCCTCCGACAATGATATATTTCCTGAGTGCATAAAAGAGAGGACAAGTAATTTTACTGTGAGAACAAAATGAAGCATACATGTCTGCTTTGCACTGCACATTCTTTTGAGGAATAAAAGAACAGCTCTCCCCTACTGCTCACACCTTGAACACAAGTCAGGCATACTGTTGCCATTTTAAACTGTACACTTTAATACTGCATAATAACAGTAAACCTCAATACAATCTTATAAGAATTAAATTAGTTCATAAACAGAGATCATGAAAACCATATTCTATCTTTTTTCATATCTTTTCCTTCCTCCCCACCTTTTGAAGCAGTCTAAAGGCTCATGTGCCCATTCACTCTTAAAAGTATTACTGTGCTGTCACACCATCTTGCTGGGATAGCAACTCAACACCAATGAATTTAATTAGCTCTTCAGAAGTGAGGAGGGTTTTGAGTTTGACTGACATGACGAGGTGTCTCCAAAGGGCATTTAACATTATTACTGCACCAAGAGAGCAAAAGCAGCTAGTAAAATTTAACATCGATACAAATTTGAAGGACATGGAATCTTTTACACACAGGAAAATAATTGATTTAAGTGAGCTGGTTGGTAACTCTATTTTCATGTATATATTGCACTAGTCAGCACTGTACACAGCACATAATTCTAATTCTAGGCCATAATATTGATAGAGGTGATAAATGCTAACGGCTCACAAAAACACGTCAGGAAAAAATGATTCTTCTGAGATGCAAATAATTTATTTTGCTGAGCAGCACCTCTAACAGAGACATCACTTCCCAAGTACAATTTAAAAAATGAAAATACAAGACATCAGTTTCCAAGAATGAGGAAATACTGAAAAATTAACCTAAAATTCTCTCAGGTTAAGGTGTAGAGAAAACAGTATTGATTACTCCCTTCAGCGACCAAAGACAATGCTTAACTTTCCACAAATTAAAAGACTTGCTTCTGTTCACACTTATCTGCAATTCCCAGCTATGAAATGATCAAGAAGAGGGGACAGGGAGAAGCATGCATGATCTTGATATTAGTTTTTGATGACAGCATCTGTTATGACTACGTTTTCAAAACAATCATGTTACTCAAACTGACTTCTGCAAAAGTTGTCTTGAATGGCTATCAGGCCTTCATTGATTTTAGCCTCTTTGCTTCTATTTATGGTTTAGCAAACACAAGTGCAACAGACTGAAGAACAATTCCACTGCACAGTGTTTACAAAATGATTTCTTAAGGAAAGGAGACTTCTGCCATCACATTCTTTACCTGACTCCCATGTCTGTCCCCACACAACTTTACAATCCCTCACACATGTCAAACAAATGAAGCAACCATTATGAGAGTAGACAACCTATGAACAGCCCCATTAAGAGGGAGACCACATTCAGAGGGAGAATATCAGACCTAAGAGAATCCTATATAGCACAAAACTCAAGATATTAAAAAAGCATGCACTCTATTTAAATAAACAGGTACCATTAGTTCCACTGCTAAGGGAAAGTTACATTTATAGTTATAGCAGCTGTCTTCTTTCCTAGTTACCTACTGCTGGATGAACAGCACAAGTGTAGAACAACACATTCTTGGTAACTTTCATCTCTTCATAGTTCAGAGAATTCTACAAGCAGAGGATGGCACCTTTGCAGTTTGCAGTACACTGAGTAGATGATCAGCTGCACAGCAGCTTCAAGTTCCAATTAAGTTACAAATGGAGAAGAATCAAAGTGATGTGAACTCCTACAATTTCAATACGCGAAGCAGAATAAAAGCTTAAATAATCAGCAAGAAAGTAAGCAGACTTGTGCCTTGTGGAGTCATCCAGAGACAACCTGTTTTGAAACTGCAAAACACAACCACGTAAAGAAAGGTGCAGGTGTGTGCTTACGGCTGGTCTCCGAGGTTCCCCAGGCAGCTGAGGAGGGTAAACAATCCTGTTCTTTTTCTCCCACTTCCCAAGTTTCTGCAGGGATGTACTTGTGTGGATGCACGACAGCGGGAAAAAGCTACCAGCTGCAAACCACCTGCAAGACAAGACCACAGTCACTGCTGTGAACATAAAAGTTCTTTGCTGCTGTCCAGACTATCTGAAGCAATTGTGAACTTGCTTGCCTTCATAAAGAGAACTGACACATTAACAGTGTTACTTCGAAAGTAGTTTGAAGTCCTTTTCAGTTAACATCGAAGGGCTTTTTAATTTAACAAAAAGCTTAAGGCTTCCTAAGGCATGCCAAGTAGCTTAAGTTACATTTGTATAGCATCAGATTCCACATGTCCCCTGATCATCACACAAACACCATTACCTCTCTTTTCTTGGATTCATTGGTTCATTATTTGCATAAGGAATTCATGTCTTGTAATTTTCCCAAGACTAACTAATACTCATCTAACTTTTAACAGCAAACCTTCTAACAGCAATAATTTGTAGCTTTCTAAGGAACTGAGAGTGAAGAAAAAAAAGTATCAAAAGCATGTAAGCACTTGAAAGGGAAAATAATCTCAACTTCCAAAGTGCAAGGAAACCAATGCGAGATAGACGACAGCAAATATAGAACTTTCTACAGCTTCAGTCAGTTTGCTCACTCAGTCACAAAGACTGAGCTGCATTTTGCCCCCTGCTGACCAGAGGCAGCTGCTTACAATAGCAAGAAATCGACGAGTTCAAAATGAAACACTTGGAGCTTTAACGAGGCTCTAACAGTTCTGTGTGAGTTGCCAAGTTGTGCAAAACATTCTAAAATGTCTGGCAAACAAAACGCACTGAACAACTTCACGAAAGCATTGTACACCTTAGAAAGTGTTCACAACACCAGTAGGAAGAAACATGCTAAATAAATGTGTTAGGCACATTTTTTCCACAGTTATTTACCAAAACAACAGCTTACCATCGCCAGACATAATATCATCAACCAATACAGGACAATATTCGACCACCACACAAATATCACTTCGCAGTTCCACAGGCTAACAATGAAATAAGCATTACCCTCCAGACATCAGCACAACACGCGAGTCCTAACAGACTGAGGAACCTTACATTCTGTGTCTTAAGGCAATCCTGAGAACAGCTCTATTTACCATAGTTCCAAGAGAGGAAAAAGGACACAAACACACTGCAAGGAAAAGAAAGTGACAAGCAACAGAAGTTTTTATATTTTACAACTAAGAGGTTCTTTTAATTAAGTTTCATATTACATAACTTTACAGGAAGAAGCATTCATAAGCAAGAGGTGGGAAACACACAGAACTGAAAAACTGATCAGGGAAAGCAATTCAGCTGAGCTGAAGGACAGTAACACAAGAACAACATAAGCCTTTTTTCATTTTCTTCAGTGACCACCTCTGTGATTGACTCCACAGGCTCTGGCAGAGACCAAAGCTCTGCAGTTTGAGCACCATACTCTCAGCTTTTCTTCTGGAACTGGGGATGCAGTGGGCAGCGACCAGCACTCCCCAGCATATCTGTGCTGCTCCTCCAGAGCAAAGGATCGGCCGTGCAGGAGGGCAGTGACTGGGGGAGAGCAGAGACGGATACAGGAGACAAGCTCTGAACAACGCAACCAGAGAAAAAGCTGCGTGGCGGATAGAACGGCCAAAGGAGAGCATCTCACCGTGCCACAGAGGGCGCAAGAAGACGGGCACAGGGACGGGAGCGGCCCAACTCACACAGCCCCCACCCGGCCTGCTGCAGGACGGCGGAGCCCCGCACTCACCTCTCCGGCCGCATCCAGCCGAGGAGCCCCCGCACCCAGGCGCTACCTGCAACGAAGAAACGAGATGAGCCCGGAGAGGAGCGAGCGATACCCGCGGAGCACCGTGCACGTCCCCTCGCGCTCACCTGCACCTCCCGCGCAGCGCGCCGCCATCTTCCCCGCCTCGCTTTACGGCGGCCGACTCCCTGCGCGTGCGTAGCGAGGCGGGCGGGAGGGCGGTTTTGCGACAGTTTGCGACGCTTTGCTCGGCGGGAGCTCTCGCGTGTGGCGGCGGCGCGGCGCGGGGCCATGGCGGCGGCCGTGCGGGTGCTGCCCGCCTCGCCCAACTGGTACTGCAGCCGCTGCAGCGACATCAGCGGAGACGGGAGGCTCTTCGGCTTCGCCGCCAGGCACCGCATCAGCGTGCTGGATGTCAGCACCGCTACGCCGACGTTTCACGGTACGGCCGCGATCCCTTCTCCCGCTGCGCGCCGTATTTATAGGAGCGGCCGAGCTCCGGTCGAGTGCGGGGAAACCGCGTTCTTACAGCGCTTCTCTCGGTGCAGGGGAGCTGATCGGGCACACGGAGCGCATCGCCGCCTTCGCCTTCTGCCCGCACCGCGAGCACGGCGCTCTGTGCGCCAGCGGCTCGGACGACGGCAGCGTGCGGCTGTGGGACGCGGCGGGGCTGGCGCTGCGGGCAGAGCACGGCCTGCACCAGGTGGGAGCCGGGCCGCGGGGTTTGGTTCGGAGCGATGTGCCGCGGGCGGAGCTTGGAGCTGCTGGGCGGCTCGTTCCCTTAGCCTTAGGTGTACGCTGCCGGTACGGCATCGTAACGGTCTGTTGGTCGCTGTCGGCAGCTCCTTGCGGCCGCACCCTGCTCGCTTTGCCGTCTCTCACAGGGCATGTGGGCAGTTACTGCGGCTCGGAGACTGGCAGATAAATGGCAGCCCAAACGGTTTAGGACAGGGAGTGCTTGCAGGTTAGCTTCTGCTTGTTATCCTGGGCTGTACAGTCACAGAATGGTTGAGTTGGAAGAGACCTCAAAGCCCTGCTGGTTCCAACCCACTGCCGTGGGCAGGAACACCTCCCTCCAGAACAGCCATCATCCATGGCCTTGAGCACCTTCAGCAATGGGGAACCCCTGGCTCCTGGGCAGCAGCAGCACCTCATCTCCCTCCGAGGATGATCTCTAGGCAGCCAATGAAGGCAGACTGTTAGAGCAGTGTTCTATTTTCCATCCCAGAAGAGCCTCCTGCTAAATGCACTTCACTTTATGTTCACAGAATCATAGAATCACAAGGTTGGAAAGGACCTACAATATCATCTAGTCCAACCGTCCTCCCATTACCGTTGCTACCACAAACTAAACCATATCTCATAGCTCCTCATCCAGACACCTCTTCAACACTGCCAGGGACAGCAACTCCGCCACCTCCCTGGGCAGCCATTCCAGTGCCTGATCACTCTCTGAGAGAAAAAGTTTTCCTTATGTCTAATCTAAACCTCCTCTGGTACAACTTGTGGCCATTTCCTCAGGTCCTGTTTGTTGTCTGGGAGAAGAGACCAAACCTCTCCTCATCACAACCTCCCTTCAGGAAGTTGTGGAGTGCAAGGAGATCTCCCCTGAGCCGCCTCTTCTCCAGACTAAACAATCCCAGCTCCCTCAGCCGTTCCTCATAAGACTTCTCCAGACCCCTCACCAGTTTTGTTGTGCTTTAGTTCTTTAAAGAACCTACAGAATGAATTTAGTGGCCAAGCATGCTCAATGGCTTTACGTGTATTCAATCGTCTTTCCTCAGAATGCAATCACAGCGTTACACTGGTCACCCCTTGTGAAAGATCTGATTGTATCTGGTGATGAAAAAGGGGTAATTGTTTGTTACTGGCATAGCAGAAGTGACAGCCAGCAATTCTTCCCAGAGCCTCGGACAATTTTTTGTCTCACTTGTTCTCCTCATCATGAAAACCTGGTAGCTATTGGGTAAGTGTTACGTTTTGCTTTCTGTTCTTCATCTGAAAGTGTCTTGTTTGGATTTTTTGTTGCACAGTTGTAAAGTTACTTTTAAGAAGTTTTGGTGCCTATTTTTTCATTGTATTCCAAATTGTATACAACAATTTAGAAATAATATTTTGGTAGATGTGCAAAGTGTACAATTCTATAACCATTTACAGAAATGAATTTGGTTTAAACTCTGAAGTTACTTTAAAACAGATATTTTTTAATTAGATTTCATTAATGTTCATCACATTACAGGTTACCTCATCTGAAGAGTTTCATAGTTTTATTAGCTCTTTGTCAACAGTTGCCATTTCAGTCCTTTGGACACCCAAGACTATATTGAATGAAGCAGGAATGTGAAAGCCTTTCAGATGGGAGAGATGGAGAGAATGAAGTTTATTTGTGGAAAAGGGAAAAGTTTTTCTCTTATAAAAGCCACTGTTACTTTTTAAGACTCTGAAAACTGTATTGCTAATAAATTGGTGTTATTCTTGGAGCCAAATATACTTCTGGTGTCACTTCTCAGAAGGAAGCTGTGTTTATGCTAGTGCTATACTTGAGCTCCAATTGACTGGTCTCGTTGCCACTTGTGATTGGGCTTCTCTGTAATGTGGAGATACTGATCCTGGGTAATAGCCTGGAAATTGGATTAGGTGTTCTTCCACAAGGCTCTAACAATCTATCATTAACTGAAATCTCTGTTTTTAGCTACAAGGATGGCATGGTGGTTATAATTGATATCAGCAGGAAAAAAGAAGTTCTTCATCGGCTAAGAGGTCACGACGATGAAATTCATTGCCTGGCCTGGTGTCCTGTACCTGGCGAAGGAAGGTTACCTGCTTGGCAAGATGAGCTCCAAGGTATGTAGAGGTGATACATAGTTTGCGATTTTTTTAGCTCAGGAAAATGTCCCTATGGAGAACTGAATTCTATCCCTGTAAAGTCAGTAAGTAGCTAATCAGAGGGAACTGATGAGTTCAGTTAAAATATTCTCTGATCCAGAGCAATAGATTTTCAGTTTATGTTTAGAGCTTTGAATTCTAAGGTATAACAGACTTCAATGGTGTTTCCTTCAGAAGAAGGTGACGTTCCAAACGGGGAGCTTAAACAAGATACAGCCATGAAGAAAAGTTGTTACTTGGCTTCAGGAAGCAAAGATCAGACGATACGAATATGGAGCTGTACTAGAGGCAGAAGTAAGTAAGATTAATAATTTAAGTGAGAACAACAGGGGTGAAGTGCTCCTATCTAACTGTAGGTTTCATTTGCTATTCCAATAGTTTAAAGAATGGGGAGCCTACTTAAAGCTTCAGATTCACAGGTCTTTTTTTCTGAGAATTCAGATGTACAAAGTCGAGATGATCCCTTTCTTTTCCAAAGGTATAATGACTCTGAAGTTGCCACCCACAAAGAGAAGAGGTGGAGCTGTTGACCCTGCTGTTAAAGAGCGTATTTGGCTCACCGTTCACTGGCCTTGTGGTCGTCCCACAGAAATTGTATCCAGCTCTTTTGGGTAAGTAGGAGACAAAGCACGTTAAGTGCAGACAGTAATTGTAAATTAATTCATTGATATTTAAAGAACAACTGGCAGGAAACACTGACACCCCCATCTTCCTTCCTTCTTGGTACAGCGAGATAGTGGATAGGGATAGGTGTGCATTAGCACTGATAATCTATATAATTTTTTTGAAGTGAAGAATGAAATATACACACTTCAAATTTTGCAGAGGAGAACTGCTACACTGGGATTTGACCCAACCTGGAAAACGCAAGTGGACACTTTTGGGATCTTCAGAAGGACAAAATCACTCCCGTATTGTTTTCAATCTGTGTTCCCTGAAGCATCAAGACAAAGAGCTGCTTTTTTCCATTTCAATGGACAGAGATGTAAGAACCATTTTTAAAATTAACATCAAAATAGCAGCGGCAGTTCAGCTTGACTGAGTGAAACTAACGCTTTGATGACCACTTATTTTCTCCTAAAGCAGGCTTATCCCTGTCTTTTATAACATCGTGGCTCAACATTTCTTCTGAGCACAAGTTGTGCATTTCTTTGTTAGCTTGTAAGCTCAAGCTTTTACCGTGGTGGACAGAATGGTTATGCCCTATGGACTTGAAAATTAAATGTTTAGTAGCTGGAGCTCACGATATCTGCCTTTTTTTTGTTGGGGGGGGGGGAGGAGGAGGGCAGGGCTGGGCAGCTAAGGAGGGAAGGGTTGTTGTTTGATTTGTTTTTTTTGGTGGTTTTTTTTTTTGTTTGTTTGTTTGTTTTGCCTTTTACAGGCAGCAGAGAACCTCTTATTTTGAATAGGAGTAATTAAACCGTAGTCTTTTTGTCTGTTCCATCACAGTCTTGCAGTTATTACAGCCCTGTCTTTGACACGTGCTGCTCTGAGTGGAGATTGCGTACTTTGAGTCTTCTTCTCACTTGTGCTTTATTTTTTTCCCCTATCATACCAGTCACTTTAAATTTTTCATTCGTTGTACCTTAAATATTTTCTAGGTAAAGTGTTGGGACCTATCAAGTCTGGATTGTAGCTGGACAATGCCTTCACTTGGGGGATTCGTCTATAGTCTTGCTTTCTCCCCTGTGGACCCAGGCTGTCTTGCCATTGGTGTTGGAGACAGCATGATCCGTGTATGGAATACTTTGTCTATCAGCAATATCTATGATGTTAAAACCTATTGGCAAAGCATAAAATCCAAGGTTACAGCAGTAAGTGTGCTTTTGATTCCCTTTTTTTCTTGTCTCTTTTCTTCCTCCATTTTTCTCTTTGAGGAATGTTTTTCTCTCACTCTGAAGAAGGTTTTTCCCCACCTAAATACTACAAAGCCAAGTTGTTACTTCTCTCAATTCGCATGATACAAATTTTAGAATTGAACAACATTTTAGACGTTTTTAGAACACTAGGCATTTACATTACACAAACTGAAAATGAACTGAATTTCAGGTGGTTATTGTATCACTTTCCTGGTTTTGTACACCACTGTGATCATTCCTTCTGTCGTCCACGGTTTCCTTTGCTCTGCTAGGAAGTTTTAATGTGCAAAAACTGGCATGGATGTCTTCAATTTAGGTTTTACCAGCAATTGGCTGAAGGCTAATGTCTAGTAGAAGGTGGCAGCATTAGAACATGTTAGTTGATCATGCCAAAAGCTTTCTCATGGTTTAAAATATTGTCTATTTCTATGTTGTAATGTAGATGTCAGATAGTATTTCAATGATTTTAGTTTCTTTTATCTTGTCCCAATAACTGGTAAGGGAAGAGTCTGATTCACATCACAGTGTTTAAATTGAGTTGCTGTTGTTGGCAGGGTGGATATAAGGGACAAAGCTTGCTCTTTGCTTTCAATGCTGAACTTCTTGTTTATCATTTAAAAATAAATTGTCCATTCCTTTTGTCATTATGGGGCTCTTTCTGTTTTTCTTGCAGCTGGCGTGGCATCCAACTAAAGAAGGTTGCTTGGCTTTTGGAACAGATGATGGAAAAGTTGGCATATTTGACACATTATCTAGCAGGTAATAAAGTAGTTTTCAAACTCATTAGTGTCAGATCTTGCTGGCATGACAGCATGCATAGATGATGTGGTCTTTCCTGAGGTCTACATTTGTTAATAGTTAAATTAAAAGCAGTCAGATGGATTTTGAGTGTATCTTTTCATCTGTTCATTGTGATTGGTAGCTCCTAAAGTAACCTTACAGACTGTGTAACAGTCACCTGTTGGTAGTCATCAGTCAGGGAAGCCTTTGGCCAGAAAGTTTCATAAAATGAGCAACATGCAGGTGCAGTTCATTAAGACAGTTTTGTTCTGATTTTAGTAGTATTCTGCAGGAAGCATCAATGGCTGAGCCATTGCTTTAGTATATTGATGCACCTGTTGTCTGTTTTCACCACTGGAAATACATTACTTCAATTTTTTTTTAATTTAATTTTTTTTTTTTTGCTTGTTTTGATTTGGTTTAATTTTGGCTTGTTTTTGTTTTGTTCTGTATTTTATTCTGTATCTCCCTTTGCTGAAATCTGACTACTCCTACTTCCTTACCTTCCTAAACAGTGCTAAGAATAAGCCACCTCAGATCTCCAGTACTTACCACAAGAGGACTGTATACACATTAGCCTGGGGACCTCCAACTCCTCCTCTATCTTCCGGTGAGTGTTATAACATCTTGTTACAAAATAGAAATCCATACAGAGCCCAGTCATGCCACAAAGTTGGCATGCTTCCCTTCCTTAAGGATGCGAGCTCCATTTGCTTGGTAGCTGCCCTTTCTATCCACTTAGGATGTGTTCTGCCTGAGGAATTGTTAGTAGTTTTGCAAGGGAGCAAAATAATCTGTTCTATATTTTGAATTCTAGTAGCTTCAGGAAGTAGGTGGGAGTAGAGTACAACACCACATAGTTACATGTTTGCAATGCACTGAAATATTGTCTAGGCTCTCCACAATAATTGGTTAGGATCAAGTACAGATTCTTTAGCTCCATAAGTGTGTTTCGATCATTAGAACTAAACAGAACAGCTGCATTGGTCATCTTATGCAACTTCCCTTGAAGTTTATTGACCAGAATTTAAAGGGAGTTTTAACACAGCAGCAATTTTGCTGTGGAGAATGAATAACAGGTCCTTTTACAGGACTGTATTTTGAGAATTTCTTCTTGCCAGATCACAGAGAATCAAAGCATACATATAGCATTTTAATATACTGTTTTGATTTATAGTGAGAATGACTGCTTTTCCTAAGACTGATGAAGAGCATAATGTATTTACATTTTTTTCCTCTGTTGAATAGGAGAAGAAGGTGAGCATCCCTCTGTAACTTTATATAGTTGTGCTGGAGAAGGCATTGTTTTTCAACACAATCCTTGGAGACTTAGCGGAGAGGCAAATGACATCAACAAAACCATCAGAGACACTAATTCAATCAAAGTGAGTATGATTTTTGCCTTTTTCTATGGATTTGTGCTTATAGTTGCTGTAGCCCTATAGTTGTGGGCTTTTGAATTTTCTTGGAACATGTAGAGCTTTCTAAGGAGCATAAGGAGGTGGAGCATCAAGGTCCTTTTGGAATCCAGGCAGATTTCATTTGACACATCCCACTGCACTGATAAAAACAGCCACAGGTTCTTGCAACATCTTGCAGTTCAGTCAGTCTTCAATTGCCCAAACTTATGTCACTGCTACAAAATGCAGCAGACACTTGTGCGGCTTTTGTTTTGTAGAGTAATTGTAATTCTGTCTAGTTGCCAGTTGTGTTCTATTGATGTATGCAAGAGAGATCTAAGAGCTTGTGTGATGGCTGGTAATAGCCATGTCTTCTCTCTACAGCACAAACTGCCTGCACGTACAGAGATCAGCTGGAAACCAGATGGTAAACTCTTGGCCCTTGGCAATGAAGATGGGTACGTTTCTCTTGTCAGGATTGGCGCATGCACAACCTTAACCTACAGGAGTCACTGTTATGAAGCAGAAGTACTTTTGTTGTCCTGGTTTGGCTCTTTTCTTTCATTGCCTATGTGTCTGAATTGTGATAATACAGCATTCTTTGCTGACATTTCATTTAGTTGCTCTTGGCATGGAGGATCTACAACATCATGTTACATCATTTTTCAAGGATTTACTCATGACTGAAACATATTTTTTTGATGTACTAAATTGGAGTGTGACTTGGATCCAGAACAGAGACTCTCATTTAGTTTCATAGACCATCATTCAGGACAAGCAAAACAAAATCACATTTTCACTGACTGGAGGATTTCTCACATTGTTATTCTTGCATTTCAGGTCAATTGAAATATTTCAGGCTCCAAGCTTGAAGTTGCTCTGCACTATCCAGCAGCATCACAAATTGATTAATGCTATTCGGTGGCATCATGAGCATGGGAGCGATCCAGAGTTGAGTTACTTGATAGCTTCAGGCTCAGTCAATGCCATTATCTATGTGCATAATCTGAAGAGTGTCATAGGTAATGGTTTGCAGATTCTATCCCATGTCTTGGCATCTTGTTTTGCTTTCTTCTTGGTTTGTATTGCTAACTGTAGCTTATTCTTTTATTTCTTTCAGAGAGCACTTCAGAAAGTCCTTTGACAATAACAGAGCCTTTTCGAACTCTAGTAGGACACACAGCAAAAGTCACAAGTCTTTCTTGGAGCCCCCACCATGAGGGAAGATTGGTATCAGCTTGCTATGATGGCACTGCACAGGTACTTCTCTACAGCCACTCAGAATTGTATTTCTTTTACTTTCAAATCATCCTTTCTGCAGTATTTTAGAACCAAGCTGATTGAACAGCAAAGCTTTTCTGCTTAATTACTGCATATTTACCCTTGGCAACAATCTCATTTTGGATACCTGATCCAGAGGTATACTTTTTTCCTTTTGCTTATTCCTGCTTTTCTGACACACTGCACAAATGAGAATATTGCAAAGAAGGCTTTTAGTCCAGACTTACGGGAATAAACAAAGGGAAGCTGAGCAGTAGGAATGGCTTTGTGCCTTGCAATTTGATTTGTAAGCCCAGTACTATTTTTGGATTCTTAAGAAAGACATTAAGCAAGCATATTGGTACAAAAAAAAGAAAGCTTTTTTTTTTTCTCTATTTGCTTGCTGGTGACTGAAATACCTCTGCAAACTCACTAGAAGACAAGCTCCTACAGATGTAAATTGCTAAACTGGAAGCATAGAGTTTCACGGGTAGAAGAGGCTAAGTAATTAGGTTTGTTTCTTGGTCATAAGGTATGGGATGTTATGAAGGAAGAGCCTCTCTGCAACTACCGAGGGCACCAGGGCCGGCTGCTGTGTGTCCAGTGGTCACCGGTGGACTCAGATTCTGTTTATACTGGAGCTGATGATTTCTCTGTTCACAAGTGGCTCATCTCAAAGCAGGAGCATACACGGCCCCCTCAGGGTAAGTACATTCAAAGATCCTTCCCTGAAGGTGATTTGGGAGCCGGGAAGTAGAGGGTTGCCATGTTGAAATGACAGTAAAGCTTTTATGCTGATTCAATTCTGCCTGCTTCCCCTTTAGGGATAAATATTGTTTAGGTTTAAATTCAATTGTATTCTTATTTGCAAACTCAATGTTGATCTTGAGAGGCAAACACCTTATACCCCAAAAATCTCTACAGGTAATATCATGGGTAACTTTTTTGTGACCTTTCATAGGCAAAAAAAGTATAGAATTGGAGAAAAAAAGAAGTATCCAACCAAAAGTAAAAGCCAAGAAGAAGAAAAAGCCTGTAGGAAAGAGTCCAACCAAGCAGGATCAAGGCGATGCCATGAATGGAGATGAGAGCATGAAGGATACATTGCTAGAGGAAAATGGAGTGTCTGACCATGAAGGAGAAAAAGAAGCTCAGGAGACAGAGTTGTCCAATAAAGATTGCATGGCTGGTAATAAATTAATTGTCTTAGTTTAGCGGCTCCCAGACTGCTTAGCCTTCAGCGCATCAGCAAGCCTAACATCTTTATGCAGGATTTTCTTCTAACACAATTTTATTGAAATAGTCCACTTAAAGGAAGTATGATTCCATAACACCTTTCATAACTTTATAAACTAGTTTGGAGCTAGTTGTCTTTAAATAGGAAATTCTGGACTAACAAACTTAACTGTTTGCCTTGAAACAGTGTCTTTTTTTATCACTATTGATTTGTGGTGATAAATCTTAATACTGATGGACTGTCATTAACGTCTTCTATCATCTTAGTTTTTTGACAGTTCTATAATGTTTTCTTATTATCTCCTTTCCCTAAAAAACTATTAAGTTATATGACAAAGCAAAGCTTGCTTTCTATATAATGTGGTATTATTGTTGCAGAATATTAATGTCCGTTATTTTGCATGTATTGTTTATCCTTTCTTAATCACTTCTTAATTGCTTAACTGCAGTGCCCAAGGATACATCTTTACCTGCATATGATTACTCTTCATTCAGCTCATCAAAGCCTTTTGTAACCCAGAAAGCCACTCCTGTGAAAAAGGATCCACCTAAAGAGAAACCAGGTTGGTATGTTTCAGATACTTGCACCAGTTCTACATCAAAAGAGTTTTTCATTCTTGGTTTAGGCTTGGCTGCACCTTCCCTTATTAACGAGTGGTGGAGAAAGAGAAGAGCGTGCTCATAAAATGTCTTAAATATTTCGAGTTTCTTATTTGCCCTGCTTGCCAGGTTAATTGAATATTGTTTAATGTGGGCAGAAATAGTGCCTTACAGTTGCAAGTTTTAGTCCAGGCAGACTGGCAGAAAAAAAAGCAAAGTGATCAGTATTTGAAAGTTATCATTGTAATAATAGGGATGCATGTGTCAGTTGAGGATGTTTTTTATTTTCCTCTGTGAAGAACAGGTAGGCTGGTTTTTGTTTGCTTTTTTGCATGTCAGAGTTCTGCTTTCTCTGTGCAGCAGTGAGTGAATGTATTGGTTTTTCAGCTCCTGATGCCTCTCTGAAGAAGAGGAAACCTCGCTCTCTTTTACCCTTCAGCACATCCATGGATCACAGATCAAAAGATGAATTGCATCAGGATTGCTTGAGGCTGGCAACGTGTCTGAAAACCAAAGGTATCAGACTTAAACTGTAGCTTCCCCTCTCTGATCAGCTAGGTAAAATGCTTAGAGGGAAGGTGCTCTAAAGTATTGAGAAGCATGTCATGAATCCAAGGTCTTGATCTGGACAACTTGACATTAAGTTTTGAAATGGTGATCTACATGTCTAACATCTCTTGTAGTGCTGTGGCACTCTGTAGACACTCCAGACAGGTTTTGTTTAGGATTCTGCATTATAGAGATAGGGTAAGATTGTATAGCTTGGGTTTTTTTTTTCTCCTTCAGAAGGTGAAAGGGAAAATAAGTCGTCAGGAAGATGTTTTTATCATCACAATATTTTTCCCTAGATTCAGATCATTCCAAGGGAATTTCCTATGTTTGATTTGGAGTAAATGTCCTGCACACACACAGTTCTTCTATTCAAACTTAGATCTAAGTTCTGAGTGACAATCTGCAAATGCACAAGCTTCTTAAATCTGCTGTAAAGGAAGTGGAAGACAGAAATATTTGCAGTAGCTGAGAGTAGTAGAGCAGTATACTGACTTGGCACGTCCTCGTTTCCCCTGTTATACCAAATCCTAAATGGTCATGCTCTTTATCTGTCTTAGATCATAATGAAGATGTGTCCCCTGACCTCCAGAATCGCATCCACTTGGGGCTGTTCACAGACAGAGCTTCTCTGCACAACATGATTGATGTGGAAGGTAAGTGGAACGAGCCCAGTTGGGCAGTATGTCCATTGTCACTGTGATATTCAAGAACAAAACTTCTAATGCATATATAAGTGCAGGATTAAGAATGCAAGTCTGTTCGAAAAGAACAAAAGGCTTACTTTTCCCAAACAGTTTTTAGAGCTTTCAAACACAAACCTAAAATGCTTTAAGCCTGAACAAGCTAATTTATGTCAAGGTATTTTACTGTGTCAAATAATGCTGGTGCACTCATGTTGAAAGATAACTAAGAAGCTTGTTTACTTCAAACAGGAAAATACCACTTGGAGAATGGACATCCAGAGCTGTTTCAACAGCTCATGTTGTGGAAAGGAGACATGAAGGGTGTACTCCAGGCAGCTGCTGAGAGGGGAGAACTGACAGACCAGCTGGTAGCAATCTCACCCATGGGTACGTTTGCTCATGTGACACATAAGCAGATGGAATTAGTCGCCAAATTTCACCTCGTTGTTTTAGATTGGAAACTCATTTCTCTTCTGGATTGGATAGCAGTTTCTTCTTTAACAGTATGATGACAAAAATCAAATACAAAACAAATTCTATTTATGACAAAGCCTGGATGTTCCCACAAGCAGCCTTAGATTAGCACAGCAGAAAATAAAGAGATTTCCTTTGGGACTTTTCAGAGAAGCAGGCTGTACTCCAAGGGCAAAGATGGTGCTTTGTAATATGTAGCAGTCCTGGCTCGCTGTTGGTTTAAATGTACTTTTATTTTACTGCTAGTGAAGTCCTACAGTTGTGTTCAAGTCCAAGCTTTGTCCTGTTTTGTTGCCTCAAGTAGCTTGCATTAGAAAGATGAAAAAATACCTAAGTGGGAGCAAAGAAAGTGCATGCTGAAGAAACCAATGAATTCTTGAAGAAACCAATGAATTTTTTGTGTTTTAGTTTTTTTGCCTGTAATTTTATTGCTTTCTCTTTTGCAGTTGGATATCAGGCTTGGGTTTGGACAGTAGAAGCCTTTGCAAAGCAGCTGTGTTTCCAGGAGCAATACGTGAAGGCTGCCTCCCATCTTCTGTCCATTCATAAGGTGTATGAAGCTGTCGAGCTCCTGAAAGTGAATAATTTTTACAGGTTGTTGCATGTTTGTGTTTTAGATTTTTTTTCTTCTGTTTTTTTGTTTGTTTGTTTTTTGTTTTCCATAAAATACTTGAGGTAGTTTCTTTTTAAATGTAAGAAATGATTCCTTTATGAAAGGAGAAGGTATTTATGTATTTTTAATACAATCAATCTTCTGTCTGGTTTCTCTTATGTGCATTAGGGAAGCAATTGTAATTGCTAAGGCCCGGTTGCGTCCAGAAGATCCAATTCTGAAGGATCTCTACACCAGTTGGGCAGCTCTATTAGAGAAAGATGGTCATTATTCCATGGCTGCCAAATGGTAAGTGTTAATAGTAAGAAGACAGAATTGAGAGCTTCACATTTGTAATTACCTGTTAATAATATTTAGAATATTTTGGTCTGGAATAGCACACTGGTTTTGCCTTGATGATGATTTTGGCTCTGGCATTTTTGGATTTTTCACACTTCTGAGAAGAATTCTGCTGAAATCCAGACAGAGGCACTAATTTTTGTCTCTTGAATCTATTTATTTGTATTACTCTTCTACGCCATGCATTGTGTACATAACACTAGCAGTTTCATTCTGGACTATTAGGCTTTGGGACCTAGAGTCAATTTGCTTTTTTCTCTTTTCAGTTATCTGGGTGCTTCCTCACCCTACGATGCAGTTAAAGTGCTGGCAAAGAAGGGGATGCAGCATCCCTTAAAACTGCTGCTGAGCTTGCTCTGATATCTGGAGAGGAGGAATTGTCAGCAAGTTTGTCTTTCAGATGTGCCCAAGAAATGCTGTTATCCAGGAACTGGGTTGGAGCACAGGAAGTCCTTCAGCAACAGAAAACTTTATTTGTGAGTCTTGTTCTTTCCTTTCTGCTTTATTTTAGCACTGTCTGTCTCCAGATTAACTTGACTAATTTTACAGCTCTTCCTGTGTATCAACAATCCACTGGTAGCCCTGAGTTTGTTTTGCCTCAAAAGATTTTTCTAGAAGTTTATTGTAGCGACACTTCAAAAAACCATGCATCTTTGCAGAGAAAAAGGGCCTATGATAAGGAGGCTCAATGCATGCTACAGGTAGTTCAGAAGGTTCTTCTGCTTGTTTTTGCTTTGGTTTATTGTGGTGGGGTTTTTTTTGTTAATTATATAGTGCAGATTTCTTTTTTAGGACATAATATTGATCATAATAAAAAAGGTAAAAGAGTGTTCGTTGTTTACATTAAATGAATGAGTATCTCCTGCTGAGGCTTAATCCAAGAATTTCTTATAGCACGGACTGAGAAGCAGAATGTTACCTTAGCCTGTTTTGATGTTTCCTTCTGACCTTAGAGCCTCTGTCAGTAATTTTTCCTTTGGAGCTATAGTAGTGAAGTATGCTATCACTAGCAGTCTGCTACTAGCTGTGTCTTTAATTTAGCCACTTGGTGTAGTCAGTAAGAGATTTTTTTTCAGCTCAATGCTCTTCTTTTCTTCTCTTGTTAAAGGGGCAAAGACTTGTTTTCTGCCTCAACGAACTGCTTTGTAAGTGCCTTAGCGAAAGAAATCCCTGTAATCGAAGGAGCCCTGTGCCTCCTTGTTATCACAGCTGGGAGCTGAACAGAGATGCCTCCTTTTTCGACATGGCGATAGAAGTATGGCAGAAGGTCCTAGGCATGGACACCACTGAAAAAGCCACATGTGCACAGGAGCAACTGCGCAGTATTAAGCATCCTCCTTCTACCAGCCACACTCACCCAAAGCAGGTAATTGGACTTAAGTCTGTACACACCAAGCCTCCCTATGGCATGTGCAGCCCCACAGCCCCTCTGTGGTGTCCTGTGAGCTGTTTCCAGGAGACTGCTTTCTGATACAGGATGAGGTTACAGTCAGGGAGAGTTAATGATAAGACAGCCGGGACAGCTTCCCCCAGCAAGATTTTGTTTAGAACTGTCAGGAGAGACCAGGATGCTTGTTGTTACAGATATTGTAGAGTCCAGGTATGGTCATAGACTGATGCTCCTGCAGCTCTTCTCTCTGACCTCACTGAGTCACTGACCATTGGTGTAACTCACAGCCACTTAAGAGGACAGAGGCAAGCACAGTTGCTGATAATTACAGTGACAAGTCATGTAAAGATGCTCTGATTTCCTACATAAAGAAAACTATGTAAGTTACATCACTGTTAAAATTTCTCTTGGTTGTGATGTGTTTCTGGACTTTTCTGTAATAGTTTTAACTAGCAAGTCATTCCTACTTAGCAGTATAACTATGAACTGTGCTCTCTGCTGCTTCCTGTAGGTGCTTTTCTATATCTCCCACGACCTGACCCTCGCAGCACTGAGCTACCAGGCTGCTGCCTGGGATGAGACAGTGAAAAGTATTCTTGGTGCCGTGGCCCGTAGTTACGATGCTGGCAATTTTACTCTGATGCAAGAAATTTGCAGTATTTTCCTTCCTGAAGGTACGTCTCTTCTTGTACATCTCCTGGCAGTGACAAATATAAGAATCTTCCTCGTAAGCAGAGCTATGTATCCATTACATCCTTTGTTGTTCTTCCCTTTATTCTCCAGACTATGCAGTGCATTCACCTGTAGCTCTTGATCATGTGAATATCCTAGTGATTTAGGACACAAGGGAGTTGACTATGGACGATAAGAAGATGCAGTCTCATGCTAGCTAGAAGAGATTACTGTGTTTAAAAAGATGGCAAAGATGTCTGCTTTTGCTTTTCTGCTTCCAGAGTCACTCTGCTGGCATCTGAATCTCTGTTATGAGTCTCCTGTACAGCCATTCAGTTACTAGATCTGGTCTTTTTTATTTGGAAATCCTTATAATATATTTGTAACTTCTTTTTTTATTATTAGGCTGTGAGAACCTGAGAGACAAACTGGACAGTACAAATTCTCAAAGTTTAGATGCTTGCAGAAGTTTAGAGGGCTTTGTGGCTTATGGACTGCTGTATGATCTGTGGTGGAACCCACCTAAAGGTTCTTCTGCCAAGCAAAAGGCTGGTTTGGATCCTGTGTTGTGTCCCACTGAGCAGACAGCTCTTGAGCAGAGTTGCATTCCTGATCACTCCTCTCCTGAAGAAACTCCTGATCAAGCTGCAGTTGAGATGGATGAAAACCTCAGCAGTACAATTGAATTTAATAGATGCAAGACAGAAAGCGACTCGGAAACTAACTCAGTCAATTTGGCAGACAGACAGTCAAAACTGAACAGCTGCAAAGTGCTCCTTTCAGAAGCGATTGCTGCTTTACAGAGCACACAGAGAGATATAGCTGAGGTCCAGAAAATTTTAGCAGACATGATCCACCAGCATCAGCAACAGAGGAATAATCCCCAGGAAAGCACAACTGGAAGTATCCATGAGAACAACGTGCAGCAGAGTTCAGAGAATGAATCGGATGAGCCATGCTCTGACAGCAGTCAGATCAAGCGGTAAGCTTTAGAACATGAGATGGATTGAGAAGGGCAGCTCTTTAGTTTGTGTTTGTGCAGTGGATTTCTTACTTGCTCAGATTACTTCTAACCTCATGCTGATCACTCCGGGACACTGAACGTATGCCTAAGAAGTCTTGCGTTTCCCTAAGGCATTATTGTGTGTGTGAACTTACTATGGCTGAATGACTTTTTAATAGGCGGGTTTGATTATAGCAGGGAGGCTACACAGTCACTTAAACAAAACAGTTACTCATAACACCTGCTCTTTTCTTAACAGTAAAGATGAAGAAACAATTACCCTCCCTGAACTAACAAAGCGACTCTTGGAAGCAAAGCAGAAACTAGCAGAATTTCCAGACAGTTTAAAGGTAAGTTTTCAGTAGAGGTAGTATAATTCTGAAAGATTCTGAAAGAGGACAGCCTTTTTTTAAATCATTGTAATGCTATAACTTGATGGAAAGCACAGCAGTAATAGTGGGGTGGCAAAGCCCTAGGATGCAGTAAATGAGAAGCCCAAACACAGCAGCCGTAGATACAGAAACAAAGGGAAAAAAAAAAAAATCACTTACATTTAGAAGGCTTCAGGTATGCAGGGATCTCCAGCAGGATCCTTTTGCCTCCACTGCCAACCCTTAAATGAGGCCTGAGAAAGGATGCATCCTGGCTCCACCTCTTCTGTCTCTGAGGAGCATTGCATACACCTGAGCTCCCCTTTGCTGGCCCTGCCTTCCACCAGGTGCTCAATCACTGCTTCAGGCTGTGACTCAGCATTTCAGCTACAGTCATACACTCCCTTTGTTTATACAGAAGGAGCAGTGACTTTCTTTGTGCCACAGTTGCACTCTAGATGTGTAGGATAAAGGTGCTAATATAAATATAAGCTGGCTGATATAGGTGGGCAGAAACACCCTCGTTTTCCCTGAACGAATCCCACAGCAATTTTGAGAGAATTAATATCTGGCATCAGCGTTTGATTCTTGCTTCAAGCATTACTTTCTCCATGCAGTTGGAACATGTAGATGAAGTTTCTGCATGAGACAACTCAATGGGAAATCTTATATGAATCTTTCCCATGTATTCTAAAAGCAATCCTTTGCTGTGTACAGTAATTTCATATACAGAAAGTTTTGATAGTAAAGTCATGAATGTCAGGCATAAAATGGCCTACTATTAATTAGAAACTGTTCAAACAACACAGTGAGATTGGAAACCATGTCTCTAGGTCGTATCATCCCCTCTCTCGTCTATAATATAAATATTTACAGTGATTGTGCACAAGGGAGCAAACTTAACCAAGTTAAATGTGTGCTACTGTCCTAGAAAAAGAGGAAAAAATCCATCTGACTCATGACTCTCTCCCAGATAAGATACTGTAAAGCAGTGTTTCTAGATGCAGCTGCTTGAATGTGCGGTAGTAGAACAATTCTAACTGAAAGAGTGGACTCACTTTGTGTTCTTTTCTTGTGTGCAGGTCTTTCCGTTCCCTGATGTGCTGGAATGCTGCCTTGTCCTCCTTCACATTGGAGCCCAGTGTCCTCCTGAATTACATGAACAGGCATTGGATCTCCTTAGGAAACATGGTAGTGCTGACGTTTATGGAAAGGCTGTCAGGAAATTCTTGACATGACCTTTTGAGACAGACACATCTCCTTTGAGCTGCTCACAATTACTTAGCACCAATTAACACCAAGACTGTTCTTTCTTCAAAGTGAAGGCTTGTTTCTACGGATATAGTTACTGATGACTGCTGTTTTGGATAAAATTACAAAAAAATCGGGTTTATATACATATATTCATGGTTATCAACTACTACTTAATGAGATTGCGTTAGGAAATTGAAAAGTAGTTGATTGCAGCCTTGAAACTCTATACAGGAGTTTTATATGTCTTTTATTTGCTGGAAGTGATGCTAAGGAAATCTCTTAGAATTTACATGCAAAATAGTTTTGAGCAGCTGTCTTCCAGCAGAAGAGCACTAGCTGCCCTCTGAAGAAAATAATGGTTCCTTCAAGTAGTCTGACCTTTAAACCAGTGTTGTACTTAAGAAAAGTGTGAGTTTATTTTCCCTTCTTTAAATAAAGTCTTCTACAAGCAGGAACGGGCATTTAATTAGATGCTATTAGAAGTAGTTATTTTTGTTGCTGCTAGAACAATAGAAATTGAACATGCTTGATAAAGCAGGTGTTTGTTGCTTTGTGTTTTGTTTGTTAGTTTTTAAATATAGCGAGGATAAATTTGAGGCAGTAACAAGTTCTCTCTTCAAGTGTCAAAAGTGATCCTAGATCCTGCAGTCCTGAACATGCACTGTTTTGGCCATTTTTACAGTTTACTAGAGATTTTTCCCATCTTAACATAAAAACTTCTTCCTGAAAGAACAAGGCTGTAAAGAGCCTCAGTAGCTTCTAGAAGTAAAATGATTCAAATAGCAGCAGGTAAAAGGAGGGAGTTGTATCAAAAGATTAATATTAACCTGGTGAGTTGTTCCCACTAACTTGGAATTGCTCGAACCAGGAGGGGGAGCTACTGCTTAACCAAACAGCTCTCCTATCATTTAGGCAAGAATTGGTATTGTGGAGCTGAAGCAGGAAAATTTCATGCAGGACACATCAGCAAAATAGATTTGTCATTTCAAGTGGCTAAGCTGCTTGCTGAGCTAGCAAAAGGTCAGAAAGAGAATCTAAGTCCACCAAAGAGATTTTAAGCTCAAGCTTATGGAAGAACAGCTGATAAAAGCAAATTTCAAGAACTATCCCAGTCATATATCCTAAGCAGTAGAAGAAAAAAAATTCAGCATCCTCCCTTTCTTGCATGCAGGTATCTCTTGAGTTCAGATTCCAGAGTTCCATCAAGTACTAAAATTCCCAAACAAAGCCTTGTTTAAAAAAATTTATTTTACAAAATTTAAAAACAAAGTACTATTTACAAGCATTTCAAAATACCAGCTCTAAACCTTCGTTCCTAGTAATGAATTGTTTAAGCTTGTTTAAAATTCATGACCAAGTCAAAATTTTAAAGTTTGCCCCATCCAAAACTTTCTTTTTTCCTAAATAATGTCATTACAGAGCTGCTGAGGAAGAAAAAAAGTATGGCTTGATTTTTAAGTGTCAGAATCCCGCATTGTTCATCCATTCTCTAGCTCTGTTTCAGATGTTCTTAATGAAAAGAAGGAGAGCTGTTTTGCAAGTCGTTAAGCGTAGAGTAAAAAGGGGGGGAGTAAAAAGGGAAGAGGAAAGTTTATCCATTTTCTGAATTAACTGTGTCAAAATGAGACTAAAATTTCTAGGTCAAGTTGAAGAAGACTGAAGTCAGAATATTGGTCCTGGCAAGAGGTTCTCAAGCAAAAGTTAATTTCTAGATCCTCTTAATCTCTATCTAGAACAGTTTAACGCCTGTAAGAACTAAGCCAAGGCTCAGCATGGATCAAGCCTGTACCATACAGAAGCAAAAAACTATAAAGCTGACCAAATCAACTCCAGATTCAAGTAATATCCGTTCCCATTGTTGTAAAGCAAATCTCCAAATAGTTTTAGCTGCAAGGATCGTTTTTAATGTTATCCTTTCCCAAACCTCTGCAGTGATCAAAGGGAGCATATTTTCCACAGACTACGCAAAGATAAAATAAGCAAAAAATGAGGTGAAGCTGTCACCCTCACAACATGCAGAAGTTTTAAAATAAGCTTTCTAAAGCACAATTTCAAGTTTATGTGCACGTCTGTGGCTGACTTCACTGGATTTCCAGGTCCTTGTCTTAAAGGAATATTATTACACAGTTAAGTCCTCCTTGCAGATTCTGTACAGTATAAAGAGGAAAAAAACAGAGGTATACACAGTAGTTTCTGTCTTTTGCCCTTCGTATTAAAAAGATGGCAAATCACAAATGCTGGCATTAGGAATTTAGTCAACTCTGTCCAAAGTTTCAAATGAAGACGCAGCTCTTCAGCAAAACTGCAGGCCTTCCAGAGATTGTGTACTGTGCCTTTTGAGACACCACTAGGGAAAATGGGTGAGGACAGCAGCTGCCAATATAGTAACCACACTCTGCTGAGGGCTACCACCTATCATGGCTGCATGTTGTTGATAATAGCCAAAATGCTCATTTTCTCCTGGGCTGAGTCCACATCTTCATTTTGTTTCTGAGCCACTCCTGTGCCAAGACCATACAGCCGCCCACAATACTTTGCATCATCAATCGTATCCTCAAAAAACAACTGCGGAGGGGAACAAAAAAAAAGGAAGAGAAATTATTAATTGTTCCTCTAAACTGGAAAGCACCTAATCTTAATTAAAGAGCTCATCTGAAGTCAACCACCTCTAGGATTCGGCATAGGCAGTAAGACAGACTGGAAGGAAGAATAAAGGGAAAGATTCTGTGCCGCTATAAACAATCTTTATTACTGACCATTTCGAAGTGTGATACTCACAAGGCTCAAAAAGAAAAACACCACCAAAAACACATGGTTTGTATTGATGCTGATGGTTAGAGACTGGAGAAAGGAGAACCAAAAAGAGCACTGCATTACCTCTTTCATTCTGAAGAATGCCATTCCTGTGAGAAGAGAGTCTGATCCTGCCTGGTGTTGTCTTCCAATTCGCTGCAAATCCAGTTGATCTGCCACTTCTTGAAGGCCGCCCTGCAATGAAAACAGATGAGTTTATTTTCTAAACATCTGTGTCTTACCGTAAGTGCAACACTTCTCCAGAACACAACTGTTAAATACTGTATGAGATTCCAGCAATATACACACCCCAGCTATGAGTGAAATACAATGATAAATATTGTTCAAGAATGCAGAAATACTCTGTTCAAATTTAGGTACCTTGCTTTCCTGTTGCAGATACACGAGATGACTGTGGGTACAGTCACAGGTTACAAATGCTGCACCTTTCCCACCCTTTCCTGAACCAAGGCTGTGATTCAGTACATAAATAATTTTCAACCCTCTGAGTGCCTAGCAATTAATGAAGTCATGGAATAGTTCACATAAGACAAAAATACTCCACTTCGTACAGGGGAAAAAAAAAAAAAGATACATGTGGTTATATGAATATTCTGTATATAATAAACATATTGACAAGCTTATAACTGGGGAGGTAGTACCTATTAGATATTAGATACAAACTTAGCCTTAAGTGTCTCTGTGTGACTACTGGATTTGATGCTCCAGTTTAGAGAGAAAACAGTTCTGTCATTTGGCTTCCTGCACATGTGCAGGGGTGTTGTCCATCCACCCCTTGTTTGCATCAAGGACAAAATTACCTTGAGGTTTTTGCAGCTCTTCATTAAGTATTTTACATCATAGATAGATGGGAAGAAAAGGTTCAATATATGGAAAAATTCATGTTCCTCTTCAGGTAACCTGGAATCTGTCAACAGCTTCACCATGTAGCCGAAGTCATAACCACTGCAAACAAACATAAAGAAACCTGATAAATACCTATACTCAGCTGGTATTAGTGTTAAATCAGTTGCAAGAGAGTGTTTTTCTACACTTACGACCTTCTTTTCCATAGAGGAAGACTGCAACAGCAGAAGAACTAGCAAGCAACACATGCACAAAATGCAGATCAAAATAAATGCTGATATAAAATGAAGCACCAAGTGTGCTTAAAGTTCGCCTTTACAATTTCAATCTTACATTAAGAACTGCACAGCTGCTAAAATTCAGCTCATTAAAATCTGTGTCAGACTCCATGGTCCAAAGCAGCGGTATTTAAGCCAAAAGGAGGCATCTCATTCTGTAGCACAGTGATCATCAGACCTACCTGTGAAACGACAGCCATTTCACACTGTCACTAAGGACGACCCCCGAAGTCATGAGCAACTCAGCAAAATGCAGGGTATCGATTCCTTCTTCTTCATGCTTCTGGAACTGCAGCCCAGAGCTTGCGAGGAGGTCTATGGAATCCTGAGAGTACATATCCTCCCTGAAGGAGAAAAGCAGAGCTTTGTAGTCAAGGTGCTAACAAGTCAGGCTCATTTCAGGAAGATTTCCCACACGTCGCATTTTGGAAAATCAGAGCGACCTGCAGACTGTCCATCTCTGAGCTCCATGTTTGTGTCTCTAGAAAACTCCAATCACTTTTAATACCATTACTCTTATGCATTTAACAAGATATTCTGCAACCCTAACCGAATATTCATTCTGTTGCTACTGCCAAATCCGAAGAATGCACCTCCATAGAACTGACATTGTGACAAATACCACTGAGGTAATGGAAATACCACAGATGATGGGAGAGAAAAGGGAAGTCATCCCAAAGAGGAAGACACACACCTCTAAAGCACCACTGCTGTCTATGTTTTATTTTTCACATTACAGCATTATATTACTTTATTATTATCTGCAATTCTATCTTAGAGAGTAAACAAAATTGCATAATACTTGACTACAGAGATGAGTGATGATAAGCTTGGAGGAGAGCTGAGCAGGCACCCGAGTTTTATACTCCTAAGCTCCATCTGGAGGTGGGGGACATGACAACACAGAACAAAACTCATATTTTGAGTCAGATAGGGTCCACAGTGTCAAAACCTCTTTGTAATGACTTAAATGCTTTTAAGAGGCTGAGAGAGTTGTGGAAGTAAACACT
Source organism: Meleagris gallopavo (assembly GCF_905368555.1). NCBI lineage: Eukaryota > Metazoa > Chordata > Aves > Galliformes > Phasianidae > Meleagris > Meleagris gallopavo. The sequence goes on from NC_139418.1 coordinate 11,608,038, forward strand.
GCAACTTCTGTTTTCAAGAGCAGTGTGATCAGCTTATCTGAACAGTTTTTTGGGAATGTTCTGTTTCACAATAATACTGATTCCCAAAGGAAATGCACTTCTGCCAGGGAAACTCTCTATTTGCAGGCAGCTTTTGTGGCATAAATGCTGAACTTCTCTTTATAATTACACAGGAAGAGATAAATAAACTTGCTTCAACTGCAGCCCAGGAAATCATAGTGTGGAAGTGTCAAGAACTGCCACACTCACTTTAACAAGATTACTTATCCCAAACACGTGTGATAATTTTTAGATGCCAGTTTACACTTTAGCAAAGCTCTGTAAAGGGGCATTTTCCTTTTTGCTGAGAATGACACATCCACTTTTATTTAGCAGAAAGACACAGATTTACATATGCATTTAACTGATTACATAAAATATAGGGAAATATATAAAAACCATGTAAAGTTTAAGATTGTAACATTATTCCAGAAATACTACAATTCCTGTCATGCCAAAACTCAGCCTCACATGATCTGCTCTGGTATCTCAATTTTCAATGCTCAGAACCAACTACTAGTAATGAACAAAAGGATTTCTGCATTTTCCGAAGACAAGCACACTGCAGCACTGGAAGCAGATATTGCTCCCTGGCACAGAAGACTCACGTAAGGTTGAACTTGAAGTTAAACTGCCAGGTGTTGATCCCAGAAGGATATTCTCCTTTCTCATTTGTGAAAGTCAGGCCCAGCTGGATAATTTTCAGAAGATCAACGTTACACCGAAGAAGCTGATACTGATAGTCAATGGAACTGCGGAATTCACCAATGGGCCTTACAACAACCCCAGGAAACTCCGTGTCCTAGAAAAGAAGAGGAAATCTTATCCCATATTCTGGCAGGAATATACTCTGTTCCACACCTGCAGGTCTCAATACTGCAATCTGTGAGTTCTTCTATTAAAAACACTTATTTTAAATCCCATTTCATATTCTAGTATGGACTTCAAACCGCTACAAGTCAGAACTAAAATAAAACCTACATCATTTGTCAGCCGATGGCACTCATTCACTTCCCACGGGTAACCTTTCCTGTAGTTTTGTTTCTTTCCAAAACAAAGATGTCATAAAATCACCCAGCATAAGCTACTGCATCATTTAAGCATCTCTTACTCCCAAGGGACTAATCATCTTATTTTCCTCATATCTACTGAAAATTATTTGTTTAAAAAAATATATATAGTGTTCTTTCAAGTTCTAAATGTAAGTTAAATTCAGCACTCTCACCAGTACAGATCATGGTAAACTTTGTAGTTACTAAAAAAAAAAAATAATAGCCAATACCTACACTGATAGAAATTGCTGCAAATCAAGACAGACCTTAACAACAAAGCAACCATGCTAATTCCTACTCTCAAGTCAAATAACATCTGTTGACTACAGCACACACAAAAACTTTCACAGAGGATCCAGTACATGAGAGAATTTCTCCCTTGCACATCTTCCTGCACCCACTCTTACAGCACAGCAATTACAACAGGCAAACAGGCCAGAGGGAGATGAAACAGAAAGTATATTGAAGCAAGGCAGTTCATTTCCAATCAACATACAATTAAATATATACATATATGTTTACAGTTTACTTACACAACTTTGTTCTGCACTGAATTCTATGCACTCTGAAGGCACGTGTATTTTTATGTCATGCTTTTATTACAGAATTCTCTCTTATCTTTGAATTTAGCATCCTCAGTCAAAGCTGTCATAACAGAAGAGTATCATAACTCAGTTGGCTATGTGAGTGCCTGGCTCCTGCCAAGCAGATACAGACTTTAAGAGCAGAAAGGGATTCCTCCCATCTGGAGGATGTTCTGCTGCTCTGAAATAAAACTTCCTGAAATGCGCTGTCATATCTACAGCCAGAATATTCTTCTCCTGGAACGATCAACATGTGAGCACACTAAAAAAGAGCCACCTGTGCTAACAAGTTGTCACTTGGAGGTTTCTTGTCCTACAGTTTCATGTCAATTTCCACAGCCAAAACGGGCAAGAAATTTGCAGAACAAATATGCTGAGGAATCTAAAGATTTATACACCTGAACCCCACACCTTCTACTGTACAAACTAATACATGCTGATATTCAATTAATTCCCTTTTTTAAGGTGGTCTCTCTCTTCTCTTGCTTTCCATCAAACCAGAACGAAGACAAGACACACTACGTTCTGGTACGTTTCTCTAGTGATGAGCTTCCTAATATTTCACCAATTAACTGCTATTTTTGTTTGATAAGGGATGAGGGAAATCACTTCTCACTCAAGAAGCACCACAGAATCATCGACATAGGAAAAGATCTCTTGGTCCAACTATCACATGCCCCTATTTCCTGAATAAGACAAACAGGTCAAGCACGAAGCATTTACCATTGCGATGTAGCTGTAACTCAGCACAATCTCTCGGATTTTTCTCATCTCTTCCTCCAGGTTGTTGGCCCACACCTCACAGATCACCTGGCTGTTCTCCGCCAGGGCTGCTGGCATCCTGCCGGGCCCAGGGCACAGCCAGCTCCCCCCGCCTTCAGATGGCAGCGTACAGCCGCGAGCCGTGCGATCTAATCAGCGTGCTGCAGCGAACAGACGGAACGGCGTGAAGAAAGAGCTACAAAAAGGAACGAGCCAGCACGGTACGGCGCGCCTCCACGGCATCACCGCAGCCCAACGTCCGCAGGGCTCGGCAGCCTCCGCCAACGGCCGCCCCGAGGCGGCCGGCAACGAACGGAGCGGCCCCAGCGCCGCTCCAGGCCCGGCCTCGGCGGGAGCGCGCCTCGCCCCGCAGCCCGCGCGCCGCGCGCCCCCACGAGCCGTGCCGCCTCAGGACAGAGGCCCTACCGGCCAAGACCGCCGCCCTGCGCCGCGAGGCGCCCCGCACCTGCTGGAGCCCGCCGAGCCCCGCCGAGCCCCGCCGCGCCGCCTCCCGCGGGCCTCCCGAGCCCCGCCCGTCCCCCACCGCTCGTCCGCTCCGCCGCTGCCCATCGCTTTCCCCTCCCCCAAGCGCTACCTGCCCGGAAGCTGGGGCCGGGCCTCTCGCGTCCGCGCAGGCGCGATGACGCCTCCGGCTGAGGAGGGATTTCCGGGTTGCCGCCCGGCTCTCGCGAGAGTTATGCCAAAGCCGCAGCGGCGCGCGGTGCGGTACGTTGCGGCTCGCGCCTGGCGCGCGCTCCCGCGGAGGGGACGGAAACGGAGGGGGCGGGGAAGGCGGAGCGCCACGCGGGGTTCTGCCCGCGGCGCGCATGCGCAAAGCCGTCGTCCTTGTCGCGCGCCCCGCCCGGCCGTAGGCTCGCGGCGCGAAGCGCGTGACGTAGCGCCGCGTGCTGTTACGTAGCGTGCTGCCGTTGTTGTGTTTCGTGCTGTTACTGCTGTTGTGTTTCGTGCTGTTACTGCTGTTGTGTTTCGTGCTGCACGCTCGGGTGTCTGGGATGTGCTGCTTGTCCGTGCTCAGCAGCCGCTGTCTGACTGCTCACGGCTGTTATACCTCGTTTCTGCTGCTGTTTCGGGGCGGTTGTCTGTGCACCACTGGGTTCATTTCCCCGCGTGGCCTCAGCTGCCTGCTCACCATTTCCATAAAAGTACCCAGGAAAACGCCTTGGCAGCTCTTACACCTCAGGCATCGTTCAGCATCTCAGCTTTAGTCCTCGTACCTCAGCAGAAGCAGCTCTGACTGCTGCTTTGCTAACGGCTGCTCTCTTACCAATTAATCTCGGAGCTGTCAGCATCTTCTGAAGTTCATTTTGATTCGCAGTTTATCTCCGCGGTCGATAGTTGGCGTATTGCTCGCTCGGCTCTGATCTGCGGTCCCTGCCGTAATGTATGCCACGTGCTGCATTTGCAGAAAGGTCTCTGTCACCTTTAGCAAAGAGAAAATCCCGTTCTTGCATTGCTCAGAGCTGAGCCTTTGTCTCACACTGGAGGGTTTTTGATGGACGTGCAGCTCAGGGCACAGCCTGGCCAACGAACAGCTGTGTGTTTATTGCACTCCTGTGTTTATTGCACTCCTGTGTTTAGTGCACTCCTGTGTTCAGTCCTCCTGTGACCCGAACTGCGGTAGAAAGCAAACGAAGACATCCTTTACACTAATCTTAGAGGCTGTAAATCCTTCAGATAGAAGCCATATCTGAATTGGACAGAGGTTAAAAAGAAACACTGACATCTGTGCAGTTTACTCTTATCACTTACTTTAGCATATTAGATTAACAGTGCTACCAGAGCGAGACCAAGTCCAAATAAGATGCTGGACAACCTTTATTCTCTTGAAATGCCAGTTTCCACTTCCTCCTTTGCACGTACCTAAATAGCTCAGAGGAATCATGTTGCTCCACATTAAGTCCATGATAAATAACAATTAGCAGCAACAGCTGAGAATTAAAAACTCTTTCCTTGGTAGGAAATAGCTTGCATTAGTCAAGAGAAAGTGTCAGTGGAAACAGTAGCAGTCTCAAATATGGAAATGAAGCAACAGGAAAAGAGATGAGATGGCACGAGGCTGGGAGGGGAGTTAGGAATATTCCTTCCAGAAAAGGTTGCTTGATAAAAATATAATGGTAGGTACAAAAAATCAACAAGGCACCACCATTACTCGTGCTTGCAGAACACTGCAATTCTCACTACTGCTAGCTTGAAATTCTGCTTACAAAACAGCAGCGTATATTGCTTCACTCATGAGGGGCTGTATGATGCTAACTGTGAGAGGAGGTGGTCCTTAATTTTCCTCGCATGGAAAAATAAGCATGGTAAGTTATGTCAAGTAACACCCTCATTTCTCAGAGTTTAGTTTATAATAGGACACTCTATATTGGGCAAGTAGTACAGATCGGGGCCACATCTGCATAATAAAGACAACACTCCAGCACGTTACATCTTGCAATACTGTAATTACAGACTTTATGGTTGGTCAGTATATTTAAACACAACTGAGCCCAACCACATTCTAACCTATTTGCATTTCATCCTCATAGATAGAATCAATACCTGTAACTGTTTGATGTAGCGACAGCTGTTGCAGTTTATAGATTTAGTGAGACATGATGAAAGCTGGACTGCTGGGCTTTGCCAAACTCCCCTGTAACTCACATGCGTTTAACAAATACACCTTTGACCCATTCAGTTGCACTGGCATCAGCTACTTTGTGCTGAAAACATGAGTTAGTTCCATGGTAGAAACTACTTATCTTTAAGGTAGAGCTGTCTTTTTTATTCTCAGATACAGCCATTCGTTCTTGGTGAAAAACTCTTACCTGCAGAGCTGTATTCTGAGCGCTTGACTGAGTGACAGCATGTGCACATGCACAGGGAGCAGTGCCAACACTAACAGTGACATGGTACTGACTTCACATGACTTGTCTGGGAGGGGACAGCCAACTCCTGCCTGGAAACACCCTGCTGCCGGTGCCTAAACCCTCATAAAGTTTCCACAGCAGTAGTGAAAGGTGAGGAGTTGTCCTCTGAGCAGAAACACAGGACCTCTCCTAGGCTACAATCAGCAGGAGGTGAGCAAAGAGACTGAGCTCAAAGGTATCGTGGCTTGAAAATACCTGATTGAAACTGAAGAAATAACTAAAAGGCACTGTCATACGTATGTTTAAAATACAATTGTAAGCTTTTCTAGGAACTGTAATTGCCTACTGAGCTATGCAGAGCTTGGCACAATAGGAGACCCGCCAGACACGACATCCAGTCCTGTATCAGACTGTACAGTGTGGCTGATGTGCAGCTTCTGTGGAGAGCAGGTAGGCTGTCCTTACATTTTCTTTCTGTAGGTTTTGTACTTTCGCAGAGAGTGGAAGACAAGGTGGTTTGCCACGCTGCCCGTGCACTGTAAAGGTTGATTCCAGTGAAGTTCTAAAATAGAAGATTCAAGCAAGAGGGAAAAAGGAGTCCCAGGCAGCTGGGCTGGCAGCCAGTCCATCACTGCAGACGTCTCCAGTTATTCCTGCCAGCAGCAGGAGCACAGTGCTGGGTGCAGTACAAGGGGAATTGGGCACTTGTGCAGTCTCAGTATGGGATTGTCTGGGCAACAAGAAACGTAAGGGGGCATGAATAATAATAATAATAATAATAATAATAATGCAAATTTTTAATGCAAAAAATATGTCTTTTTTATCAAAGTTTTCTGACAGTTTGGTTGTTTTTCTTTTCTGTTGATGCTAAGCATTTTAGAACATGGCCTGGACAAGCTAGTGTTTTCTGATAGCTGAAATGTAAAAGACAAAGCAGGGCTCATACTTAGTTGTTGGAGAAATGATGAAGTACATGGAAATAAAAGAAATAGTTTGTATTGGAATTATTTACTGTCTAAAGCCAGAAAAACATTGATTTACAGTTTTGTTTGGATCAAACTTTGTGTTAACTAGTTAGAGATAACCGCAAAGGAACTTCTATTTTAAACAGCACCACTTCTGTCTAATGCTTGCATATAGCTGCAGACAGCTGAGGTCTTCACTGATTGCTTCAGGGCTGTATAACATGCCAAAAGAGACCAGTGCCAAGCAGTTGGAAGGACTTTTTGTTTGCTGAAACAGCCATGGATACATGAATGCTTCTGTTAACATACCTGGTGCATTCTGAATCAGGAAAGATAATCAGCAAAAAGAGAGCAATGGGGAAAAACACAATCCATCAAAATGTATCTTGTTTTAATGGAAATAACACGAAGTTTTGTTCTGTACATGTGACAATAAAGGTAGAGAATACTGAGATTTTGGGGAGGGGGGTAAGCAGACGTGGCAGTACTGTTTCGAAATGGAAGGTTTTGCTCAAGAAAGGCTCCTGTGATAGTCTGATTATTTAAAAAAAATAGAAGAAATAGAAACTTATTTGCAGACTCCTAGAATGTGAGACTCAGCCAAGCAATGGCTTTCTTTTCCTAGCAACTCCAAGCAGAGGTGCGTTCTCCATTGTGCCCTTTGCATGCAAAGATAAGCACTGCTGTACGGAGCTGCTAAGTAACTGAAGCATCTGCACCTCTCAGATCTAGTGCTGTCTATTGCAGGATCATCTAGGAGTGGAATAATCTCTTACCACAGTCACTGTGGCCAGCACTGTTTACTGTACTGTCACAGCAGAATAATTTCATTGTACTGTTTTCTGTCTCTGCTGGGTGGTTGTAGTGAGGCATACAACAAAAGGACAAGGGACATGAGTTATAACAAGGGGCATTCTGACTAGATACTAGGAAAAAAATACAGGAGAGGTAGCCCAACACCAGAACAGATTTCACAGAGAAGCTGTGGAGTCTCCCTCCATGTAGACGCTCAGAGCTCAACCCAAGGCTCTCTGCAACCTGATCTAACATTGTAGTTGGTTTTGTACTGAGCAAGATGTTGGACCAAGTCTCTTCCAAGTGAAATTAGGTTGTTTTTTTATGTAGTGAAGTAAAACATCCTTAAAGAGTAAGGAAAGTGTTGGAACAGGGATGGGAATGGCTCAAAGCATGAATGGGTTATTCATTTGACATGTTTCAACCTTAGTGGTGTTTTCATAGAGATAATCAGCACTCCTGCAGAGGACCTGTGTGACAAGATGGGAGCATACTATTTATTGCATAACACAAACTCCTTCATCAAGATCAGGAGGTCTTTGCAATGAAGATAAGACCAGTTTGTCCCATGGCAAGTTATTTATGTTGTTCTCTCCAGACTAGCATGTTATTTGTTATTGTAACTCCTAGGAGATAGTGTTCTCCATCAGGTATATTATAGTCCCAGTGTATTTTACCAATGAAGTTTTGGTTGGCAAATTTGATGCAGAGGGGGAAAAAAATTAGGAGTTCTCATAGAGTAGTTTTGTTAGCTCACAAAATCTCATAGTGAGGAGCTGTCTCCTCATCTTCCCATTGGAATATTTACAACTCTAGTGTTGAAATGCAGGGCTTGTGGTTCCATGTCAGATCTCTTTTTATCTTTTTGTTTTTTTTCTTTTTTCTTCCCAGAACTGTTTCACTTCAGCAGTTTGGTAAACTGGCCTCATCTTTTTCTGTCCTTGAGTAAGCAGGGATGCAAGTGGGAGGAAGAAGTCCAGTTTTTCTCTCTGCTGCCCATTGATCTGCAGACTAATCTGTTGTAGGGAAACAGGGCTGGAAACACTTGAATAGACAGAGTCACATTTGTGAGGCTGTACCCAGAAAGCTGTCGTCCAGTCTCCTGGATAACATGATGGTTTCTTTTTGGCAGTGTATCCCTCCTTTCTGAAACACTGCAAGAAGAGCACTCCCAAGGCGCTTGCTATCATCACAAAGGTAATAGTACATCATCTCTTTAATTAGCCATTTTCTAACTGTTTGCACCTTAGACAGCTGCCTTGGAGTCTTCTTTGTACTCTCCTTTGTTACCTTAGGTAACATAGTTTGCCTGTGCTTGATTATTGATCCAGGTACGAAAAGCAAAACAGATCAAATTGTGCCATACTCAGTAAATCTGTCACTCATATTATTAGAATTCATGTGCTTTTTTCTTAATGTCTGTGTGAAACCAAGAAAACCTTATGGAATGTTTTCTTAGCTTTCACTAATTACAGTTTATGATAAGAGTGCAGCAATATGAAAACAGCTATGCAATAATCCCTATGGCAGGTACAGCACACCTCCTGAAACTGATCTTTCTGTGGCCAAGGAGAGCAATTCAGACCCAGCAGCTGCTTCAGCCTTGTGCTCGATTCTTTCCTCTCTTTTCTTTTTTAAATTCAGAAGTGGCAATAAACAGTCCAGTCAGAGCCAAATGCAAGGAGGTCTGTCATGAGGCAGCCACCTGCACTTTGGGTTTTAATCCTGAAACTGGCAGTCAGACTACTTCAGTCATTATCAACCACGGCTGGACTTAAAGCAGTGATGATTTTCTCATCACCATGCTCTCAGACTGTAACTTGCAGTTCCTCTGCCACGTGGGTGAGGGCTGCACGGTGCTCTGCTGCATTCATACTTCATGGCACAAGCTCACACTGTAGTAGTCAGGTTTTTTGTTTTCATTGTTGGCAGTTTAGCAGCATGCCTGCCTTATGGTAGAGCACACATCTCATGTCGTCATTTGCTTGGCAGTCCGTGCAGGGCTGTTCCTACTGAGTGCAGTGTGTTTCTGGGACAGATCGAGGCAGAGGGCTGTACTGCAGCACATCAGCTTTGGTTTGGGCTGTTCTTCCATTTTAGTTTGCTACCCTTACGTCCCCATCAGCATAAGGGTAAAACACTGACACACATCAGGAAATAAAGGAACTTTTGTAAGGCTTTCTTTAGAGGTTTTTCTTCTTGTACAATAATGAAGGATGGACGGGGCACAGGGAGTAAATACCTTCATTTTGCAACTAAACTTGCAGATGAAGTGATTTGCTGTTGTTAGTGGTGCATTCTTCCACCCTGCAGCTGTACAAAGCTCACTCAGATCACTTCTTATTTCAGATGAAGAAAGACTCTGGGTATTCCACCATGGCTGCGCATCAGGAGCAGGTAAAGACTCAAAGTCCACCTTTTGAAGGAAGTGTTGAGCAGGTGCCTTGGAAAGCTGGATGAGCTGAATGACCTTCTAAGAGCAGCAACACACTCATCAACTCTGACCACTTCAGCACAATTAGGAGGTCATCACTCATCATATTGAAACATTTTCCCAGCATTTTTTCCCTCCCAGTGGACCGCAGCTGTAGCACTGAGTGGTGAAAGGCCTCTTACTGTTGCTTGCATGGCTAGATACCATAATACTCCACATAGCCAGAAACTGTGCCACCTGACCATGCTAAAAGTGGTGCTGCTAAACAGCCTGTTTCCCAGCTGGTGTGCTCCAGTCTCTTTACCTTGCAGGTAGGAACTCCAATTGGCACTTCAGCTATTTAGCAAATTGTACAAGGCCTTTGATCAGTGGATCAGAGTTTGGAAACCTCTCTGGAGGTGTTGCTTGCATGTGAGAAACAGGGTGTTAGCACTTGGACTTGAAGAACAGGATTTTTTTTTAATGTGAACTTCTCTGTCCCTGCAGTTCATGTAATTATAGTGCATGGGATTCATCCATGTAATCACTTCCTCGTGTGTGGTAAAAACACAGCCTCCAAACAAGACAGTTTCTATCAGAAGGCTTTGAAAATAGCTGAAGTGCTGAACTTTGGCTGCTCCCCGTCCTGCCTCAGAGCAGGTGGATCAGGAGTCATTCATTTTTGTGAATCTTTGAGCATCTTTGAGAATCTTGGAGGACACTAAAGAATCAAATAGCATTTGGTCTAACTAAGAATTCCAACTCTCTAAAACTTGGGAGCTTTTCTTTGGTGTGTCTGTCATCTCAGGAGAAAGAAGGATTTGTAGGATAGAGTTCTGTTAAAAGACTCAAAGTATTTTATAGCTTTTGATACATATTACATATACATATTTTTTTTCCTGAAGAACATCCAGATGGTGCTTCAGGCTCTAAAGATTAAGAAATCCTTATCTACTGTCAGCATGCATTAGTGTAACATGGACAACGTGGATACAACTGGAAGCGTGTGACCTGTGAGAGCAAATGTCCAGCCCTGAACCCAGCACGTACTGCTGTGGGGCTGGGACAGGTGACTTTTGCCAGCCTTGCATTCGTGGGGGAGTCACCCACTGATAATGCTGGCAAATGATTGTATTGCTTTTAGAGTAAGCCTATAGGGCTCACTGACATGAAGCTGAAGGGCAAGAGTCCAGGAAATGACTTTCTCCTCAGTTGCCAACTTGACAAAAACTGAGATGATAGGAAAAAATGTTTGTTTCAGTGAGGAAAGTTTCAGTGCTAACGAGCAAAGTTCTGTCCTGGGACAGATAAATATTGCTGACAAGTTCTGGGCAACGTTTAATATTCTGTAGCTGATACAGAACCCGAAAGAGCTCCTAATGCTCAAGGCTGTGTTGAGAGGGTTCCTCCGTATTGCATTACTCAAAACACACCTGCATTCAACAGCTACTCCTGAGCTGCCTCTCTTGTTTGTCCTCTCTGCTGGGAGAGGACCAGGACAACAGCTATGAATCATGCTATTTCTACTCCAGTCTGTTTTTGCAGCACAACACACCAATAAAAAACAGGAAGGACAGAGTAATGCACAAGACACTACCTGGTTATTACACTGCATAGTTTTGATTTGCATTTATTTTTTAGTCATCCTGCCGATAAATATAATGCATGCTCACCTGAGAAAACTCCAACTAAGATTTCTGAACTCCAGAGTCAATTCCAACTGGGGCTATGCTAGAAGACAAATCGTTAATTATGTATTTATCATATATTTGACAAACATTTTAAAATATTTACTCAATCCATTTCAATATATTTGTCCAAATATATTGAATACTGCTTTTTGAATATTCCTATTCCTAGAATCAAAAGGACTCTGATAATTTTCTGACTGTTGCTTTGTGAAGTTCAAGTCCTTACTGTGCTAAAAGAATGTTAGCATCGCAGTGCTCTCACACTGTACACAGGAAGATTCCTTCAGCAGATAACATTTCTGTGACTGAGAGCAAGGATTTAGAGAACACTGTACTTTTAAGAAGCTGTGTGTTTTAACTCCTTGTTGTTGTGCAGTTGTTCTGTATAGGTGGCACACGGTGCCTTCCAGACCAGCTGTACTCCCAGTACAAGAACTGAAATATATCTGCGATGGGCTAAAGGCACAGCACAAGGCAGTGGAACGTCCTGTGTGAGACCTCTGTCATGGGGGAAAGGATGAGCTTCTGAGCACGAGTCTGTCTTTAGAATCAGTCTTCAAAGCTGAAAAGCGAGCTGAGACAGTAGCTCCAGATCACCTGAGCACAGCAGTTCTTCATGCCTGCTGGGGGAGAGCCCATTGCATACTGGCAGGAAGGACAGACTGGTGGGGTGGGGGAGGTGCTGTGATGGAGCACCATTCCTTACCCCACAGTCTTCCATTCCTACTGTTCTGAGTTGTCCAGAAGCCCTTTGTAGCACAGTTCAGGTACTGAGAAATTTATCCAATAAAAATGGGGAGGGAAAATTCTGTGGTCCTTAACAGCTTTGTTATTGTGTTTTCAGAGTGTAAAACAATACAGACTGACATAAGACAACCTGTACCACATACGTTTCACATACAAAAGCTCTAGTATAGGACAGCAGCATGAACTTAACTCTCGTTGCTTGTGCACAGGAGGAGAAGCTCTGGGCTGCTGTGAAGATGTCTGCCCTTGTCCTTGGCTCAGCCCTGCTCATATTCACTGCTTTAATGAACTCTGTTTCTTGGTAAGATTGCTCAGACAAAAGAGACTCGAGGAGAAGCGTTTTTGTGTAGAGGGGATAAACAGACTGAGAAAAGATGAGTGACTTAGAACACTTATTCCCACAGGTGCGTGCAAAAGATCTGGGATACTTCGGGCTACTTTTGGCAGACAACGTGGCTGAAGCTTTACTACCTGTTTGAGGGAAGGGAATGGTCACTTTTCCTCTTTGGTGGGTTCCTCAGGTTTACAACCCTTTGCTGTACTAGGAACCATCCATGCAGTGCATCTAAAATGGAACATGGATGTGCCATCCTCAACTCACTAAAACACACGTAGCCTTCCATGCCAGCTACAGCTGATGGCACAACCATGCTGCCTTTGGAGTGGTTCCTCATCAGACCCCTTACACAGGTTAAAAATTCGATCTTTTTGCTGCTACTGAAAGCATAGAAATTGCATCTCTCTGTAGACATGCTCTTTGCTCCTGTGAGAAATGAATGACTCAGTAGAACTAATTTCTGAAAGTTCAAGTAAAATTAGTGAATTTTACGCTTGCTGTGATTAACTGTTGGTGAACAGGCTTAGCAAGGATGTTGCAAGGTCCAAGGATCAACTCAAACTTATCCAGTGTGTATTTAAACATCAACCATGAAGTAGGTCCCCAGATCTTAAAGCTCTTTATCCTTTGAACATGGCAATAAGGCACCCACCAACCATGGCTATAGCATTAAAAAAAAAAAAACCCTCAAAGCCTTGGAAGTCTAAAAGAACAGTCCTAGATACAGAATATAGAGGATGTGTGTGAGTAACTCATCCCAGAAAAGCCCACAGTTTTGGCAAATTTTAGCCTATGGGGGCACTTATGCAGTTTAATTTCCTCACCATTCTCTAGGTCTAAACTGGGTTTCAGAACCTACTCATTCTATTTTAAAGCATCACAGTGCAGGGGACCCAGCACATGTAGCTCCTAGTAAAGTCCTCTGGATACTATTACTTTTTTTTTTTTTTTTTTTTTTTTTTTAAATCTGTCCACAGCTCCCAAGGTATTTAAGTATCTGTCTCTTTCTCACGTCACAGGGGCTGCATTGGTTCCTAGCCTTGCTTTTTGGTGCTTCAATGGAATCCTTATGGTGGCTGATGTAACAGGAAAGCCAACTTTCATTACTCGGTATCGCATTCAGTTGGGCAAGAATGATCCTGTAAGTATTTCTGTGTGCTGCTTCTGCTAGCTAAACACTTCTTGCAGTCTGTTAGGTCAGGAAAGGGGAGAAGAACCACTTATGCTTTTCTCTTCCAAGCAGATTGCTCCCTCTTCAGTGTTGAAGACTGATTCTAAAGACAGGCTCATGTGCTAAGTATTGTGTATCTATTGCAGAGGAAGGCAGTTCTTGTAATTAGGCTGCTGATCAGACCTTGATAGTCCACTAGTTAACAAGTTGATCCTACAGCTAACTAATGACAGCAGCCAATAAATCTTAAAGCTCTTTATCCTTTGAACTCAGAGCCACAGTGCTTCTGATATAGCCTGGAATCCTGACTTCTTTTTTGCAGGTGGACACACAGAAATTGCGACAAGCCATCTACACAGCGCTGTTTAATCAGTTCTTTGTCTCCTTTCCCATGCTCGTGCCCATGTTCTATGTAATGAAATGGTGGGGCAACACTTTCAGCAAGGAATTACCCACTTTCCAGTGGTTTCTTGTGGAGCTGAGCATCTTTACCTTAATAGAGGAAATCCTCTTCTATTATTCACACAGGTGAGCTGAGCGCAGAACAGGACTCCGGTTTGTGCCTATGCCGTTAAGCTTATACCCATCTCTTGAAATGGTCCTGGTCCACCCTCTTCCATCAGTCTTGTATTTAAGCCATCCTTACTGCTTGAGCCTTAGCTGCTGCAATGCTGCTAGGAACTACAGGGAGCAAAAATGAGTAAAAACTACAGAAATGGCAGTTTAAGAAGAGAAAAAGAGCTATTTTCTTTGAAAAGAGGAGAATGGGAGTATCCTGAAAGAAAAAAAAGCTTAAGAATTCAGAGACTGATGTCCTGTTCACCTGAACAGTGCCTACAAAACATAGCCTAGCTCCCAGCACTACGGACTCTCTGACCATTTACTCCAGTAGTGGAAGATAAAATTGAAGCAAGGAAGGAAAAAGCCTGCAAGACTATGCAGAAGCAAGCACAGCATTCTCAGAAATACACAGATTTCCCTTTTGGGCAATGGGAAAAGGAAACAGAAGAGGCTATTTCTTACTAAGGGCCCAGTGAACCTAAAATCCTGTCTCTAATTGCTGCCAGTTGGAAAAGTCAGAATATTGAAAATATGAAGTGAGTCTTTCACTAAAATGTACTCCCAAATCTGAGCAAATCAGTCTTTCATAGACTGGATTTCATGGCATGCATCAGAACTTAAGTTTAACATCAACCAGCAGACAGTGAAACCATTGGATGAGGGCTGAGTGCTAACGAGAGGAAACCATAGATCCTACACTGCCATTCCCAGCTCTAAGGTCTGTTTTAGGTGGACACAAGCAAGTCTCTGGGGGACGTTCTGTTACTCTATGTTCCTTTCTTATGGGGTGCAAAACTACATTTCTTTTTTTTTCCTCTACTTAGGCTTGTTCATCTCCCACTCCTGTACAAGCACATCCACAAGAAGCACCACGAATGGACAGCCCCCATTGGCGTGGTCTCCATTTATGCTCACCCACTGGAACACATAGTAAGTGGATTCTCCCATGCTCACCTTCCACTTCCTGCATGGAGTGCAGTTTCCATGGGATGAGGAGCAGCGGTAAGGGAAGCAAAGCAAACGCGTCCTTGGAATCTTCTTTCTTAGAAGAGGAAGCTAAGCTGCATTACCAGGAAGCCTAGCTGTAGAAGTGCTGCAGTGCCTGTTTGTACTGCACCTCACTAGCTTTGAGAGCACAAATCCAAGGGCCTCAGGTAGCTAAGGAAGAGTCTGAATGGCGTTTCCTTGAGCATAGAGCTTCCACTTCTAAATACCGTCTCGTGTTAATAGGAGGCCCAAACTGCTCCAGCAGCTCTGAGTCTCCCTCTGACAGACTTTGGCTATAAGAATGACTTTTTGATGCAGTAAGCTTGTGATCTGGGCACTGACAGCTATTTGTGCCACTGGGAGGACGCAATGAATCAACACAGCTGGGATCATCACGTTGATGCACAGGTCCACACATGGACTTAGAACCTTTTTATAGCTTGCTTTCCCAAGAATCTTTTATTGCAAGTTTAGAGATCTGGGGCACTGACTGTATTCCACAGTGAGTAAACCTGAGTTGGCTCAGAGTACAATTATATCCTTGATGATTGTGTAGTTTTGGTATTTTCAGAAGGGTCTGCCCTTTATGCTGCTTGCACAAGACCAACAGACCCAGGTGAAACAGTTCAGCTCCTAAAGGACAGCCTGCTCGTTGTGATCCCTTTAACGAGGTGGTTTACTTCTCTTTTCTAGCTCTCCAACACGCTGCCTGTCATGACTGGCCCAATGCTCATGGGGTCTCACATGGTTTCAATCACAGCGTGGTTCTCCCTTGCTCTTGTAACAACGAGCATTTCGCACTGCGGTTACCACCTGCCCTTCCTACCATCACCGGAATTCCACGACTTCCATCACCTCAAGTACGTCCCAGCTTCCCTTTCTCCTCCTTCCTGTGCCCTGTCACTGCCTGCGGACAAAGCTCCTTTCTGAGACCCAAGTGATTTTCATCATTCACATACAAGCAGAGAAACCTATCCAGTTCGCATAACAGCAGATCAGAATGCTGTCAGGTCTTAGAGCAGTTAAACAGAGCTTTGGTTTCCAAACCAAGCTGCCTTCCTGCACAATTGCCATCCACCTCACTGACATCTACCCTCCATCAGCTGACTTGGAGAGCTTTTCTAAAGCACAAACACAGCAGCCAAGTCCAAGTGTTTCAAGTGTCTTAAGGTGACACGGGAGGAAAGCACGGAGTGTCTGAACTAGCAGCCATCACCTGGATGTTCCCCAGTACAAACATAGACAGTTCCGTGCAAGGCTATTCCTGGAAGTTCAGAAGATACTGTGTATGATCTAGAATCAAAACAGAGCAATGGCGAATCACATGGCACAATAAATCTGCAGCAGGAGTCTCCCTGAATCTTTCCCATACACTGAAGTTAGTGATGTTGATCAGGTAATGCCTTGGCCAAACAGCTTCAATTAACACTCCTTGGCAAAGGTTCCCAGCTCCCTTTTACACTGCAGAGAGCAAACTTTCAGTACAGCGTTCAGGGATACTTACCAAAACAGAGGAAAAAATTTCCGTGTCCCTGCTGTGCATTAAATTCATACAAACACTTCCTCAAGCAGTTTGCTTCTGCAGAAATAGAAGATATGGTAGTTCTGATGCAACCTAAGTGCAAAGCAACGCCCAGAACCCAAAACAAATTCTTGTTACCAACCATTTCATCTGCAGCTCGGCTCAGATGCTGTCAGGGCAGAATGGCTGTGCTAGCATCTGCGATGCTGGGAGCACAGCAGCTCCATGTCTCTGGGCAGCCTGGTCTCAAGAACATGGCAAGGTGTGTGCCCAGCTGCTCCCACAGCTCTGAGCTGCTGGGCAATGGTTCAGGCAGTTGTTCAGTGCCACCATTCCTGGATCACGATGTATGGAGGGGTTCATCAGAGCTGTGAGGCAGACAGGTACAGCGGCAGCAATCAGGTGAATGGCTTATCAGAGCCCTGAAAGGAGATGGGAACAGGGAGGGTGAGGTAACTACAATAACTTCCAGTGATATTTATTCTCTGTTTGACTTCCAGGTTCAACCAGTGTTACGGAGTCCTGGGAGTGCTGGATTATCTGCATGGAACAGATGATGTGTTCAGACAAAGCAAAGCCTATGAGAGACACAGGGTCCTCCTCAGCCTCACACCGCTCTCCAAAAGCATCCCTGATATACCCAAGAGAGCAGGGTGAACCCTCTAGACTGCAGCCCCTGCAAAGCCCAGGGATAAGGAGAGGAAGAGACAATGATTTACACTAATGTTTTACCTGGGAAACAAGTTATTACTCACAAGTAATGACTCTCAAAACTGAACTTAAACACGATACTTGACATGACTTCATGTACTGCCTGTTATTTTCCACCTAAAGCATGAAAAAACAACTCTAGAAAGTTATTTCTGAACCACTGCACTACTTCTTGGTTCCAGCTGCCTGCATATAAGATAAATTCCAGGCTACGCGGTTTTGGGAGTTGCTGAATTCTCACTGTTAAGGTTATAACTTTTCATAGACCATCCTGGCCTCTTCCAGCAGCATTTTCTAACAATAACAGTAAGATCACTGTAACTACATACCACAGGAATCAAAACCCACATGGCTTCAGACATCCCCTTCATGCACGTAACAGGCCTGCTTTTCCTTCAGCAGTTTTTCCACTCCAAGATGCAGGTCTGATTTCAGGGCTGTTCGTCCTCATCAGCACTCCACAAACCAACCTCTGCAAATGTAGTTTCTCCCACAGGAAAGGTAAAGACAGTTGGGAGCTTAAATTTATACGGGAGGAAACAAGAGCCCTCTCAGTCACTGTCCCCACAAAAAAGGAGGACCCTTCAGCCTGAAATCCAACTGACAAGTCCTGCTACATCAGCTCCTACTTGCAAGCCCTGTGTGTCAGCTCATGGCAGCTGCTCTTCCTGCACTGTCCTCCAGATTCTCCAACCACTCTGCACCAGCCAGCCCATCCACAGAGCCTACAGCCCTCTGTGGAAAACACAATGGTTAGCAGAACAGAAAACCCAAACCTCACTGTCTTTTGAAGTTTTTATTTTTATACATTTTTTTTTTGTATTAAAAAGGAAAAAGCATAATTACCACAAATTACAAAGGACTAAAGCATTACTAGAATAATGAATCACATCAGCCTAGAAAGCAGATACTCTGAATAATATTAATGTTATAATACAAGCTCTCATTCAAGTATTTTACATTTTTCTCTTTTCCTTTTATATGCGATGATGATCCTAGCACATGGGTCAAAGATTATGTACTATCGACAGAAGATGGATCATGTACAGCGGGCCATATTAACAAGATTTTCCTCCCAACTGATAAATGGTCTGTGATGAGTCATTTTAAGTTTGTCTCTACGATAAATGCGGCTGAAGAAGGTTGCACACACTTTCTAGTCTGGGAAACAGAAGGCTGAGGTTGGGATATAGCCAGTCTGAGAAGGGCCAGCACATCGAACCATCACCCTGTTGTTCCAACCACCGAGGCTGAGGTCTTGTCCACGTGCCCTGAGCGAGTCGGAGCAGGCAGGCAGAGCCTCCCCTGGGCACAACTCAGTGATAGTTTCTGAGATCCAAGGATTTCCAACCCCAGCAGGAGCGGATCAGGCTGGGAGAGGAAGGGGGGAGCAGGGCGGGCTGCCTTCCCTACGGGCATACATCTGCACCAGGGAGGCTCAGGGACCAAGTGCTGCAGCACTCCTCCCATGACAGCTGTCACCATCCCCAGCCCACCCACAAGACTGCCGCTGGGAGATGGGGACAGGAGGGCAGCAAAGGCCTTGGGTGACCCAGAGTGCTGCAAAGGGGTGGTGGTACCTGGGCCGGTCCATGCTCTTCTGGAGCTCCCCACTGAGGGGATGTGCTTGTCACAGATACGTCGGTCCTATGTTCAAGTGTCTGCAGAAAGTGAAGCTGTAAACTACTCATTGAAATGCTGCCCTCCAGGCACCCACTCTGTGCCACTGAGATGAAAATTTGTTTTTTAAAAAAGTCATTCTACCTGTATTGGAAACTTTAAAAAAAAAAAAAAAAGTCAGTGAGGCATTTAACATCAAGTGTAGCAACCCTCTAAAAGAGCCTAGCATCCATTTCTAAACAGTGACAGTGACATAACCAGTCTCAGAGGAAACAGGAGAAAATAAGCATTGCAAACACAGCTTGCTACATTTACAGTTTTCCTTTTTTTTTTTTTTCCTCCTCTTTTTCTTTTTTTTTTTTTTTTCTTTTCCTTTTGATAAAATAACTGGAAAGGCATTAACAGCTAAAGGCCCCCCTGCACCGCCACGCTGAATGTGTGGACACGTGGCAGCATGCTGAGGTTCACAAATCATCGTTACAGTACAGTCACCAGTCTGAAGCAATGTGAGCAGTTGCCAAACCTCAAGGGAACCCATGGGCTACAGCAGAAAGCTGCTGATGGGGGGCGCAGCAGGGAGAGGGACAGACAGGCAAATGGAGCAGCAGTACTATTATTATTTTTTTTTTTCCTTTTTTTTTTCCCCCTCCCTGAAATGAACACATTAAGCAACAAAGTCTCCTCTGAAACACACCGTCCACCTCCACTGCTGACCCCTGCCAGAGGTTTGGAGCTGCTGCGAGTGCCTGCAGCCATGCAGGGGTCAGAAAGTGGCTTTGCAGTCACAGGAATAAGAGCACCTGATTGCTCAGATCGTTATAACAATATAAAAAAAATCATTATATATGATCGTGATGAAGCATCCAAACTAAAAGCAAGGCCAAACTCCTTCCTCAGCAGGAGGATAAGAGGGATCCAAGAAAAACCACACTCTGGACAGCTGTCCTCTTTCCTTGGGGTGGAGCGAGCCATAAGCAACACCTGATGCACAGTGCCTGATGCACAGTGCCTGATGCACGTGGATGCACAGCACCAGCAGGGTGTGCACACAAGGGGGGGAGCACTGCAGCCCCGTCCCCATACCTGCTGCAGGACATGAGACAGCCTTGCAGAGCTCAGCCCCTAAGCAGTTTCACTGTACCTGCAGATGTCATCACCTGCTCTGCAGCACAGAGCAGCTGCCTCCTGCCCCAGCAGCAAGCACCAGCTGAGCAGGCTCTTTGTTTCCATCTTCCCTTCACTCTCTGGAGATGCTGCTGTCCGATGGAGATGCTGCAAGGCACACAGCAGCACGCAGCTCACTGTCCTCTAATAGGGACTGCCATGGCTGGGATCTCTCCTCTGACCTCCTGCAAAAGCCACCCTCAGCCACACCAATGCAACAAAGCACTGACTCAGAGAGGAAAACTCTTCTGTGCCAAGACCAGACAGAGCCTTAGCCTCAGAAATTAGACGGATAATTTCAGATTAGTTCAAGTTCTGGAAAATTCTATGGGACATTTCTTAGCCTCTTCTATCACCTGAACAATTCCACAGTCTGTTCCACAAGGAACATCTCCACAGCAGGAGTTTGTTTCTCCTAGTTTCCTGTTTTGTTTGTTGCTCAAAAAGCACATCATTGGCATCCAAAGAACACGCACCAATGAGAGGAACATAGGGAACGCAGCAAGGACCACCTGCAGCACGTTCAAACCCGCTGCCACTTGCATGCAACCATCAAAACTTCTCTAACAGCCTTGGTCAAGCCCAAATCCAGGCTCCAAGGCTTCTCCTTCCCAAAGCAGGGCCAAGCCCTGCCACATCCACTGTATCAGAGATCCGACTCAGCTCACAGGAGAAGAGAAATGCAGACAGAACACTTGAGGCTGCAGTTACACCAGAGCTAATTGCCAGTCCAGCCTGTGTACGCTGGGAGAGAAGGGACACAGCTTCCCCAAACCCAGCCTCCAAGCAGTACCAAGCTGCAGAACGTTGTGATAGCAGCAGACAGACCAGAACAAGATCACACCATGAGGAAACAGCGAAGCAGCAGCTGCCCAGTTTCACTCAACCCCTGGCTATGCTCTCAATCCCAAGTTCACAAAGCTGCCCTGTAGACCAGTACCTCTCCCTCACCCATAAAGCAAGACTTTGATGCAGTGTCAGTTCGGGAAGGTAACATCAGCCAGGATCCAGCAAGCAGCTGCAGCCACTCCAACCTCCAGCCCCTTGCCCATCTCAGCACCTTGAGTTCTGCTCAGCACCTGGTTACTCCCACCTGCAAGCCTCACAGCCATACATACACAGCCTAAGGAGATGGCTCCTTCCTGCAGCTACAAGACACAGTGCTGTACTGACTTCGAAATACTTTAGGGAAATGTTTGTTACCAGCTTTTGATTTTTGCAGAGGACAATGCAATCAGCTGCATCTTTCCACAGCCCACCAAGCACCCGCTCCGCACCATGCAAACACAGCATGCTCACAGCACATGAGGGCAGCGTGCCAGAGTTTCAACCAAGCCAGCTGCAAAGCACAGGTCCTGACCCAGGGCACAGAGCAGAGCAGCAGGGCAAGCAGCTCTCAATGAACAGAAGCTCTGGGCCCGGCACACAAATCTCACTCCTGGACCATGCCCCCACACACAGCCAAGTGTTTGTGAGGGAGGCAAGCAATATGGACCTGGGGAGGATTTGCTGGCCACAGCCCAGCCGGTGCTGCACAGCACAGCCCCCAGGACATTGTCACAGCCCCCAGTGCAGCTACCCAGGCAACAGCCCTCCTCCAATGGGCAACTGCCTACAGGGACATAGAGCAAGATTCACTGGCTGGCAGCAGGAGGAGTTGCACTGTGTGTCAGACAACAGCATCGGGTTGCGTGAGGCCTTGCCTGCCCTCCCAGCACCAAAGTCCTTCCAGCTGCCTTGATAGACGCTGCCCACCTCCCAGGCACAACCTAGGCTGCCCAGAAAAGGCCAAGCGATGTCACAAGCACACAGTCACCGTTGCAGGGAGGATGCTACAGTGGTATGTACACAACATAGGACTTCAACTACTTGGTGAGCACAAGTCTGGAGTACGACTGCCATCGGTGCCTTCCCTGCAGGAGCGCCCCAGGGAGCTGTGGGTTGGAGGAGGCTGCAGGGCAGGTGGGCTCGGCAGCAGTGCCGGGAGGAGTCTGTGGGTGTGGGCCAAACGCCCAGCACGCCCTGGGGCATGAGAGGCCAGTGAGCCTCCCCATTCCAGCTCCACCATAAGGCAACTTTTTTTTTTTTTTTTGTATTTTTGTGTTTTTTGTTTTTTTTTTTTTTCTTCTTCAATTAATATATCCAAGGAAGAAAGCAAAGGAAGATGTCTCTAGAGTTTTTGTTGTTGTTGTTTCAGGGGTATTGTGGTTTTTTTGTTGTTTTTTGTTTCATTTTTCCAAGGGAAAATTAAGAGGAAGGCTCCTTCAGCAAAGTCCTGTCTTTGTATGCAATGGGCCCTGGGCAGGCGGCTGCGGCATCCACGCAAATTCAAGTCCAGGTGCCCACCAGCCTCCCAGCTGCCATTCTTGCAAGAAGGAGTCATAACAAACCTATCCTTGGCAAAGGTCCTTTGGTTGACTTCCAAATTGTCCGTGATGGAAGGGAGAAGTGGTGGGCAGATGAAGAGCCAGACCCGCAAGAAGGTTGGAGATGAAGACGCTGGGGAGAACAGACCGGGAAGACCAACAGGGCTGGGTGCCTTTAGCGATGGTTGGTGTCGAAGAAGCACTGCCAGACGTGGGATGGGAAATGTCAGCCAGGTCATGGAGATCAGAGGCTCCGCAGCACTGCAATGCTGTGGCTTCGGCCCCTGCTAGGGAACCTCACTCCTCCGAGCTTCCTGGCCGGGCTGCCCAGCGATCCAAGGGGTGGGGACACAAAAGGAGTCACCAGGGCTGCACAGAGCGGACTTGTTTTGGTAAATCTGGACAAACTTCTAGCAATAATTTAAAACTTGATATATATATATAATAATAATAAAAAAATCTCCCCTTTCCAACCCAGCCAGAATATTTTTTGAAGATACACTAAGACATGAGCATGTGCACAGGAAGGGAGGGATGAGAAGGAAAAGCAAAGGGTGGGTCTGGTGAGGGTGGGTCTGGCTCTGGTTAGGTTTGTAATAGCAAAACGGTGTTTTAGATGCGAATCGTCTTTGCTTTCCAGCCACAAGAGAAAAAAAATCATGTGCGTTGAAGTTTCTCCCAGCAGGCTATTTCTGGGCACCCACATTCCAACTCCCTTCCCATCCCACCCCTCATCCTCTTCTCTGAGCCAGTCTCCCACCAACCCATCCTGTCTCCTGGTGGGAAGCAGAAGCTGCATCCTCTCTACTTCCCCACTGTCTGCGACTCTGCAGCAGGGACTTGCTGGCTCAGGTTTTTGGCATCCTCTTGTGCAGGCTGACTGGGCGAGGCGTGGGCTTGGCTGGGTGGGCACTGGCTGACCGTTTTGCTGGAAGACTGGGATGGGTAGCGCTTCCTGCCATCTCCCCCTGACGTCGTTGGGTATCTCTTGTGTCCACCTTCCTCTCCCATGGGTGGCTGTAACAGAAGCACCCCAGTATCAGCACAGCCTCCATCAAATGCACATTCTCCCCCTTGGATCAGAAAGCATCCCTGCTGCAGACTTCTGACTGCAGCCCCTCTGACCCACGAGGAACACACATACCTGCCCAAGTCACGCAGTATTAAGACAGTGGCTCTCCTCTTCAAACCCACCACTGCCAGAATTGCTGACAGTTTTCCAAGAAAGACCAAGTTGTCACCCTGTGCTTAAGGCACCTCCTTCCTCCTGAGAGGAACAATTTCCAGGAGTCTGGGAGACAAAGCTACACAAGGCCAGCCCCACTCCAGCTATTAAGGCTCACTTTCCTCCTATTTTTCTCCTCTCCCACCAGGTCATCAGGGAAGAGGCACTCATCTATGTTTTCAGAGAGCTGCCCTGAAGCCGATGTACAGTATTCAAACCCTGCAGCAATTGCTTTGCTTTAGAGATACCAAGGCAGTAGTAACTGGAAGTCTGACTGATGACTCAGACAGTATATGAAAGACCCAAGAAGTAAGAAAAGACCTAGCACGTGTCTGCATGGGCAGTGCATGCAGCTCTGCTGCTCCATTCAAACAGATATCCTCCTTTACCTACTCAATGGTTTATCTGCCTTCATCATATCCATCTGAGCCACATCTCCTAACCTTCACTCATCTCTGCTCATATCCTTATGCTCCAAGGATGGTGTGTAAACCTTAGCTCCTCAGCTCCTGTTCAGTACCTGATGAGCTGGCAGCAACATCAGCACAATCCTGCCATATCCAGCCTCACTCACTGCCCAGCTAAGGTACAGAGAATGGCTTGCACTTCCCAGGGAAAGGGAAGCACATAGGGCTTCTTAATAGATTTCAGCCCTGACTGGCCTCTGAGCTTTTGCTGTCTCAGCGATGCAGCTGCTGAAGGATGACACGAGACTTTGAAGTGCTGAGGCTGCTTGTTCTTGGCCCTGCTGCAATGATGGATTATGACACTAGGTGTCACCGACTCCCCCAGTCGCACTGCTCGACCTTGTCTTGAAACCCTCTGCCCTTGGAAAGGCCTTTAAGCAGCTGTGGGGGTCCTTCACTGTGTGTGTGGGGCACTGTTTCTACTCACGTCCACTCTGAAGTCCTCGAGGCGCTTGAACTTGCTGAGGTATTCTTGCAGTTTGCTGTTGATGTCCAGATTTTTGGCTTTGGAATATTTTAAGAAGGCCCAGAACTTTTCCAGCCCATAGAGCTGGCCTAGAAGGGGAAGAAAATCAAACCAGGAGTCAGAAGTCTTTCCTCAAGGCTTCCTCACTGCCTGTCCCATTGGCCCACTTGTCCTACGGTTGGCACTGACAAAATACAAGGAACCTGGAGGAAAGCAATCTACATCAGCGTAGGGCAGCACCCTTGATGGGAAATGGCTCTGTGACTGGATTGGTGACCACAGTGAGTGGTGGGAAAGCTGTAACTTTCCACAATCTAGCCCCATGTTCCCATAGTTCCATATTCACTCCACCCTCTCCTGCAAAGCAAGCAGTTCTGCTCTGTGCAGGAGCATTTCTTACCCGCAGGACAGCAGGACTCAAGGATGTAATTCTGTGTCTGACAGTGACAGACTGACATGGCCTTCCCCAGGTCACAAAAGTAGGCACAAGAGCACACATTCATCTGGGCAACATCACTGCTAAGCTCAGGTGAAGGCAAAGGAGGCACTTACCAGCTTCATAATCCTTGATGGTCTCTTCTTGAAAGTCTTTAAATATGTCTGGCCGGAATTTCTTCTCCAGCCCATAGCTGTAGTATCGGAAAAGGCACTCCAGACCGTACCTGGAAACAGAAGAGTAGGTGGTGCTCAGATGCTGGTGCATGCAACACCTACGCCTGCATCTCAGGAAAAGGATGTGATCCAGGGTGGTCCTGGTCTTACCTTCAAGCCTTCAAAGACTAAAAACCCTTCCCACAATTCCATCTCAAAGAAGGCCATTCAGCTTTTCCTCTCTTACCTGTATCCCTCTTTCCCATCCTCCACAGCCAGTTGCTTAAACTCCTCATACATTTTCTTATTGAAGTGATCTCGTAAGAAGAAGGACCAGAATCGGAAGAGCGTGTTCATCTCCTGGGATTGACCAATGCCCAGCCGTTTTCGCTCTGTTTGGGGAAGAATGGCTGGTTACAAGACAGATGCTTTCTCCTAGAGAACCAGCCATACACAGGGGATCTCACAGAGTAAAGTCTTATTTTATATACATATACACACGCATATTATTGGACACCATTAACTTTCTGGACCATGAGGAATTACCTGCTACCAGCAAGCCTGTCCTCCAGGACCCCATTTACTACTGTGTGTGGACTCTGCTGCCATACCCTATGCCCCTATACAATAGATCACAAGCACCTGCTCCACACCCAGTGGGAGGAAGCCCTCCCCACACGCCTACCGTTAAGGCAGCGCCGACGGTACTTGTGGTAGACGTGTTGCGTGAAGCCGTTCTCCTTGAGCAGCTCATGGGAAGGATGCTGAAACTTGGGCAGGGACTGCGGGGTGCAGCCATAGCTTCCGACGGCCGGAGTTCCCTCAGAGGGGCTGGAGCTGCGCACACAAGAGAGCCTCATCAACCCCTTTCCTTTGTAACCAGACAACAAACAACACAGCAGAGTCGTACTCCACTCTGCAACACTCATTTGTTTGTCCCACCTGTGACTGCATCCACTCCAGGTTTGGGACCTGAGCTACAGAGCATCCTACTAGAAAGGAAACCAACATTCCCAGACAAATTGTATCTCGTTATTTCAAAACTGCAGAATTTCACAGCTCCTTCTAGGATGAGACAGGTCCCAGCTCTTTCTGCAGCCACTTAAGAGGTGACCTGCCCTACGAGATCAAACACTGCCCTTCCCTCACTTGCTCTCTTTCCTGTTTCTGGTCCCTCCATGACCCCATTCTCCCATCTCCAGTACCTGATGGAGGCAGTTCGGGGTCTGTGCTCCCTGGAGTCCATCACCCACCCCACGTGGCACTCCATTGGGGGGTTTGAACTGTGCCTTGTCTTCCTCTTCCGTGGGGTCTGTGAGACACAGTACATCAGGGACATGTTTGTTTCCTCTCCACATCCCAGCTGGGAAGTCCCGGCCTCCCACCCATGCCCCAGTCCTGGACCTACCTTGGCATCTAGCGTCCTGCCCTCCTTCACCACTGGGTAGAACCGGGGTGTCTGTGTAGGGTCCTTCAGCTGAGGTGTGCGAGGGGTTCGGGGGGTCCTGGCATTGCGGTAGTTGGGTGATTCTGGTACAGTTGTAGGCAAAGATCGGGCGATGGTTGAAGGTTCAGGTACTCCAAACAACTTGTTAGCCAAAGCATCTGTAGGTACTGCAGAGATAAACCCCCCGAAGCTGGGTCAAACTGATCTCTGAGTACAAGAGCATCACTACAGCCAAAGGGCACCCGCTGGGTTAAGAACTCCTGGACACATCCTAGTCCTCCTGAGACAAACAACTGCAAAGCCAGTCTGCAACCAGAGAAATCAAAGCCTGGCAGCAGGAAAGCAGACACTTTCAGGGACCCTGCAAAGTATCTGCTTTCTAGGGAAAGATCAGACCAGTGCTCTGCCTGGGCATCAGATTGTACCAATAGGCAAGCAAGGCCCAGCAGATAACTGCCTTTAAAATACTCAGCAAGGGACACTGCGATGGAAGGGTCCAAGAGGAAAGCCTCATGGAAGTCTGCCCAGATTTCCTCACTGTGGAGACACTCCTGCTATTGGGCCTCCTCTTTTGGAACTCCAAGTTGTTTAGCTGTGAGAACACCACCCCACTGGGAAAGATAAACAGCTATGGCTCTAATTGCTTCCCTCTAGCTATTTCTGAACCCCTGAGGACCATTCACCAAGAAGAAAGGGGACAAATTCAGTCCTACCCATTCCTGTCCACATTGTCTTACCTTGCTGGAACCTGGGGGGGCCAGGAGGGACCTCCTGGTTTGGATCCACGGGGGGCTCTGGGGTCAGAGTATCAAACTGCTCCCTGCTGATCATATTCACCTTCTTGAAGTTCTCCACCTCTTGCTGCATTGGAAGAGGAAGATAATGAAGCAACTAAACACCCTGCTGTCCCCTCATCTCAACAGCTCACTGTGATCACCACTCTGCTTGTGCAACAGCCTTAATGCTGAGCACAAGATACAGCTTCAGTCACTGCAAGAGCCTGGGGCAAGTTCCTGACTGCAAGAGTCACCAACCTGGGACTCAAACTCAAGAGAGGGAGGCGAGTTTTCTATAAAAAAAGCACCAGCCTATGCAAACTGGCAGAAAAATGGAGAACAGCACAGGCCAAGAGTGTCCCAGTCATCAATGAACAGTAACTGAAGTCTCAAGAGACCGTGCCATTAAGCACTAGGCACTACAGGCAGAGCCAACAGCTAGTTCCCTCAAGTCATCTGGAACTGCCTATACACTACTGCAGTCTTGAACAGCCAAGATCCTGCAAACAGCAGATTAGCGGACCACATTCTCCAGGTCACCTGGTTACCAGAACCTCAGTCTACTGGCCACAACCTTACAGCACGTTACAGAGCTGTATTTATCCCAAACATAGCACAGCATGACACTGGAAATCAGGAATTCTGAGCTCTGCAGCAAGATCAATCCCCTGCTGAGCTCTGCCCCAGTCATGGGCCAGGAACTGCTGTACCAAACCCAAACCATCACCATGGCCAACCCACCATACCTCCTTGGGAGGAGCCATGTGCCATTCTCCTCCTCAGATCAGCCTCTCTCACCTTGATCTGTGAGTACTCTGGCTCAAACTGCTCCGTCCACAGGTCTTGCTCATAGTAGTACAGCCCATCATTGATCACCTTGGCCAACTCTGAACTCATTTTAGCCCTGGATGTGTGGTTGCCAGTCCGGTCTCCGCCAGGATGCCGGCGTAGGTATGGAGGTGTCTGAGTCACGATGAGGATCTTGTTCACATCCCGATCATCAATTTCGTAATCTGAATCCTCGTCTGACCAGTCGGTGAACGTGTTCTTGCGGCCATCCATCTGCTCCATCTCCTCATCAAAAAGGAAGTCCAACTCCTCAGGTTCATCTTGGTCCTTTTGCTTCTGCTGCTGTGGGGTCTTTGACTCCTCTGGTTTCTACAGGTAGGGGGAGCAATGGTGATGAAGCACAAAGAGCACACAGAGCACAGGCCTACTGCTGGGAGACCCAGCTCTTGCCCCTTGTTTCTTTATGACAGCCAGAAGTTGCCTGTCTGGGGAGGACACCTTATTTATATCTCTGTCACTGAGGAGCAGCCCCAAAGTAGATGCGGGCATCACTCATGACAAACAGACCTTACACTGCCTGAAACCTGCTACTCACTTAGGGTTACAGCCCCTCAAACAACCAGTAGACCTCAACCCCATAGTCTACATTGCTACGTACCTTGGGCCTGGCTGGAGAGGGCCGAGGCCTCTTCTTCACTTCAATCCACGTCTCTGAATCCAGGTCGGGCAGGCTTGTGGACAAGCCCTTGGGCATTGTCTTCAGGTTACTGACTTCCTCTGTTTTTGTGGGGACTGGGCTGGTGGGACGTGGGGAGCCAGGAGCAGACTCTAGAGTCAACAAGAGCCACAAATGCTTTAGAGGGAGGCTTGAGTTGTAGCATACATAAAGCACTTGATTTAGAGGAAGTTATTTTGGCAGCAGAGCTTGTGGGACACATGAGCAGGCAATGACTAAGGCAGGAACATTCCTGTTCACCAGCATATTGCCCCAGAGTGCTGAAAAAAATCTCTGGTTAAGGCTGTGATGCTGGTGGTGACCACAGAGCTTTGCAGGTGTGGGTTTCCCAGATACATAGAGAGCCCTAAAGCAGGTGGTGATTTTGTTGCTCTGGGAGAAACTTTCCCATGACAGCCTGGTACCAGTGAGAAGAGATGTTCTTCTGCATAAATTCTTACAACAGCACCAATCATATCCCCCACTTGGCTACTCAAGCTCAGGCCTACACACCAAAAGGCAGAACCCTGTCCTGGGGAACACTCATGACACTCAGGGGCTCAGACCTGCTGTGGCACTGAGCTGGGTCTCACAGTTCCCTCCACAATCCCTAGACACTAACCTGTCTCCTTCTGGAAGCTTTGCCGAGGCACAAACTCGGGGCAGTTGATGAACTGTGAGAAGTCAGTCTGGGTGTAGTCTGCCATAGGAGGGCCAGGCAGAGCCCATTTTTCTGGCTGCTCTTTTCTTCTGATCTTCTGGTCCACAATTTCTACCACCTTGCTGTCCTTTAAAGCCTAGAACCAAGCGAAATCAGGTTAGCTCATGGCCCTGCTTTGGCACAGTGAGGGGCTCAGCTTCAGCCTTTCCTTCCTATGTGATTCAAGAGGAGGAGGGAGCAAGTAAAGGACAAGAAAAGGTGTCACTTGCATCTCACCTATGACCTATCTAGAAAACAGGCAAAGAAAACAAGAAGCCAGACAAGAGAGGAGGTTCAGCCTCCCTGGCCCTCACCTTAATGATGAGACTGATGTCAGTTGTCAGTGCCTGCACCCGGTGGAAACTGGCGATCAGGGTGATGGGAAGGAATCCATCTGAGTCCATCTTGCGACGCAGGAAGAAATCTCGCTCCAGGTTGTCCACACTGAAGTAATATTCTCTGTATGGACAACACATCAGTGAGAGACAGATCCAGCCACCTTCCTCAGGACACCCCCCGTGGAAATAATCCCCCCTGCTTATGCTCTTGTGAGCTGAATAACAGCAACTCAGGGAAGTGGCAAACCGGTGCTGCAAAATACACAGCACGCAGTAAACATGCCTTGGCTCTAACCCTAACGCAGAGATCAGCTATGCAATCTACAGGGAGGGCATTGGTGAGCATCCAACCAGGGAGATGTGGTGCTTACATCTGCCGCTTGATGTAGTCCTTGAGCAGTTCCTGGTCCACACTATAGAGCTCGGTGCTGCTAATGTTGTCAAAGTAGTAAGTGATGTTGCTAGCATACTTCTGGGTGCGGGAGCCATCTGAGCCCTCAAATTTCCGGTATCCATACTGGTAATCAAAGTGCCCTGCAAGACACCAACAAGGGAACATCCTGGTTAACACGGAGCCTCAAGATCTGCCCAGACAGCCTATGTTGCCATGTGGGGCTGTGCACCAGCAATAACAGCTCTCTCAGCACTGCCCGTGGGGGCGGCCCCCATGACAGCACAAAACAGGGCACTGCCGACCCACTCCTCAGCCCACTTCTCTCAGACTTTGCTGCAGTAGGGATCCCAGGAAAGCCTTGACACACCAAGGCAAAGAGAGATCACTAACTCACATCCAGGGGCAATTAGATAGCGTAGGTAATGCACCAAGGTTCTGCACTGAAGTTACGTCAGGGTTCACACAGACACAGCTGTGCTGAATGCTAGTAGAAGTTCTTCCCAAAAAAACAAAGATTCCTGCTTGGCTTTCAGTGTGACATAAAGCCTAGGCAGAATATCAGCATGCTGCAACTGCTGCACACAGGAGTGTTGCAAGGGGCAGAAAACAGGTGGAAGAGCTTGGCCTGAATAACAAATACATTCACCCTTATTAAAATACTAACAAGAACCATTTGCTGTTATTAAAATCAACTCAGCTGGATGCCACCTCCAGAGCAGTACATAGCTCCTCACAGAGAATCTCAAATCAAGAGTCCTCTTCGGCAGCTCACGCTCCCCAGCTGGGATGACCTGCCACACTTCACTGTCTCCTTGAAGCGCTCTGCCCAGTCTGCTTCAGAACCCCAGGTCACACACACATATCCCTGCACTCTGGCATGTGCCCGGTTCTCTCTTTCTGCCACAACACAATACAAATAGCAAGTACCTCCTCTGCCACGGCCCCGGCCCCTGCCACGGCCCCTGCCTCGGCCCCGGAAGGCTCCTCGTACAGCTCCCCCCTCGCTCTTCACACTGGAGGTCTCATCATGGTCCTGCCAGGGGCGCTCATGCTTGTTGTCCGGGTGCCAGCCTGCAGCAAAGAGAGGCAGAAGGAGCATTAGAGGATGAAGGTATTTCCCCAGAGCAAGCCTACTGCACTTGGAGCTCTTCAACTGCACAAAGCATTCCCACCACATTCCCCTGCTGCCCTGGTTCAGCAGGGTTCTGTCTGTCCTATGGTCAAGGAAGGAGAGTAGAATCCCATTCTGAGCCCCCACCTTTCAGCTCGCCACGGTTGTTGGAGAGGTGCCTGTGCTGCTCATTTTGCCGGTTGTTCCGAGATGCTGTTTTGTCCCGAGGCACCTCTGACTTCATGTCTATCTGCAAAGGGACCCACTTGTGTTTGTTGCCTGCAAAAGGACAGGATTTGAGCGTGACACAGGTTCAGAGAGCAGGTGCTTCCATCCCACAGCCTCTTCCCTCCATGCATCCCATACACTGTGGGGGAAGCAGTAGGGCTGACCTCTCCTCAGTTATTCCCTGGGGCCTTGCTGTCACCAAAACTCTGTAAGGGGCATAACGAGAATGCTGAAAGACTCCAACTGACACTCTTGGGCATGGAGAAACATAATACAAAAAACTCCACTGTGGCTTCATGCACTTGTCCTTCCTTTCCTCCCTTTCCACCCACTAAGGCTCAGGCAAAAGCAAGCCCACACGGCAACCACAGCTAATGCAATCCACAGCCAGGAGCTCCTCTGTGTCACCATGGAGCATACTTAAGAAGGCAGATCACTGCCAGATTCCCTGGACAGACACACAGGTGCCCACACCTAGGCCCTGCTTCGCATGTTCTCCTACATATTGCAAGATGCTGCTGAACAGAGCAAGGCTACTCCAGACCAGGTCCTTACAAATGCCCTAAGTGGCTATCCAAGCCCTCAGCATCTGCCTGACCCTCTCCAGTTACCAAAACGAGACTTTGCTCTGTTGAAGCTTGCAAACACTTTTTCACTGCAGCTGTTAGCATGCTGAGACTGCAGCTGGTCCCACAGGCAAAGTTTTGGACACTTCCACCTAGCTTTGGGTTACAGAAATGAAGACAGGCTGAGCCTGGGGGACTGTCCCTGCCTCACCTTTCTTCTTCTGGGCTGACTTCTGGTTGTCATCGTCACCATTCTTCTCCTCCCCAGACTCATCTGATTTGGTTTTCAGGCTCTCTTTGCCATCACTTCCGTCCCCTTTCTCCTGTTCTTTCATGTCTTTCTTGATAGGCAGTTTCCGGAGGGATGGTGCTTTGTGTGGCTGCTGGAGACACATTAGTGCAGGAAAGACGTGAGGGTCATGAGAAACTAAAGAGTTGGAGGCAGAGCCCAGCAATCCTAGTGGGAGCAGGAAAAAGAGGACCTGGCCCTATGCTGGAGGCATCCCTGCTTCACGCTGCCCAGAGCTATCTGGTTCCTGGGGACAGACTTGTGTTTGACCAGGGTAAGGAGCTCCACAGATACTGGGAAGTGCTCAAGCTAAGACACAAGTCCCAGGTACAGACATTACAGAGAGGGATTGCCAGGTGGCCTGATATTCCTGGATAGGTATGTGTGTGGCAGGGTTCTGTAAGGGACCAGACTATCACAGGAGCAAGAGGGAGAGTGACCCTAGTGACCTGACAGTCAGCCAGGAGTTGCCAAAGCAGCATCCCAGAACAGAAAGGTTTCAACACAACCCAGGTCTGGAGCAGAAAAGAATGGCCGTTCCCTTGTGCCTTAAGCCCTTTCTTGCACATGTTTTCAGCTTCCCTAGTGAAAGTCTTGGCAGTTGCTCAGGTCCCTTTTAATGCACTGAGCAGCCCTGAAGATCTGGGAGCTGCTATACCTGCTCCACCAAGCCCAGGGCTTTAGATTAGGCTCCAGGCTCCCAGAATAGCATGCAGGGAGGGAGCCCAACGTGCAGGGCAGCCCTAAAAGGCAAACCCCTGCACCCAGCACGCTATTCTTGGCTGCCCTCACGCTGGCACTCAGCACCCCAAATGGCCTGGCTCAGCCAGAGCTTCCAGTAACACAGAGGAACAGGGAGGTCTCCAAGGGCCTGCTCATCCAAGCTAGCCCCTGAAGCTGTTACCTGGGAGAAACAAAGATTACAATTGTCTGCCAACCACACAGCCTCCCTGGACACACTACAATGGAAGCAAATTACTGCAGCTCAGCCAGATGCAGTGTCTGAAGATTCTGTCTTCTCACCTGGACACTCTTGTGGGCTATTTCTCCAGGTGTTGGCCAATTTGTAGCATCACCGAAGTCTCCAACCTTGTATACAAAGAGAAAAGTCCCATTAGTGCTCTAACTATGAATGCCATTTTCTAGAGCAGCAGTCAGAAGCCCTCCCAGCTATACTGTCACTGCCATTATCAACTGGTGTACCACACAGTTGCTCCCAGGAAGCTTGGGTATGACACCCAAACCACCTGTAAAGCCTTTTCTCCCACTCTAATAGAACCCCTGAATTAATCTGCAATAACTGCAGGTAAATTTACATCTGTCAGAGATTGTTATAAAGCTGCCAACAGCCCTGTAAGCTCCCAGCTCCCACTCAAGAGTGTATGGCACAAAGCTGCCTGAGGTAACTCATAATAGTCCTCATCCCTTGGACAGGTAAAGAATGCAACCTTCTGCACACTTAATTCACCTAAAGCAACCACATACTGCCAAAGAAGCTGCCTTGACCTACTGGTACATTACATCCAGGTTTAGTGTCATTTATGGGACCAATTGCCAGTGTTGGAAACCACAAAGCAAAGGGATCACGTAATGGAATTGGTGAAGAGAAAAAAAGTAGTAATAAGTAGTTATCTGGTGGTGATACTAGCTCTATTCCAGAAATCCCAACTGACACATGGGAGGACAACCAGTCTCTTCCACTCAAAAAGTGACCTGGCCAATATAATCATTACCACCTCCTCCAGCTTTCAGAGCAGGCATGCAAGGAAAGAACCCAAAAATCAGCTGCCTGGGCATACAATGAATCATGGCTTGTCATTGAATTTACAATGATCTGGGCACAGAAACTCCTCCTTGTCCTTGAGGGGACTATTATTCTTAAGTTAATTTGTAGCCAAGTTGCCCATAAGATCAGGTCTCTAGGTTCAGGTACCATGTTTCTCTCCCTATGTGACAAGTTTCCTGGGAAAGCCACTTGCAGTGTACAGCCATGCCTGTTTCACAGACAGAAGCACCTTTCACAACCAAAGCCCTGCTTTCCTTGAAACAGAACAGACAAGGAAGTCATATCAAGTTTCAAACGCGTATTCAGTGGCTGCTGGGAGCCAACACCAATAACCACATTCCTAGCCGGGCTTCAGCTGCATCCAACATCCTCAGAAATAACTGTCTCTCCATCACAGGTTGATTCCCTGGAACAGATTGCCCTGGTTCTTCCGAGAAGCTGCTTTGTTTGAAGTCAATTACCCTTGCTCTCTGCGTACTAGTAAAGAACAGGCTGGAGAGGGAAGAAAGAAACCTGCAGATACAAGCTTTCGACATCCAGCGCTATGTTGAGAACGATCCCTTCAGGCAGGGACGTGAACCAGGTCTCCCCCAGCCCAATTGGGCAGGAACCAGTCCCCAGAGCATGAAAACGTCAAAATGTTTAAGAGAAAAATGAGGATGTTCTCCTGCACACTCTGTGCTGACAGCCAGTTCAGAACATCAATGACACCACCACCAGACTTGCAAAGGAAGCTGTCTCCTCAGCAGACCCTCAAGGCACTCACACAGCGCTGACATCTGAATCAGAAGCTAGAAGCCAGTGAGGGGCACAGCAGGCACGGACTTACCTTGCTTCCCTTGCGCTGTCTCGGGTTGGCAGCCCTCACCACTTTAGCAGGAGTTGTGTTTTCTGCAAAAGGAGGAGAATAAAACTCTTAAACACAGCTGACAGTCATGGAAGGAGAAAGCAAGCCACCTCTCTATTCAGCACAGCAAGGCTACAAAGGAAAGCTGAGCAGAAAAGAGAGCCAGCTTTGGACTTGAGTTTCACAGAGGCCCACCAAGATTAAGTGGAGGTGCACTGAACACAGAGCTCTACTGCTGCACTGTGTGCAGATACAGGGTGAAGCCACATAATTAAACCTGCCACTCCAGATTAATACAGGTGACTGATGCCCCAAGAAGATGGGTCCTGAACTCTGTCCCTCTGCATGAAGGCACTCCTGCACCTAGCTCAGCCCTCCCCCCTTGGCCTTGCCAGTCAAGGAGGAAGGATTGTGAATAGTTCAGCTTGCTCCAGGAGGCACCACACAGAACTCAATCTGCTGTTACTCACAGCAAAACAAACATGCCCTTGAAGAGGCGAGGCAGCTCTCCATGCCGACACAGCTGGCTCCACACAGCAGAGGCTGTGGACATGTACCCACGTGGTCCAGCCCACAGCACATGGACACTGCTCATCTCGTGCCTTGCTTTGATCTCTGGTGCATCCCAGCACGGGGCAGCAAGTTCACAAGAAGGAACACACAGAGACAGAATCAGATCTAGGAAGGGCTTAAAGCCCACTGCAGCCAAGAGTATTTAAATAACTGAGTGCCTCTGGGGTAATTTAAGGTTCAATACCTTGAGCCCTGCCTGGAATAAGAGCTGTCAAAACTGACCCTGCCAGAACAGCAACGTGGGATCAAGCTACTGTACCGGTCTCAAAGAAGGTTGGAACAATGTTCAACCTCTGCAGCCTTGTAGAATTTTGAAGCAGGTCTTCAACACCTATCTTGCAGGGCATGCTAGCTGCTGTAGGCTCTGCACTACAGCAGAGCCCACTGCTGTGCACTGCCAAGCAGCCATGCTGGGCTCACCACTGAAGCAGCTCCTCCAGCACCAACTCCACTAACTTTGTTGGAAACAAAACACCTTCCACACTGGGGTAGGGAGGAAAGTGAAGAGAAGAGCCTCAAGGAATTTCAGGGTCTATCTGGGGACACCCCAGGAAACACCATGAATAGCCTACTTAACTCCATTCAAAGTTGGCTTTGATCTGCTGCAGAAGACAGGTCGACTTTGCCTAGATGATCAAAACCGGTATCCTTCCCTACCTCAAAACATGATTCATACTGCTGGCCCAGCTTTGCTCTGAGCTGGAGACTTTGAAGTGTCAATAAAGCAGAGCCAGACATGGCAGAATGGAGCCATCTGCACTCCCCCACCCCAGCTCCCTTTCATAAGGCTCCCACACGGGGATTTCACCCCAGGGACAGCACAAGCTCTCAGCCATGCCCCCAAACCTTTCCTCTTTCCTACCAGGAGTTTTTCAGTCTGCCTGCACTGCTTCAACCACTGAACAGTGGCAATCCCACATGTGTCTCATTCATTCCACGTGCATCTCATTGAGAATCCTGGCTCCACAGCACAAAGCTTGCCACAAGGCTTTTAAACTTCCCTTCCTTAAAACAGCGTAGGAAGAAAGAACGCTTTCAAAAAACAGTCCCTAAAAATCTTCCACTCAACACCCACAGGTGTCATCAACTAAATATAGCTTCCAAATGTACAAAGTGCTACAGCATAAGCCTGTAGCCAGCCCAGTTTTCACAGGTAGGGAGCACCAGTCTGCTCCGACAGCACCAACATACCTGGCACCACTGAAAAAAATCATAACTGAGCTCACTTGGCAGCCTGACTGTGCACAGATCACTTGGCTGGAGCAGAGCAGGGCTCCTCGTCCCAGTGCACAGGCCCCAGCTGTTTGCCTGCTCCCACCTTGCTGCAGCTCAGAGGTGATGATGATGGCATCCTGTTCTTTTCTACAGCTGCTCTCCGGACCATCAGAGGATTTTGTGCACTTTCGGGAGAGGGTAAATAAAGGGAGGCTCTCTGCACCTCCCCAGGAAACAAGAGGGCACTGCAGGGGTGCGAGCAGAGGAGTGGGTGCTGCAGCCTCTATCATCTTTATGGATTGAAGGAGTAGATGATTTAAAACAAGTTCTGCTAGTTTCCTTATCGGCAAGATAGGAACAGGGATCCCTTATCTAGCCAAGGTGCTGAGAAGACTAATTAGCATTTGCAGAGCGCAAGGGAAGACAAAACACACCCGGCAGAGCACTGCAGCAGCACAGGCACTGCAGCCTGGCGGGAGATCGATCCTGGGCACACAGCCAGCCCAGCACACAGCAAAGGCCGTGGCTGCTCCTGCCAGTGTGAAGGGAGCTGAGACCCATGGAGAGCTTTGATGGAGATGAGGGCTGCCCAAATGAAGGCAGGAGAGCAAGGGGGTGTGAGTGTGCAAGCAGACAGACACACCATCTGCAGAGCCAGAGCCCTGCTGAGCAGAGGCTCCTCCAGGGTGAGTCAACCTAACCCAGGGCCTCACCTCCAACCCAACACATATGCTACAGTGACGCTCCTTTACATCAAATTAAAAAATGCTCTCCATGTTCCCTTCCAGAGAGTCTAGCAAACAAAAAATCCAACCCACCCAGAGCACATTGAGACTAACCCTTGTGTTCAGGTTTCAGATGGAAACCTTCACACAAGGACAACACCACAGCTTGCAGCACTCAGCAGAAAAGGCCTCCTGTCAAACTACACGGAAACAAAACACTGCTGCTCTCCACTACAGTATCAGTTTGATGAATGGGGAACAGTGGGGTGCCACTCACCCATGTGCAGGCACCCAGGACCAGCAGTGCTAGTAAGGGATACTAGTTATCGCCCTGGTGGATTGCTGAGCAATGAAGAGCTGCTGACAGCTATCTATCACAGAAGTCACAACACTCTCTGGGTGTTATCAAAGGGAAAAAAAAAAAAAAAAAACAAACCCATGAAATAAGAAAGCTACAGTAACTTTTCTCGTTGATGTTGGCTTTTTTTTTTTTTTTTTTTTCTTTTCTTTTTTTTTTTTTTTTTTTTCTCCAAAAGGCATTTCCATTTTGGTTCTTGGGGCCATGTAAAGCATCCCTGCAGGGCCGTATTCTGTCCCCATGCAGCACAGCAATGGTGCCAAGGAGCACAGGTGGGCAGGGTAGCAAAGATACTGAGAGAGAATGAGGAGTGATCTAGCAGCCCTGCCATGCATCCTGCAGGAACCAACAGACTGCCCTGGAGGCCAGGCTGTGGGCACCCCAGTCCCATGGAGATGGCAGCACAGTGGCTTCTTGCTGAGCTGGGCAGAGCAGGGGGACTGAGTGTGATCAGTGGCTCTGCTGAAAACTAACTGAGCACCCAAGGGAACATCAGAACAAAGCAAACCATCCTCCCTCACCACTCCACAGGGCATGCAGGGTCTGCACGCTTCAGCTTTTGACGTAGATATTAGCAAGAGATTGTTCCATTTCACAAATCTTATTTTGCACGTATTTGGTTGCAGTAAAAAACATTCAGTTGCATTAGCACTGCTTGAAAACCCAAACGAGGCTCCCTTGTGCTACGGAATGCCCAGGACAGCAGCAGGGGCAGCCAGTTTGTGAGCTGTGCAAGACTGGCAAGGGGCCAGAGGCCAGTGGAGGAAGCAGTGGTTTGCCTGGGGTCAGAGAGCAGATGCTAACACTGCCAGGAATTGAAAGTTTTGATCCCAAACACTATCTGCAACCTTCTGCTCCCAGCAGTATGACTTCAACAGGAGCACTGGGGTCTTAATGGTATTGCTGCTGAAATCCTCCTAAGGCCGAAGAGTTCTCTGGTTTATAACACTGCCTGTAGCACCTGGTGAACACCATAACTGGTAGGGCTGTGAGAACACTTGTCTTTTCCTTTCAGACCACAGCTGCTACCGTAAGCAGCCCTCTCTGCAGGCATCAGGGCAAGAAGGGGGCAATCAGTTGAGCAAAGACCTGGTATCTGGAAGCACAACAGCCACTGCACAATGCGCAGGCAGCAGCACAACAGCAGCTCTGCAACCACATGTGCTCCCCAGCGAGGGATCGTTGTGCACGGCCAGAGACATATTTACTGCCTTACCTGGGGAAATCAAACCCTACACCAGCAAAATCAGCTCCCTGCTGTTCCTTATAGCCACCGCAGCTTGTAATGGATTTTTAGAGAACACAGATGAGAGGCTGAAAAAAATCTGCAGGGCTGGGCCAGGACAAGGGATTATGCAGAAGAAATATCTGCTCCTCTAGCAAGAAAGCTGCAGTGCCTGCTCCTGGCACACCACTCAGGTGCAGCATGGACACTACAGCTGGGACAGTCTCTGGAAGGACAGCCAATGCTTGCAACTCCCAGCAGGAATTTGGAGTCCTCCAGGGCTCTGCATGTGCTCCAGCCCTAGAATAGCACACATCCCTCCTTTCCCCAGGATCCAAGTCAACAGAAAGAAGCAGTTCTGCTCCTGAGCCATGCTAGTCCACAGCCTGGCACCTAGGCAAAATTGCTGATGGAGGTGGTTTTTCAGCCAAGGGCTTGGACTTTGTGCTGGAGAGGAAGAGGCTCTGTGCTGCAGATCCTGCTGGGGCAGAAGACAAGCTGGAAGCCACAGATTCCCCAGAGCACAGGATGATCAGCCCACATGCCTCATGGTCTAACAGGATCCACGTAACTATTTTGCAGGGATGAGTCTCCAGACTGTCCTCCTTCCTTCCCATGTTATGCAGGATGCTGCTGTGCATACCAGCCAGGTACTGCAGCCCATCCCTTTCCTTATTAGACAGCAGCTCTGGCAATACTGCTCAGAGGTCTTCAGGTGAGTAAGAGTAGTTTGAACAAAGGGAGCTGAGCACTAAACGTATCTGAGCAACTTGCAAGGGAGAGAAGAAACTCCTAGACTGCTAACACTAGGAAGAGAAGGCATTGCTTTATCCTCCTGAGAAACCAAGAGATACCAGGGAAGACAACCTCTGAAAAGAGCAGAGACAGAAACCAAACAACTTACAGCTGAGGAGACTACTACTACTTGATCACACAATTTTTGTATAAAGACTCATTTTTCAAGACACAGAAAGTCAGCTGGGATAACAGCAGCTTCCTCCAGAGGTAGTTTCCTCCTTCAGTTTTCAGAGCACAGTGAGAATCCCTCTGGGATGCAATACACAGGACGGACCTATGAGCACAGCACTAACCTGCAGAGCAGTTTCAACAGGGCAACAAACCAGGGCCAATCTGTAGAGGCTTCACTACAGCTGTGATCACAAGAACTGGCTTATGATTCCAGAGAAGAGCTGGGAAGCCAAGCAGAAACAGCTGTACACAGGCTTCCTACAGTGTGTTCCCATCATGACAGCATGGAAACATAAGGCATGAACTCAAGACTCCAACTAGGTCCCAAGCAAGCCCTTTTTCTAAGGCAGGCTGATTCACCCAGCGATAGGGGCAAGGTAGTGATTTGGGTGAGCTGGAGATATGTGCTTACCTGAGGATTCTTCAGCATTTTGGAAGAGGTGATACCAGAATACACTTGTGGCACTAACCAGCTGACATCTCCAGCACCTGGCACTGCAGGAATAACCTGAGCCAGTTGCTCAGTCCCTGCTGCCTGGAGCACACAATCTCCCAAGTTCCAGCTGGCAGCACAGCACCTGGCCCTGATCACAGAGGTAGATGGGTTACTTCTGACACCTCTGCAATGCTAGAATTTTCTTGCAGGCGTGAGAAAAACTTGTGAAATGGGCAAGGAGAGGAGCAAGCAAAAGATCTCCAGCTGCAGAGCAGAGCGGGATCCGACACAGCATGTAGGCAGTCCATTCAGCATGTGCAAGACAAGCTACAGGCTCCAAGGCTCAAAGCCTTCCAAAGAATTTTCTGCAACTCCTCAGCAGACAGCTCCACCTTACAAGCCCTACTCTAACAGCAAAGGAAGCAAGGAGCTGCCTACACTTCTATGCAATGTAAGCTCTGCGATGCCTGCAAAGATCACTTGCTAAAAATAACTTCAAAAAGGGCATCTGACAGCTCTGCAAAGAGCATGGGAACACTCCTCCCACCTGGGTATCCTAAAGCAAGATCTGGAGGGGAGAACAGGGGTTTGTCCTGGGAAAAGGCAAGACACCGAGGGTACAGGCAGCTGAATGTAGTGTGATGGAGCCAGAACCTTGAGCTGGCAGCACAAACACCTGGGTTTGTGTCTCCAGCTCAGCAGCCTTCCAGCTCGAGACAAAATCCTTCAACTTGCAGCCAAGCTACCATGAGGAAAAAACAGGTAAAGAAACGCCAACAGGCATTTCTAGCATTAACAGCATCAGCGAGGGCACTGAGTCTTCCTGGCATAGATGACTACAATTAGAGGTAGCAAATGAACTATCTTAAGGGCAAGTGACATCTTTCCACCTACTTTTCAAGCAACATCTTTTCCTGAAGAGAATTTCTAGGAAACTTTCAACACAGATGACACACACACATACACACACACTGCACCATGTGTGGGACATCAGGCTTCAGGCTCACACAGAAGGGGATGACAAGAACTCCCCC
Source organism: Meleagris gallopavo (assembly GCF_905368555.1). Lineage (NCBI taxonomy): Eukaryota > Metazoa > Chordata > Aves > Galliformes > Phasianidae > Meleagris > Meleagris gallopavo. The sequence continues at coordinate 11,649,665 of NC_139418.1, forward strand.
AGTTCTGGAAGGAAAACCGACTTGTCCCATACATTCTAAAGCAAAAGTTTTTACTGGGAGAGTTGATGGTTCCTAGACCACAGGAGCCACCTCAGCGGGGATGTGGTTAAGCGTGCACAGTTGAGAACACCCAAGCACTGTCATAGCCTGGAAGCTGAGTTGGCTTTGTCCCCAACAGTCCCAGGCCACCTCACAGTCACCAGGGAAGGACAGCTGTGCCCACACTGCAGCATCACTTCAGCCTTAGCCCAGCTTTTGCAGTGCACACAAATCTCTGGCCAGCATAGCACTGAGCCAGCAATTCTCCTGTCGTCATTCAGGAGAGCAATGCCAACCACTCTAATGCTGCCAAAAACATCTGCAAACACTCCCTGGCAGATTAAAGAGTTAACGAAGAGGGCTGGAAAAGCCAGCCATGCTCACAGCTCCCGGGCATCAAGAAGGCAGGGTGGTCCCAAACCTGTGGATGTCGATCAGGAACAAGCTGTGGTTGCAGATACTGAGCCCTGAGAAAAGGTGCAAGTTGCTTCAGCTGCTGCTCAGGGCAATGAGGTAAAGCAAGGACACCTCCATGCCAGAGAGAGGAGGACACCAGGGGAAAATACTTCTGCTTGCAGTCTGGGCAGTCCATGCTCAGCACTAAAGCAAAACTGCAAGGGCCTGGAGAGAATTCCAGCAAGCAGATGAGCCAAGTCATGGAGTCTGAGGGTCAGGCTCTCCTCCAAGCTGGCTCCAAGACCAGTTGATAGTTCATGACCTGAAACTCAGCAGCGAGGCAAAGGGAGGAGCAACACGATCAGGAAATACAGGACGGCAAGGACAGACACACACAGGACAAAACAGGACTCGTAGCTCCTCGTAGAAATGCAGAAGAAAAACCAACTCACCTTTGGGGGCTACTGATTTGCAAATTAAAGGAGGTGTCCTACACTCCTACCAGGACTGGCCTCTACCCTCCAGGAGGAACCTGGAGCAGTTTCCTTCACTCCTGCTTACCTCTGCAGCACCGCTCTGCCTGTTCTGCCTGGCTCTAATGAAAAGCCAGTTAACAGTTAATTATTACCCATTCAGACACACGATCCCCTACGCTGACTGACTGTCGTCCAGGAGGGATAAGACAGTCACGTGATGCAAAAATCCCAGTCTTATGAAAGCACAGGCAACTATATTTAGTTTGAAAAACGATGACCTAGTGGGACCGCCCCTTCCTGTGCCCAGCCCCTTTGAGGAGCAGATCTCTGATGTGCACAGGAAGCTCAGCATTGAGCCAAGCTACAGGGTTGAGACCAGGACACTCAAGCACACACGTGATGCATGGTGAGCATGCACACGCGTGTGTGTGCACATGCACTGGTCATCCCATGGGATGTTCTGGAGCACAGCACAGGAGACCTTCCTTCCCTCCTGATCCTTGGTGTTGCAGGTCACCTTGCCAGCAACGAAGCCTGATAAGCATCAAGAGCAACAAACAGGGCCCAGCCCAAGGCCCTGAACCTTATCTCGGAACCAGGAGGTATGCTGGGAACTTCACCAGTGTGACTAGTACAGGGGTGGCACTCAGCAGAAAGGCACCAGTTGCTGGTCTCTCACCCAGTGGGGCTCCACTGCCGAATTCAGCCCTGGATAACAGGAGGAAGGTGATGCTCAGACCCGGTGATGGCAGGACCAGGGCTGGGATCAGCCCTACTCCTCTTCCTGTAGTGTAGCTCAGCCAAGGAAGCAGACATGACTATACTGAGAACAGAAAGGGAGCAGAAGCAGCTGTGCAGAGGTCATGCATGTGTTGTCACCACCATGCAGAGAGAGCCCCAGAAAAAAGGTGCATGGTGACAAAAGCCCAGTCCTGCACGAGCATCATCTGCTCCCCCCTCCCACCTCAGTGGAAGAGCTTCAAAAGAAACAGCCTGAGGACCAGACATCATTAATCTCTTGTCAGTGGCAGAGGGGTTTTCTCTGCCTGCATCCCGCTGCAGCCGATGAGACAGCACAACCAGCGGAGCCTGCAGCACAGTAGGCTGAGACACGGTGACCTCTCCCAAGCCCAAGGCTCCGCACAGATGCAATCCCTTTAATGGCCGTCAGCCTCTTCTGCAGCTGCAACTGGGGACTTGGAAGCTGACAAAAACCCTTCTACAGAAGCATCTGGTACATCTCACTGTAAATATTTAACAATGAACAGACAGGAATCAAGAGCCAAGTGCTGCCGTGAGCCCCTTCAGCTCCGTGCCTCTCGCTTGCCAGGAGGGCAATGCACACTTCCCACAACAGGCACCAGCACAGGGAGCGAGAGGTCACACAAGGAAAAGGTGCAAACTCAACACAAGCACGCACACCTCTGGAGAAGCTGTCATTTCAAAGAGGAGAACCAGAGACTCGATTTCTAGAAAGGAATTGTGAGGGAATTCAAATAACGTCAGCCAATTCTTCCCTGCTGATTCCTGATGTCAGGGTATGTTCTCCTAGCACAGGAAAAAAAAACCATCCTCACAAGCCCCATATCTCAAGTTTGTGGCAGTGAAATTCAAGATTTTTCTTAACTGTGAAATAACATATACTGCCAACTTCCTTCCAGAGCACACAAGCATGTTTATGCAGCCAGGCAGGTGGTTGCTTCCTCTTTCTCAATACACAACACAGAAGCATTAAAAAGACCCTAATCAGAGTGAGTCTTCCCGAAGGAAGCTGAGAGAAGTCACACACAGAACGAAGTGCAACACAGCACCATCTCTCCTAATTTAAAGACACACCTCCTCTCCTTTTCTTTATAAAAGACTAAAAACTGGAAACTGCTTCTGTACAATGTGAGCATCACCCACATCTCTTTATGAAAGAGCTTCAAGTGTACAATTCAAAGCGGCATTTGTAACTCAAAAAAGGCATCTCAGTCACTGCTGACAGTTTTCCAATGATCAGCTCAGGATGAAGAATACAGAAAAAAAAAAAATCATCAGGAATAGCGTGACCAAGACAAAGAGCATCGTTTGCTGCTGTATGAAAAACTGGTGCATCGACAACCGAGTCCTGCAGTCAGGTCTGGTCTCTGCATCCCAATAAGAACACAGCACTTAGAGGCATATGGAGAAAAATCAGTCAGATAGACCAGAGGCAGCCCTCTCAGAGGTTTGAACAAAAAGGCTGGGGTTCTCCACTACCAAGAGAGATGGGCTGACAGTGGTGCATGATGTCGGGAGGGCACTGCCTGACAAGGTTTGAAGTGGCTTCTGAAAAGCAGCCTACCTCTGAAGTCCAGTCGGCCAAAGCAAGCAAGGAGAGGACTGAGACCCATTGCACCAGACATGGGTAAATCAGCAGTCTCCTGGACAGAGCAGCTTTATTTCCAAAGGCTGTGAACTAAGCAGGATGCAAGCACTGCCTCCCTTCCACCTTCATGGCACCAGCACGACACCCCGCTGAGGGCAGAACGCCTCCAGCACCCCATACAAACAAGCAGGTGCATGCTCTGGGGCATGCCACACAGCTGTGCCTACAAAATGGCTGGTGCTTTGGCTCAGGCTCCTCACCTGACCATGTCTCAGCTCTGTTGCCACAACTCAGCATTCTCAGTCACTGTGCCAAATGCTTCCTTGGGCAAAAGGACAACAGACTTTTCATCAAGAAGGGAAACTGGCTATAAAGACCCATCTGGCCTTGTAAGATTAACCTTATAGAATAGGCACTGACATAGATTATTGGAGTCTGGGTGATTTGCAACAACGGAGTGTAGCAAATTAACTTGTTAGCAAGGGAAAGGAGGTGAGGAAGTCAAAACCAACAGCCTCAGAAGTGCAAAGTGCAAAGCTGCTCGATGCTAGAAGCACTCTGCTGGCAGTGCTTCTCTGCCCTTGCCTGCCACATCCACATTGTGCTGTGTGCAGGGGGTATCAGGCCTTCTGAGCAAGCTTTGGTGTATAAGGAAGAAAAAGCACAGCTTGAAGGCTTTTCTGGAGAAGGCATGAGAAGACATGAAGTGCAGTGTCAAAAGGCTGCTATCATTAAGAGGAACCCTGTTTAAGCTTTCATACTTAAAAATACAGAACTGCAAAAAATCCCCTAACCCTGTGGGCAATGTTTTCTGCAACACCCCTGACATGTAACATGCTTTTACTGAAGCACACACTATCATCTGTTGCAGATGCACACTTATGCCCCACCCCAGAGCCAGCTGTGAAGGTCCACAACCAGCTGGAGCACAGAGGATGGAGTGGTGCCAACCAGAGGACATCTGAGTCTGCAGAACAGGCAGACAAAACACAACATCCAATGAAGGCAGACCTTCAGTGGGGCAGAGAAGCTTTTTACAAGAAAAGGGAAGAAGAAAATCCCTTTAAGTCACAGAATTTTTTCTGTACAGTCATCACTCCCATCCTGGCTTCAATGCACAGGAATACACCTCTGCTCCTCCAAAACCAGCTTTAATACTCCACTTTCATGCATGTTATGAAAGTAATAAAAAAAAAATGTGAAAGGCTTACAAATGATTGGGTTACTTTTGTAAAACCTAGAGAAGCAAGTTCTGCAACACTAGGGGAATATCTGGCTGTATACCATGCTAGCTGGCTAGAGCTTCGGAAACAAATATACACACACAACTTCCAACTGCCTGCTCAATTCACGAAGCCAAATTACTGTCTCCAATGTCACACCATACCTCTTAAAAAACAGTGATTTACTTTTTACTCAATCCAGCTTTAAGATAATTGAGCTGATTTTCATGCTTCCAAATCTCGATCATGCAATGCTTCACAACCAGCAGCAATTTATCCTCACACCATTGTTGCAAACTGGGGAAATGTAATCCTATTGCAAAGCCAAAAAACGCAGACAGGAGGTAGACACAGCGACAAGACCAAGGCTGCCCAAGGCCACATCAAGTTCAGCTCCATACTGCCAGTGCCTTTGCTACAGGTCTCCAAAAGGCACTCTAGCTCCTAGGATAACAGGATATTCCTGAGCACTCTTGGTATCACTGGGTGAAACATAAGCCTATCCTTCAACATGAGCTCTCCAACAGTGTCAACATGGATGAAGAGCCTGTGACAGTCTGGGAAAAGCAAGAATTAAGGTGATTGATGCTTGCTTTAAAAAGCTACTGGAGTCAGGCCTCCCACTCAGCTCCCTTTCAGCTGATAAGCCCAATCCTTTTACGCAGGGTCCATTCTTACAAGGCTCTATGCAGTCTGGGGTCCAAAAAGTTAACACTGGTCTTGCATTGACAGCAAATAGGTGCAAATCACACCATAGTCCTTAACAGAGATACAAGTAACAACACACATACTAACCCACCCAAAGGGAAAATTTGGTTTTTTTAAAGTATTGCAAATTCAAGTGCACACCTTCAGGTATGCGGACACATCAAGATGTTGGTAACTAACATAAATACTAACAGCAAAATTCTAAGCTAGGTTTGCATCTCGAGACATCAGTTACACAGAATTAAACCCTGTAAGTTCTAAGACTTCAACTATGGACAACCAGATCCTCCATACTACAATGTTTTGGGATGAAAGCAACCTTCCACCAGTTGTGATTACCATTACATGAAAGCATGAATGTGCCTGTTACACAGGACTGACTATCACAGGGGAACAATAACAAAATATTAAAGGTTTTTTTTTTTTTTCTTAAATGTCTGTTGCACATTTCTGCAACAGTCTTCTAAATTTCGTTAGTGCTGACTCTGCAAAAAGAGAAGTGCAGGAAAGACATGGAGGAGTGAGGTGTGAAGAACTCCATTTTTAATTAATACATACCAGACTGGCCATCAGCTGGAAATATATCTGCAAAAAAAGAAAGAAAAGTTAGTATTAGTTGCAGCTGGAGTGCAGATCATATTTAAAAGGTTCCTCCCCTCTTGATTTGTTTGCTTTAGCTAAACAGAGCAAGTATTTTCCTAGTATCCCAAGTTAAATATAAATCTAACTGGGAACCCACCCCAATTCAACCACTTGTTGCAAGAAAGATTTTGAAGGAGTTAGTGCTTAAATACTTGAATGTACTGCTCTCATTAATAACCTTCTACACTGGCTTCTAACAGACAGCAGTGAAGAACAAAACGACTGCAAAACGTACAACGCTCCCCCTGAGCAGGGTCACCAAACGAAGACCTGTGCAGAGCATCTAACACAGTGTGCAGCCAGGGAAGAGCAGGAGAAGCCAAAAATCAAATGAGCTTTTTCTGATGGTTCCATTCTTTGGAGGATGGAATATACAGGAGACTGAGAGTAGAAAAACCCTGTTGATAAACGCTTCCTAAGATGCTATGGAAACAGTGTATTTTAGAGAGTAATATGCTACATTTTCTTCGAGGAACTTGGAAGAATAGGGGGAAGGGAGGCTGCCAGCAAGCCAAGGTCCTTCTAGGACAGGGGCAGGCCCCTGGCTCCAGCTTATCGGCTGCCCAAAACACACATTCAGTTGGAAAGTCACAAAAGTTGCAGCACGGACTACCCCTTGGCCAGGGCAGTGCTTTTCAGACAGCACTCAACCACTGCAGAAACAGCAAAATCCTGCCTCTACTAAAAAGCTGCCATTTCTCTGCCTTTGACAGCACACTGTGTACAAGGCATCCTCAGGAAGGGATGCTTCTCTGCAGCTGACACAGTGAGAAAACACTCAGAACTCCCTCTGCCATTATGTGTAGTCATTGTTTGCAGCCACACTGAAGGCATGATCTCAGGGAAAAGCCAGTGTGTCCAGAAAAGCCTCCAAGCACCAGTCTCAATTCTTTGCAGACTGCGTGTTCTACTGCAGCCCTCCACCAGCACATCACCAGACACATCTGAACACCCTGCATTTCTGTGATGGTTACTGATGAGGTCAGGCTCCCGACAACAATGAACACGAACACATTGTACTTGATCTAACAGGTCCCAAATAAAAGGCAGTTTCTTTATTTCCCTGCTTGGGCAACTTCCAGCCATCGTCTTTGCAGAGGAACAAGGTGGAAGAACTAGTTAATGCATACCCCACTTTTTTAGATCAGCTAGCTGTACTAAGTACCACCAAAACCAAAATAAACAGATGAAAAAAATAATAGTAAAAAACAATGGCCGAGAAGGGAAATTTCTCTGTGTCAGCCAAGGCCTGCAGGCCTTGGCAACCATTCTCCTTGCTCCAGCCTGCCCAACCAACTCTCCATGCAATGCCCCAACCTGGCCAGCCACCCACAGAGGCCCAGGGCAGCCCCTTCCAGCAGCCACAACCACCACCACACCAGGCAGAAGCTGCAGACGATCCCTCAGGGATGCTTCCTACTGGTCACACCACTGCTGCAATGCAAAGCTGGCATTCCCTCGAGGCCTCTATGCTCAGCTCACAGCCAATCCCCCAGAGCCCTGCTGAGCATCAGAGATACACTGCAAGGCTCACTTGGCTTCTCTTGAGATGAGCCATTATAATTTTAGAGCAGATGTGCTGCTAAATGTGCTGTAGAAAAGCAGTGGAAACTCCTCAGTGGTGCTGGGAGGGGCAGACACGACTCACATTCACACTCAGGACGTCTGCTGCCACCATGACTGCCACTGAGGAATGGTGTTTGTCCATCCTCTAAGCCTCAGCCCTCTTATCTAGGGAGGCTGAGCCTGTCTAACTCCTCATATCTATAACCATAGCATAATAGAATTTAAGCAGAGATGCAGAGAGTTGGGTGAGCAGGCAACTTCTTCCTCTGCAGAGAAAGAGCACAGCGTAAGCAGCCTGCAGGACATCCTCTTCTGAAACACAGAAGATGCATATAAAACAGGGCTAGTGAGAGACTGAAGCACAATGTCCCTCCTGGATGCCTCCTACTCTACAAGCAAGAGTGACTAGATTAGAGATTAGCTTGCCAATTAAGGACAGTACCTTGTGTGCCCAAAAGCAGCCTAAATTGCACAGCTCTTCTCTCAAGAAAGCCACGGGGAGAAGGAGGTAGAAACATGCATGGTCAGCAAAGAAGTGTTAAGGCTGTGTTCCAATGGGCCCATTTGACATGTTTCAGTCCTCCCCAATACTCTTGAGGTTAAAAATCAAACACACAAGTCCCAATCGTAGAGACAATGCTAAGATTTTGCTTACACAAACCCTCAATATTGAAAGCAAACCAGCCCCAAGGATTTCTCCCACTACACACACAGTTTTCCACCTGCCTCACTTCCAGGCATTCAAAGCCAGGTACCCTAACATGGGCCAGATGCTGCAGGGGATGATGCTCCAGACCAGCTCTGCACCAGCTGGCTATGCTCCCCCTGCAGAGCAGCAGCTTCACCCCTGTCTGCTCCACACCTCCCTGCTACACCCAGCCCTGCAGTCCTGGCTTGATACATCATCATCCTCAGGCAACCAAAAGGAAAGGGCAAGATAGTGCCAATGTTGCAGTGTGAGTGAGAGAGCCTCAAGAAATTTGGGCCCTGTGGTCTCACATTTCCTTCCCCTTCTCGTGCATAGGGTCTTCTGTTTTTCACCCTGGGCCCAAAAACCAGGAAACTTCAGAGCCAATATCTGAACAGAAGGATCACAATGACGACACGCAGTGGCAACCTCTGCAGAGGCAGACATTTCTCAAGCACGTTAACAATCTATTCAGCTCTGTGCATTATCCACGCATCCCACAGCTCAGTGGGAACCAAGTTCCATGCATCTCCCTGTTATCAGTGCAAGGGGTGGAGGAAAGGAGAGAGCAGGAAGAGGTCAAGGATGCATGCTGTAGCAGCAGGATGTTTGGGAGGCACCAAGCATCCCTTTTAAGACCGTCACATGACAGCGTGGATGTGTTACAGGGGTGCTGGCTGTGAGCACCAATACCCAGAGCTGTAGTGCTAATAGTCCAGGAAACAGCTAAATTGAGGACAGTCCTTCCTATTTTAGGTGTGGGTGAGAGGGGGATGGGGGAAATGGGATATGGAATCACAATTTTTGCTTGATGATATTTTTAAACAGAAGAGAGACCGTATGTTTAACTGGGGCATTTACAGAGAAAAGCTGCTGCGTCTACATGCAAAATCCCCTCTCCAAGAGCTATTTGCCCACTGCTGCTATATATCAGATATCTGGAACAGCACCAAGCAGGCTCCTCAACTTAAGAGCCCACATCTCCCCAGTGCCAAATCCAAGCACCTTCACAGGAAGTCTGAACCTACCCACGCTCCTGCTGCCTCAACACGAGCAGCTGAGCATACCACATTCACTGCTTCCCAGCTATGGGAACAATCCTCACAATGCAAACAGCACAGGTAGGGAAAAGGTCCCAGTTCATAGAGTCCAGCTTCTGCTGCAAAGAGACCAGTGTTACCTGAATCTCTTCTCCATCCCCAGGCAACTTCTCAGCTCAAATCTGTATCACCTGCCTTCCCCAGAGAGGCCCAGATAGTGCCTGCACAGGTTCCTCAGACAGTTAGTAGCCTCTTCAAAGCAGTGCTTAGCAGAGAAGGGGGCGAGGTCTGCTTAGAAAGAAGTAGCAAAGCAAGAAACCCAAACCCCAGAGATTAGCATGGACAATTAGGTCCCTCCCGAGGATCTTGCTTGCTTCCTGCTCCCCTCCTTCCTTTCCTGCCAAGCAGGCTCAGGGAGGGTCCAGCCCTCAGCCACCCAAATCTTCCCAGCCCTCCTCAGCCAGCAGCTCCAGACAGCCCTGGCTGTTGTACTAAGAAGTCTCCTCACCCCCACAAAGGGAAGCTGAGGCTTGAGATGGGTGAAAGATCCAATCCAGATAAATAGACCTTGGTCACCAATGTTGGTTTAAGCATTAAGACACCACAAAAACTGTTCAAGAAAAAGGTTAAAGAAAACAAGTGCAGAAGCACTGATCAGCTTTCAGATCTGTTTCTCCAGAGGTGTTGGAGCAGACCGTTAGATCTTTGTAAGTGGTTTTCTGATGTCCATCAGAGCAAAGGATCAACTCCTTCTCACACCGGCAGGCCATTATCTGGGGACATCCCATTCACCTGTGCTAAGAGGCTGAAGAACTGCAGCCAGCATGAGCTCTGGCATAGATTTCTCACAAACCACGTGGAAACAATTCTTGCAATGAATTTTTGCTGTAGAAAATCTGTGCCCCAGCTAACTTCATGCACTTGAAAAGGGATGAAGATCTCTGGCCTCACCAAGCTGCAAGGGAAACATCCTGAAGAAATTACCAACTGCAAAAGAACATTATTACCTGGAAGAGCTCCCTAGCTTTAAACTCACACTGTGCACTACACTGAATTAGTATCTTAATGCTGATACCAAGTCTCTTCCTTCATGCAAGGGAGAGGAGCGTCCTGAGCGAGGCTGTAAACTCAGTATGCATGCACCAATGGGATCAGCATGGTGCTTTGCAGAAGCATCTTCCAGGGATCTGCTTGGAAGAAGTCTCTTCCACAGGCATCAGGGATGTTCTGAGGAATGCAGCTGGTCATATTGACCAGAGAAAAAGAGCGCTCTGAACAAACAATCCCATGAATCCTGCACTCACATATGCACAGACACATGAAGCATAACTGTAAGGTCATGGCTGTTTTTCCTCCCATCCACTTATCAGTGCTTGTATTGGAGAGAACAAACACTGGATGTTCTCTCACATTAACCCCTTCTCCTCTCACCCCAAAATACTGTTGCTCAAACCACAAGTCATAACACCAAACAAAAAGCCAGAGATAGCACACAGCATCTTAAAGGAAGGAGCAAAAGAAAAGTCTGATGTCTGATGCCACAGTGGCAGCTGACCCAGCTCTGTCTCATGCTCCTTAATCACAAATAAGCCTCCAGTCTTCAAGAGGTGTGCCCAGACAGACCCTACAACAGCCTGAGCCCAGAACAACCTCAGCCACCATCTCCAAACTGTTCTTGGAACTAATGGGCATTGAACAGGCAATAAGTCATCAGGCATCATCAGGCAAAACTCTGAAGAGAATCCTGCTGAAATGCAGGAACAATTCTGGAGCAACCTGGAAGCTAACTAGATCCCATCCTACAGAAATTGATGCAGGAGGGGCTTTCCCTATGACAGGTTTATTGCACATTGTCCTGCTACGTGCACATTGGCACATATGTGCCTGCAACACCAGGCAGGGATGTCACAAATCCCCGTGGAAACCCCCAGTGTGAAATTCAAGGCTCTCCCCATCTTAGTGCTGAGGATAGAGGGCCAAGCAGTGAGTCTATAGGATACAGGGGGCAGCACAGTGAATACAAGATAATTAAATCTCTTAACTGAATTACAAATCCTCAGACTTGCAGCCTGTGTGAGACATTTCCCACTCCGGACCAGACTTTAATCAAACACACAGCTTTTCCAGTCACCCTCCAAATTTTGTCCTTGCGTGGTTCCACTTCTCTGCTGTTAATGAGATCAACTCAGATGTCAACTCCAAGTCAAGTAAGAGAGCTGCCTGCCTGTAATCTCACATGTCTCCTCCAAATCTTCTTCAAGGCCATACTTACAGGTTTCATTTTATGTTTTAAAGATGAGGGTCACTTGTATTAAATTCCTCCCTGCACACAGTGCAAATGTCATATACATCATTCTCTGTTTCAAGTTTAAAAAAAAAAAAAGTTACAGTAGTTCACCTGAGACTGAGAAGCCAAAAGAAACCAGTCCCCTTTTTGCTCAGTCCAGTGCAACATCCTCTCTGCAGTGGATTTCTGCATGCTCAGAAGATGCATTAGATGGTGTTAGGTATTCCCCCGAGCTTTCAAGGTTCAGCTGGGAGTTGGAAACAGAAATTTAATATGATTACAGTCAAGAACATCTCATGCTTTGTCATCTGAGCACATGGCAGGGACACCTCTGTGATTTGCTTCCTGTCTTGTCGGGTGGGATCTCAAGCACAAATATCCCATTGCTTCTTTTCCAGTCAGATTTAAATCTCCTAATGACATTTTTGAGACCCATTTCTCCACATTTCAGTACCTGCTGCTTCAGTGACAACATTCCTCTTCATTAATGTGTGCTGGTATCATTCTTTACACTTCATGCTTTGCTCTGTTTACCCTTTATCTCCATCCCTGCACAGCTTTGTAGCAGACTTGCCAATGTGGGCTGAACACAGACACACAGACAGGGTAAAGTGCTTCTGTCACTCCATTACATTCTTTTGTGCTGGGTGAAGAGTATCACTATCTACAGGCATGTGGAAACTCAATAGTATGGTCCTTACTTTCAATAGGCTCGTTTTGTGGGTTCAGGGTGGTTGGTATAAACAGACATTGTTCCCAAGCTACGTAACTATCTGAAAGGGCAATAGTAAATGTATAAAATCTTTGTAACGAGAATCTTAGGTATCTTGCAGGAATAAATTCAGTATTCCTTCTGCAACATTCCACACACATTAAAAAAAAAAAAAAAAGGCAATTTGACCTTGAAGAATTTGAAAAAACTAATTTCCTGCAGTTTGAAGTGAATGGTGGCCTATCAAACATTTAAATCTTACTTAATTATAATTTCTATTTCATTTGTTCACTAGCTTCTTTCATCTGTAAGAGCGCAAATCGGATAGCCTGGTAACTAACATTTGGTAAATTAATAACTACTCATTCGCAGCACTGACCAGATGCTTCCAAAAGCACCGTTATGATGGGGGAGAGGAAGCAGGGTGAATTCAGTGTGAAAGCTGAAAAAGTGTTGCAAATTATCTGGTTAGAGGCAGTGCTGGGTATTTAACAATGCACCCATCATCCGGCAGCATCTTTGAGTTACCGAGCAGGTATGACACCCCCACCCAAACTCCTCCCCACACACCTTTCTCACCAATAAAACTCTATCCTTTCCTTTTTCTGTGGCTTTTACAATTAGATTCTTGTTTCCCCACATACTTAGTCAGGAAAAACTCACCTCTTTTCTCAGCGTTTCAGGCTCAGTATCTAACGAATCTAGCCCTGAAACCGCCCTGTTCTCTCCACATATCATCCAACATGTGACTCGGAAAACTCAGAGGACTGTTGGGAAGGGAGGAGAAGGGGCGAGCCACCTCCTGTGCCCTCCCACTCAGCAGATGGGCCGACCCCCCCGGCGCACGGCCATGCCTTGCAGACTGCAGAGTCACTGCAGGCACACTGCATGCTGCTGCTCAGCTGGAGACGCAGCTCTGTGGTGTGCTGGGGACAAACGCTGCTTCCTTCCTTCCCCTCGACGCCTGGGGCTGCAGGCCCACGCTGAAGCAGAGGGCAAACTGGGGCAGGGGATGTGTGGCCAGCATGCTCACTGCCCTCCCAGGCTATGAGGACGAAGACAAAAAGCCAACAATGAAGCGCACCAGAGATGCTTTTCCTTCATGCCCATCCTCCTGGGGCAGCGATGCCACTCCTGCGCCTTCTCAGAAGCCAGGACCACTTTGGGGAGTGAATCAGGATCACAGAAAGGCAGCTGCGGGTCTGCTGGTCCCAGGCCAGTCCTACTAAAAGCAGCAGGTTACAGCCTGCATCCAGCCACCTCCAGGGGTGTCGGGCAGGAAGCGAGCACACTTCCTCAGGAACACACACCAGGGCACGCTCAGAGGGAACCAGAGTGCCATTTTCTCCATTATGTGAACAAAGGGCGCCTGTGTCACCTCCAAGTACCACCAATACCAGACTGAGCCATAATGATAAACCTCAGCCACAGACAGCTCCGTTAGGTCTTATCCATTTCTGAAATAAACACTGGCTTCTGTCTGACACAGAGCACTCACTCCCAGGCAGGGCTGCCCTGGTCATCTCCCACACACTCCAGTCCGGGGCTATCTGCAGCACAGATCTCCACCAGCCCTTCTGACTTGTGATCATGGAAGAAATAAGATGACTCAAAGCCCCCCAAAAAAAATCACAACCACAACCGAGTACTGGCTGCCATGTGTTCCCATACAGCACTGCAACAAAAGAAAATGTTGAGGCAAGCTGCTGCTCCTAAGTCAGCTTTGCTCCAGAAGGACACTGAAGGTAAACCACTGATAATGCAGGTATTAGCCCAGTCAATTCACAGCTGTTCTCTTTCTCCTTGCACGTCACAGCAGAATATCCTCAACCACATGTGGCATTAATGGTTGACTCTAGCAAAATCCACTGTGAGCTTCACACCTAAGTGGGGCCAGCTGACTTGCTAAGGATGGCTTCTGCAGTTCGATGCCCATCAGCAGTCTGCTGCTGTTCTGTAACTGGCAGAGCTGCCACGTGCCACGCACTGATTTGCTCAGAAAAGGCAATACTCCCTGCCCCAGAGCCCCCAGGCTGTTGTACAAATATATGCTCTGGTAGAGAAAAGTTCAGTTAAAATTTTCTGGGAACCCGCAATTACAGGATGAGTCTATGTTTGGAAACATGTTGACACTGTATTTGACCAGTTTCTACAACCCTTCCCCCTCCTTTCCCCCCCCCCAAAATGTATATCTTGTGCAGCCTTAGAACTACCATCACACCAAATTTTTCCAGTGCCTTGTGCCAGTTCTCACTCCTCTGCGGCAGCACCCTCATGTGCACCCACTCCTCCTCCCAGCCAATCAAGCCTGAACCTGACCTGGGACTCCTCCCACGGAGAACTCTAAGAATTGATTTATTCGAGGCCAAATTCAGTTCCTATTTGTTCTGATCACTAATTATTGTTTCTTAAATACACAAACAGTTGCCTTAAGTTCTTGTAACTCTGTTTTAATTTCTTAGAAGTTCTCCTTTACTTTCTCCTCTTACCTGCTTTAGTTACACACCTGTACCATTTGCTGACAGATTTTCAGATTAGCTGGTTACTTCAGAGCAAGGACTAAAGTCTCCTAACTCCATTCACAGATCACTAAATAGGCCCTAGACCTACAACAATGAGTTTGGAACTGAAGTGTGGTCTCGAGACAGCTGAAAAGCAGAGCTGGCCACATCAGAAACCACGCATCACACAGTCTTCAGCCCCTGTTAGCACATTAGCAAAGGGTCCAGTGCCAAAATGACCAGCAGGCAACATTTTTAAAGGCCAAAACGTAGATGCACATCATAGTTGGGAAGGAATTCACCACTCTCATCAGACTCCTGGTAAAAGGAGAGAAAAAAACCATTCCCAGCTCTGCTACCTACGAGATCATGGTGAGGCACTGTACCTTGGTCTGCCCAGTTACTGCGATAGGAGCAGAGCTCCTCCAAGAGCTGCGTGCTCACAAAGGACTTTGCAGTACTCTGGCAGTATGCAAGTTTATTTAAGTTTTCATTAAGGTGATTGTATTTTTAACCCTTGCTGTTTGTAGCTAGTAACTGTAAGGATTAAAATACCCAACTTGATCCAGCAGCACAGCTTTCTACTAAAATGCACGTTCCCTATTTAACCAAACAAGTGCTACCACTGAGGTGGTATCTGAGATTCCTCACAAAGTAGCTTCAAGTGTGCAAGGAGAAACCTCATGCTATCCAGGTTGGCATTTTGCATTCCCCGTGAATAATTTCACACTATTTGAGCACAGTGAAAGGATCAGGTGTCATAACTCAGAAGCAAGCATACAGCACTGCACCCACCACCACAATTCCCAGCTGTTTTTGCACTCTCTTTTGCCCTTCCAGCAGAACAAAGCCCCCCCTCTGTCCAACAATCCCAGCGCAATCCTCCCCATGGAGGAGGAGCAATAAAATGCTTAGAAGAGTTATAGAAGTGAAAGAGACTGTTGGTGAGATTCATCCTGCGATACCTCGTGGCTGGCAGCCTGGAACTGGAGGTTGAGGTGGAAGAAGGCACCAAATCCCAGCAGCTGGGGCCCATGAGTCAGCTCCATGGAGTTGTGCTCCCCCGCCTTCCCGAAACAAACAGCACACAGCAGGGCAAAGGTCCAGCACAAAGCTGAAGGGCAAAGGTATGTGGGGGAGGAATAACACCACCCTGCACGTTTGGGGAGCAGCAGTTCCAGTTATCCTCATGCTCGCCATAAAATGGGAAGCCTTACTCAAACATGAGTTGTGGGATCGGAACAAAACCGTATTTCAGAAAGGAAACTTGGGGTGGTGGGGAGAGGACTGTGCTGCGATAGCAGCTCTGTTGCAACCAACAGCCAAAAGAGCTCCACAATTACATGCCAAGACAAAGCAAGAATTGCCCAACGCTTTGGAAATAGGTGTGTGCAGTTCTACCACACTAGATACCCCAGCAGGCAGATGTGTGCACCTATTCTAAATAGAAAGAAATGCCAAAGGTAAAATGAGTTTTCCATACAGCTTATCTCCTGTACTGGAGGCTGGCTTCAAGGAAAGCCCTATGGGGACTTAGTCATTGAAGGGTGAGAAGCTCATGAATCTATCTTTCCCTGCCTTCTCCTCAGCACCAGTAGCCAGCCCAGCCTGCGTGCTGCCATCTCTGAACAATAGGCAGCCAACCTCCAGTGCTTGCTGCTAGGAACTAAGGTGTGCCTTCTGGAAAGTGCTGCTTATCCTCCCAGTGCATCTGCCAAATGGCAAGCAAGAAACTCTGCTCAAGAAACTAAAGCACCTTCTGCATCTCCACTAAGAAATACTGAATTACTGAATTTGCAACCAGGAGGAGAGATGGCATAGAAGTTAGTGCTTAGCAATGGCACTGCCAGTCATTACAATTTGCATGTTCTTATTTCCAAGATGTAAGTGGCTTTAAAAATTAAGAAGTGCCAAGTGCCTTGATGCAACATTTCTTGAAAGAAATCCAGCAGGTTTTCAAAACGGGGTGCTGTTAACACCTGTCCGCACCAACGCTTGCATCACTGCTAGCACTGGTGCAGGGCACAACAGAGGAGTACAAAATGTTCCAGAAGGTCGAGTTGTCTTAACTGAAGCCACATTTCTTTATTGAAGAATTAGGAGAAAATATTTCAAATTTGGTTTACAGCCAGAAGTGCAAAGCTGTTTTTGTCAGAAAATGTTTCCCTCTCTCCTGCACATACATTCCCTGCAATTGTGTCTTTGCAAGTTAGGCTGCTGGCTGCATTTATTTACATGATAAGAAGAGAACATACAGCAACTTGCATGTAACGAGGGACTGTCACACAGACCTTGCTATTTGATGAGAGAGCAAAAATGAGGTGTCATTACCAGCCTTGTCGGCGTCCCTCATGAGCAGTAAGTACTAACACAACCCTTGCCACATTTTGACATGCTTATGTGTCATTTCACAGCTTAAAGGACCACCCTCTTCTTCCCACTTGCACCCAACTCTGAAATGCACACAAACAGAAATATAGTGCACATTGTGACAAGCACCACGACAGACTGCTGAGTGCATCTCTCCACCAGTGCCTGATCCTCTGCTTACAGCACCAGCAGCACTGCTGTTGTCTAACTCGACCTAATGGTTTCAACCCTTAATGCCACGCAGTTATGCTTTTGGGAGGAGGGGTTAAGCAGCAAGGAGAGGCTTTGCTTCAGCCTGCCTTCTTAAAAAGCAGCAACATTTATTCAAACTTCCCAATACTGACCTCGCTCCCAAACTTCAGTGTACCCTAAAAACATCTGCTTCTGAAAACAAACCCTAATTCCCCCCAAACCAGACCCTGTTATTTGGCATCTGCATCAGGCCTCCACGTATTCACCCTTCCCAGGTGATGTTTAGCTGCAAGAAGTAAAGTTCAAAACAAGCAGAGTGGAATTGCCAGGCTCTTCCACATCCGTAGTCAGACTGAGATAGTGAAAACTCAGAGAGATCTTGAGTACAACTCTATTTTTCTCTGAGCTTGAGCTCAATTCCTTTACTTTAGTAAGCACTAATTCCAGCACAGATCATTACAGAACGCGTGAACTCCTTATGGTGTATGTCTTGTCCATTAAATCTGCTCTTCAGGCCTATAATTAATACAATCATTATAAAAAATTAGGGCTTTGAAAGCCTGTAAAACAAGTCATAGAGGGATCCCTGTATCTTTAGAGAGCTGTCCTGATGTTCAATAGCTCCTAGTCCTCCTTGCTACCTCCTCAATAGCAGGATCAGGGCTGAAAACATTAAGTAAATCAGTACACAAACACCATGCTGGGAGCATAGCTCAATTGCCAACCACAGTTCCTACGCTAAAAACCTAAAACCATTCAGTAATGCCTTTCCAGAGTTTACATGTGCTCGATGTTTTTCAAGTATAAAAGAAAAGCGGCTTCTCTGTACGATCTCCTGGAGGTCACTGCAACACCACAGCTCATCTTCTGCACCACAGCACAACTTTCGCACATTCTCACACTCCAGATGTCTTTTCAGAAACATCTGCTGGAAGAAATCCTCCACCCAAAGCAGCAAAGATCTGGCAGGTCTACGAGAAGGCACTCAGGCAAAGGGCCGCTATGCAAGGCCAGCCACCAGCCTGCCTCTCGTGGGAGTTCGCCAGCCGTGCTTGTTTTACACGTTTTTCTCTTCTGCTAACGAACCAGGCAGCAAAAGAAACAATGCCCCAAGTACAAGGGAGCCAAGTGGCAGTGTCTGGGGCACTGCAAAAACCAATTCCATTATTCCAACTCCTCCAGGAATACTGGGAGAACTGGGCCAGGCCCAACGATGTGCTGGGTGTTGCATGTTTATTGCCCACTGTTATGCTATTCCCTCAAAATCGTATCAGGCATTGCAGAGTCCCCTCCTCTGCCACACGGTGCCTGCTCAGGCTCCTGAGCCCCCACTTCAGCATCTTTTAGATGTGCTGCAAGGCCTCTAACAGAAACACTGGGGGAACATCTCGTATTTTCACACCTTTTGGTTGATTCCTAGGGAGTGTTGCCTAAGGAGGCAGCGTGACAGAGCCCAGCTCTCACACAAAGGAGCAGTGTGAGCAGCTGGATATCACGCTGCACACAAGAGGAAAACGCAGACAGCAGCACAGTCCTGATTTCGTTGTGCATTGCACACACAATGACAAACCACCAAACCATCTGGGCGCAGACTTTTACCTGGCACACTGACCTTCTCTTCTACGCTACCATTAAGACGACAGCTTTCCAGGTAGAAATTGCAGAGGTGTCCATCTTTCAAAGATCAATAATACCTCCGGTGAATCATCCCACCTAGCCTGCAACGTTTCTTGCAAAACACAGCACAGTAACAAGGAACCTGATGTCATACCTGGCAGCGTGACTGCGGAGCTCACAGAGATAGGCCAAAAATATTAGGAATTAAACTTCAGCCGAGCAGCTCCCAAGCACAGAATCATAGAGGCTGGAAAAGGCCTCTGAGGTCATTTAGTCCATCTGTACTCGTACCACCAATGCTGCCTGCTAAGCCCATCCCTCAGCACCACATCCACATTTCTCGAGCACCTCCAGGGCCGGGGATTCCACCACCTCCCCGGACAGCCCATTCCAGAACCTCGCAACTCTTCCCGAGAAGTTGATCCTAATATCACCGCATCTCCTACCAAATAAAGAAGCAAAACAACAAAAAGAAAGAAACCCGTAGAGGCGAAGAAGCGGCGCTCAGCCATTTCGGCTCAGCCTTACGACGGGCTCCGGGGCCTCCGGCAGAGCACGCACGGCCCTGGGAACCCGCAGGGCCCGCACAGCGCACACGAGGCCTCCGCACGGCACCCCAGGGCCTCCCTTCCTCCCCCATCGGGCCGAACTCGGAGCCGCGCACGTGGGCCGGCGGAGGAGGAGACCGAGCTGTGTGGGAAATCACATGCCGGGCCGGGGGAAGCCACCACGTTGCCTGCGCGGCGGCGGCGGAATGCTGGGAAGGGGAGGCCTCCTCCCGCCCGCCCGGCCCAACGAGCGCGGCCCGCACCGCGCCCTCCGCCCGCCTCGGGCCTCCTCCAGCCGCATGGCCCCGGCCCGGCCGCTCCCCTCCCCCTCTCCCCGCTCGCGGCCCGGCCGGTTCCCCCCCTTCGCCGCGCTCCCTCAGGCCGCACGCCGTGCCGCATGGCGCTGCCGGTCGGGGCGCGGTCGCCGCCGCCGCACCCCCGTATCCCTCCTCGCCCCCCCCGTGTCCCTCCTCGCCCCCCGCACACACCTGGAGGCGACTGCCCGTTGACCGCCAGCGCGGCTGCGTTCTTCGTCCAGGGGTTCACCTTGGGCGGCGGAGCCTCGATGAACTCCCTTCTCCCCGCTCCGCCGCCGCCCGCCTCGCCGCCCTCCTCCGCCTCGCCGCCCGCCCGCAGCAGGCTCTCCTTCTCCTGGTTGTTGCTCTCCTCTTTCTGCTGCTTGGCGCTGGGCGGCCGCGGAGCCGCGGGGCCGCCGTCGGGGCCCATGGGCGGTTCGCCCTTCTCCCGGCCGCCGTCCTGCGGCGGTTTCAGCACCAGGGCGCGCTCCTCGGCGGGCAGCAGCGGGGCGCCGGGCAGCAGCGCCTCCACCTGCGTCGCCATCTGCGCGCCCCCGCCCCGCACGGGGGGAAGCGCCCCCTCAGCGCACTTACACGCGCACACGGCGTTCTCCCCCCGCCCCCCCCCCACACGCACAGCGGCCGCCGCCGCAGCAATATGGAGACGCGCGGGGACCACGCGACTAGCCGCGGGGGCGCGCGCCGCGCAGCGCCGCCCCGGCCGCGCGCGCGCGCACACACCCGGCCTAAGGGGAGGGGAAGAGGGGAAAGGAGGGGCGGGGCGCGCCCCCGGCCGGCCGGCGGCGCGCACGTGCCTGATGCAACGCCCGGCCGCGAGTGGGGGCGCTTAAAGGGGCCGCGGGGGCGGCTGAGGCGGCGCGTGGAGGGGATGAGGGGGGCGGGGAGAGGAGGGGAGACCGCTGCGATCCGCTCCTCGCACCCCCCGGCCCGGAGGCTGGTAGTGCAGGAAGGGAAGGTCCAGAGGAGGGTCGGGTAGCGTGTAGTGGTGGGAGTGCAGCGGGAGGGGTGTTGTGAGGGGCCGTTGCCCGGCTGTAGGAGCGTCCCTGCTGATCTGATCCTGGGGGCTGTGATGGGAGGGGGCTTCGCAGATCTTCGCCAGCGGGTGGTCGGGCGTTAGAATGGTGTCTCTAGGGCAGTGGCTGTGGAACCAAGGTTGCCAGAGTTCAGGAAGCGTCTGGACAACGCTCTCAGTCATACGGTCTGATTTTGGGGTGGTTCTGTACAGTGCCAGGAGTTGGACTCAGTGGTCCTTACGAGTCCCTTCCAGCTCAGGGTGTTCCGTGATTCTAACTGAACTGAGACAAGGGGACACCCGTGGTTCCATAGCAAATTCTCTTCTCCATCAGGGGGACACAAAATCGGGTGTCTGATGATCACAGGCTATGGCACAGCACGGAGCTGTGTTGGGGAGGGTCGGGGGTGGTGAGGGAAAAGCTCTGCAGCAGAAGGCGGTGGGCATGGAATGGGCTGCCCAGGGCAGCTGGCACAGCTCTGAGCTGCCAGTGCTCAAGGAGCCTTGGCTCTCAGATGTAAGAATCTGATTTGGATGGTGCTGTATGGAGCCCGGAGTCGGACTCAGTGTTCCCTGTGGGTCCCTTCCAACTTGGGATGCTCAGTGACTTTGGTGAAGGTTAAAGGCAGGAGGGCTGGGAGGATGGCTCACGGCCCGGAAGGGCAAACAAGGAGCCATCAGAAGGCTGATTAGTGACCGCAACCAGGACAGGTGGCTTGGTCGCTGTCATAGGGTGACTACACCACGACGTCAAAAAAACATGAAAAAGGCAAGTGTGAACCTCAAATGCATCAGAAGCTCTTTATCCCATTACTGAAGGCACTGATGAGCCTTCCTCCGGAGCAGTGTGTGTAATTGTGGTTATCCACATTCGAGGATGATGAAATGGAGTAAGGACTACAAAGATGATTGGAGAATGCAGTGTGTTTCATGGAAAGGGATTAAAGGAATAGCTTTTGTAGCCCGGCAAAACCTGCACACTTTCATTTGAGGAGGTTAAAATACTTGATTAACCCCTAGCTAATGGAATGTCGCTTGGTCATGACTGTCTCTGATGCCCTCAGTCCTCGTCCCCTAATGCAGCAGGCCAGCCAGAGTCCAAATCCGGTGTGTAGTTATGCACAAATTATACACATATGAAAAGCAATGCGTAATGCTAAGCCTGCACTATTGTTATCATTTTTACAAGATTTTTCTGATTCACAGTCGCTCTTTATAAATAAAACCAACATTGATAACAAGCTTCACACCGGCCTGTTCTCTTCAGTGAGCATACTGCCCCATTTGTACCCAGCAATGTTCACCTAAAAAACGCAGTGTTTAATATGGAGAGACCTATGCAGACCCTGCAGAAACACTAACAAAGTGACAAGGCACTGAAAACATAGCTCCCAGCTAATGCATAGAGAAGAATGGAAAGCTGATTGCACAGCTAAACAGTTAGAAGGAAGGAGAGGCAGACATAGTTTAGCTTCTTGTTCAGAAGGGTAACAGAGTCAGAGGTCTGACTGGCCCCTAGACAGAGACTTAGGTTATCAGGAGTTCTCCACTGAGGCTATTTTGGCCCCATGTGTCCCTTGATACCCAGCCCAAAATATGTCTGCTTATTGCCTAGTTCTTACTACAGCCAGTGGAGTTCATGTTTCCAGCCTTGAAAGCAAAATGAAGCCCAAGGGAACTTCCATTCCCATCCAGGCTTTAAAAAATGTTTTTCTCCCTCAGGATTCTCTTGGCTACCCCCAAAGCAGTGAGCACATTCATGTGATGCAGTGTCACTATGTGCCACAGCCCGGGGATCACCAGAGTGTGCCATGTGTCCCAGAAACTTTTAAGAATCTGTCCAGTACAATTACGACAGGAAATTTGTGTGATTTGGTTGTGACTCTAGAAGAGAGAGCAGTGGCCTTGCTGCCTGGCTGAATATCCAGAGCAGATGCTCTCCTATCTGAGCTGCAATAACAAAACAGTATCCTGTACTCCTGTCAGCCCAGTCCCATATTTCCAAAGGGGTTTCTATGCGCTCATAAGCACACTTTGGGGGCTACACATCTCATGTTGATTTCCCTCCAGTAGGGTTCACATATTTACCTTCTGTGAGGCTCTGGGACACGCAGTGTCAGCCTCAGCTGGGTGGCAGATGCCAGCCTGGGCTGCCCAGCTCTGCCACGTGAGCAGGAAGAGCCCACGATGGGTGAGAGCCAAAGTGGCTGCAGGGTGGAGCGAACTGGGTGAGGCTCTCGCTCCACGCTCACTCTGTGGGCAGCCAGACTGAACCGTGTCATAGTTTTAAATGCTAAAAAAAATAAATTAATGGCCAAGGAGGAAGAAAGAGAATTGTTCGCGCAAGCAATCGAGCTTATGCATGGCCTTTATGCATCAGCCAAGAGGACAAATTGCCTCGCTGCCCTTGGCTGGCTACCATGCAAACATGGATGCTCTCTGTGAAGGGAAACTCTGCAGGTGAACTGTGCTTGGTGCATGCAGGCTCGACTTAGTGTAAGCACATGGCAGTGTCTGGCAGCCTCCACACACCATAGTGTTCCTGGTGTCCTCACCTCTGCCAGTCCATCTCCCCCGCTCTGCCCAGCAAGCAGCACATGCTGTTTTGGTAGCTGGAATATTCTGTTCCCGAGCTCTGGGGACATGCTGAGAAGCAGCCAAGAAGTCGCAGTGTTTCTGCAGCACAATTTACCGGGAACAAATCCAGCTCTGCTTTCCCCAAACGCAATAAAAGCACCTCACCATCTCCCCAAGCCTGCCTCTGGGGCTAGCCCTTCACCCCAGCTGTGTCCCCATGCCTTCCTGCTTTCTCCCATCCCTGTGCTTTTTGCCAGCCGCGGTGCAGCCTCTGAGCATGCAGTCTCTGGGGAAATTCCTCTGCTGGCATCAGCAGCTGCGGAGCCAGCTTTGGGCAGGAGCTCCCAACCTCCCTCACCCTGCATACAACAGCTCACTTCTTTCTCCCTGAATGAAGCATGGCTTGCATATTTATCGCAGCCGCCTGGCTGCTTTGACTCTGGCCTGTAGGTTTAAAGATGCTTTCCAAGCCGACAGTTTCTCCTGGCGGAGTGACCTTCACTTTGGGAACAGCTTTAATTCAGTGCTGCTCCCCTCCAGCCCCATGCATTTTTCTCCCAACCCTCCTTAAACCCAGAGCAGGATGCTAACAAGCCAACAAGGTGCCTGGTGTTTTAAACTGAGCTACTGATGCATTGAACCTTTTAGCTAATACACTTTCAACAAATACCTTTATGATAACAGTTTCTGGACTGACTGGGATTTAAGGTGATATCAATACCTCTGAGCTACTTGTGGCTAAACCAGGAGTGTGTGTTTGTAAAGAACTAATATTAAAAAAACCAGCTCTGAGCCCTGCTAGACAACACAGCGTGTGAAACAACTGCTGCTACATCAGCAAGTAACAGAGCTTGAGGTGCTGGAGAAGGAAAATCAACGTTACTTTTTTGTGAAGTTTTTCTTTAGCTGTAACTTGATCTCCATTGCCCACAAGCAGCTGCAGTGTGCTGGGCATGCTCTGGATCACATCATTTTGTCTCTCATCCCAAAGGTGTGCCAGCCTTGCAGGTTTTTGGACCATTTTGGGTCCAAATGGTCATTCCTGGACACCTTCACACCACTTGTTTGCTATCAGTGAGTGGTGATCGCTCTGTCCGCTGAGGAGGTCAGATGCAAACCTGACCATGCTAAATCATGCTTTAAGTATGAACAGCAGCACATTAGGGATCAGGCACCTGTAATGCTTTCAAAAAGAGAAAGGGGATTTTGCCAAGAAAAACCCAAACTTCCCATCCTGAGTCATAGGCTTTGAATTATTTACCTCGTTGTTACTGGTCTGTGAATTCTGCTGGGTGGGGACGCTGTGCAGGACAGCACACTCAAGGTTATGCAGATTCGGCAGCACTCCTTTCCACTGCTGCTTTTGGGCTGATTCAGTTGTCCCAGATATTTGCCGTATCTGCTCTGCTTCCCGGTGACTTGCAAATTCAGCAAAATTGATTGAAACGCAGGACTACCTCTGACATCCACAGAAGAAAATCTTTCAAAGGACACTCAGGTCTTATCTGTGAAAGAGAAACCTGACATTGTGGCACATCGGTGCCATTCTCAAGTCTCTGTGCCACCAGTGGCGGTGCTGAGATCCAGCTAAGAATTTTTTATTTTAGCAAACCTGGTGGTTCCCCATTGAAAACCAATGAACCTGCCCTAAGGATTGTTAGAAATCGTGGAGACAGAGCAGCGCTGGTGGCACAGGGAGCGCAGGAGCCAGCGTGTGGCAAAGGGATGGGGCTGCAGCCTCCTGCTGCGCTGCGCAGTCCCGCTGGGCAGGTTAGCAGGAGTTCAGCTCTCTCATGCAGACACAGCACGCAAGGAAGTGAGACAGCAATCTCTCCATCCTGCTGCCAGGACAAGGGAATCGGAGCACACCAAGTCCTTGCCTTCGGAGAGGTAGAAGGCACTCCCTGGCTCTGAGATAAATGTGCTCATATCCTTCCAGCAAAACATATGAACGATCAGCATGAAGACTGAGCACATCCGCACTAAGAAGTAATTTTCAACCCACATAATAAAATGGCAGACACTAACGAGTTCCATTACATTCTCATTAGAAAATGCTTAGCAGGACCACACAGCCCAGAGCCCCAGCAGCCCAGCCTCACTGCATGGTGCTGCCTGGCCATGCACCCCGCTGCTGGGCTGTATGGGCTCCACTGAGCCCCTCTTCCATCACTGCTCATGCACATCTCTGCACTGGAAAGTGTGCAGCAAATGTGCTTGAGTTGAGAACACTTTGTTTCTTCTAGGTGTTAAAGAGTGAGGTGTAAATAAGTCAATAGCCCCAAATTTAAAGTTTTAAGAATTGATATGAAGTTTTAAGAATTGGGGGGATACAAATAAATCTAATGGCTTGTAACCACTTTTATCGTCACAACTGGTTCTTCCAAAAGTTGGAGCTCTTGCTGGGTTCTCCCAAGGTGGTCAGTAACCTCATTTACTTGAGACAAATTGTGAAAACCCTCCCACTTCCCAGTTATGGGTGACATTGGCTGTAGAAAGCAACACCTCCTCTGGACAGGAGTTTCTCACCTTGTATATTTTGCTGTATATATATCAACCCGAGGTTGTCTAACTCATCCCCTAGTTTTTATTTCCATGTAATTTTGGAGACATGGTGTAAGCCAACCACTGAGGCTATTCCCTGTGATGGATATTCGGCTCCCATAGAAATGGTTTCCTCCTCCCCTTTGCCAACTGTGCATTCAGAAATGTTAGCCAAAATATTTCAGACACTTTTCCAACCGGAGATGAGGAATAAATGCATCACTTTCCAGAATGCTTTCAGGTCTGTGCTTCAGATGAGACATTCTGCTCCCTCCCAGGATGTGCCATTCCCATTAAGAAATGAAGCATGGTGGAGTTGGGCTGTAAGTCCCAGGGCTCTGCATTTCTCTGCCATCAGCTCTGTGTGCTGGAGCTGGTGGGGGACACACACCTCACTGCCCTCTGTGTAGGGAGGTTCCAGCCAGCAGCTGATCCATGGAGCTCAATTCATTCAAGTGTTGGCAGCTCACGTGGGTGCCTAAAAGCTCCCAGAGTCTCAAGGTGAGGATCAATAAGATTAACGAATGGGATTTCTGGGTTGTTTTTCCCTAAGCATCTAAGGATAATTAACAGCTCAGAGTCAACCACCGGTGTTAGGAAACACAAAATCAGAGGCAGTTCCCAGCAGCTTCGTTCTCTCCTTTTCCTGGTTGGATGTTCACGACAAAACCATCAGCAGTTCATGTCTGCAAAGTCTCTCTTTTCCCATGGGAGCCCTGCTGCTGGCAGAGCCTGGCAGTTGTTTAAATATTGTTTTACCCCTCTGCAGTCAAAGCAAAGCCCTGGGCCTTGCCATTCAGGTCTCACCCTGAACCACTACGTAATGACATCGCTGCCGGGCTGAGGTGCAAAGTTAAAATTCCCTCATTATTTTGTGCATTGTGTTCAGAGTTTGGGCTCCAGATGTTCAGTGACACTTCAAATGTCCTTCCCTGCCCGCTCCTGCTGGTGCCACTGAGTTGATTTGGGGACAGTCCCCTTTGCCAGGATGCTGAGCCTCCTGGTAGCACCCTGTCAGCAGCTGATCAGCCAGTCAGGAGGAAAAGGGCTTCAGCAAAGTGCAGTGCCAGCACCCAGCCTTGGCTCCCATTGTACCAGTACAGTCTGTGGGACAGAGAGGGGGATTAAAGGATCTGTGTCCATAGCAGACCAATGTATACAAACAGGACGGCTACCAGGGCTTGCTCTCTGTCCCCAGGGAGGTCAGCAGGGATGGGAATGAGCACCGTGTCAGCCCTGGGGTTGGCTGGATTTGGGAGGCAGTGATGGGATGGGTGGTGCAGGTGTAGGATTGGGCTGCAGCCTGGGAAGTGGTAGGGAACCCCTGGCCACATGGAGGACCTGGGAGGACTGAAGAGCAGGGAGCAGAGTCCTGAAGATGGGAAAAGGAAGTTGTTCAGTGGTTTAGAAATGCCACTGCTGTCAGCCCCAAGCTGTTGGCTTGTCAAGATCATTGGCTGCAAAGGTGTGAACTGAAATAGTTCTGATTAACCTCAGAAAAGAGCATGGCTCCTTTACAGCTCCAAGAGGCAGAAAGACTACAGCATGCTCATGGATGTGCTCCTGCAAGTCATCCAGGAGGATTCTGAATCTACTGCCCAGAGAGAGCCAGCATAGGCACAGGGAAGGCACTGTAAATCCAGGTTGAGAGGCTGCACTTTATGACTTCATTCTTGCCCTCACCTCTGCTAACCTTGTGCTTCCCAAGGAGCAGTGGTTCCTGGCAGCAACATTCCATCCCTGAGACCAGAGACAGCACTGAGGAGCTGATGTTCAGCACAGGATGCGTGCTGTCCTCACTTTCCTGTTCTGTAAAGTGGGTCCATCCAGCTGACCTACTCTGTGTAAGTTCTGAAATGCAGCCGGAGGAATGCCTCTGAACTAGGTGCTGTGAATTAGGATATATTAGTTGATTAGGATGATCTTGGAGGTCTTTTCCAACCTTAATGATTCTAAGGCTCCATGATCTCTCCTCTTCCACGTGGTGGAGGCTGTGGGTTACAGCCACCTCTGGGTGCCACCTTGCTGCCTTGCACCAGCACAAGATTTTTGCCTGCTTTTTAGGTCCAGAAAAGCAGAATTGGCAGGTGGGTTTTGTTATCCATTGGCTGCCAGGTTTTGTGGTGATCTGAAGCTTTTTACCATCTGGCATGAGTAGAGGTGCTGACTCTTAAGAGTCCTACCTCCTGCCAGGGTATTTGTTAGGCTTTGATGTTAAATCATGAGCAAAATGAATGCAACGTGAAGCTGCGTGCAGCTTGAGCCAAGAGTTCTTGTTGTGTGTCGGTTTGTTTGATTTGCATGCTTCTCAGCTAACCCCTTTGGCTGCTGCACATTTCACCTGCCAGCACACAACCAGAACTTCGGAGTGGAGACACAGCGAGCAGTGCTTCTGCATACGTCCCTTTCACACGGGGACACTGTTCTGTTCTTCTTCCTCCAACAACCAACAAACAAACGAAATACAGGGGGAGAGCCCACAGTTCCCCTCTCCACCTCTGCAAGCTGCAGCTTTCAAGTTGGATATTAAGAAAAATTTCTCAGAAAGAGTAGTGATGCATCGGCACAGGCTGCCCAGGGAGGTGGTGGGGTTACCATTCTTGGGGGTGTTCAAGGGAAGGATAGATATGGCACTGAGGGACATCGTCAGTGGGCACAGTGGGGGAGGGCTGGGTTTGGACTTGGTGATCTTAGAGGTCTTTTCCAACCTTTGTGACTCTATGATTCCATGTTTCCACAGCAGATTCATCTTTCTGCTTCAGCACAACCAGCCTGGGCTCAGCAGTCCCGCTGTGGGACAATTCTGGGTGCTCTCCAGAATCTCCAAAACATTCTGTAGGAATTTCTGGCCCCAAATCAGGATCACCGCAGCCGTCTGCAGGGCAGTGCAGGCTTCTTTATGCTCAAGACAGCTTTTCTGGAGCTTGTTCCCAATCGCCAGGCTTATCTCCTTATTTTGTAATTCCTCCCCTAAGGATGCAAACCCAGTGCCTGTGCCAAACCAAAACATCCCTGCGTTTTATCTGAGCCTGGCGTGGGATGGCAGCCAGAGCTCACGAAGCAGCAGGGGCTGCTTGCAGCTGGTGCAACACAAAAGAAAGCCAACATTTGCATCAAGAACTGCATTGGGGCTGCAGCCTGAGAACAGCTGAGGTTGGTGGGGATGAGCAGATCGTAGGGTCCTCCTGGTCCTCCAGTCCGGCAGTGCTGAGCACTGAGCTCCATGCAGTGCTGCAGCTCCTGTGCCACTGCTGCAGCCTTATCGGTTCATTTAATAATTTACTTTAGAGAGACTCATTAAGGTGCTTCCTGCCCTTCAGTGCGTGGTGACAACGTGCTGTGAGTGCTGATAATGTTAGCGGGGGCTGGACATTGAGCTGCTGCTGTTTCTGCTGACCCCAGGGCACTTGGGCACAGCTTCTGATTGATCTGAAGACACATCGATGTAAACACCCCCACTCAGAGCTTCCAACTTTTGGAAATTGAAGTAAGGTCGGATGTTCACATTTCATAGAATTATAATGGTTGGATTGGAAGAGACCTTCCAGCCCATCCAGTTCCAACCTCCTGCCACGGGCTGGGTGCCACCCACCAGCTCAGGCTGCCCAGGGCCCCATCCATGGCACCTCCAGGGATGGGGCACTCATAGCTCTGGGCAGCAGTCACAGAGCCTCACCGCCCTCTGAATAAAGAATTCCCTTCTAACATCTAATCTAAATCCCTGGGGTTGGATAGGGCACGGGGTTCCCAGCCCAGGAGCATGGGAGCAATCAGAATCCGTCCTTGCCTGGAAGAGCCGTTTCCCCAGACAGTGGCAAATGTCACCTTCCTTTGGGCTGAGGCCAGGGCCCCCGTCCTGCTCAGTGTTGCTTTGCAGATAGGCAGGCTGCAAATAGAGCAGCTCACGTGAAGAGGGGAGATAATGCAGTGGGATCTGAGCACAGGGCTCCAGGCAGCAGAGGGACAACTGGAGGGAATGAATGAGCCAGCAGCGCTTTGCCCATGATAAAAGCAGCCTCAT
This sequence comes from Meleagris gallopavo, assembly GCF_905368555.1. Taxonomy (NCBI): domain Eukaryota; kingdom Metazoa; phylum Chordata; class Aves; order Galliformes; family Phasianidae; genus Meleagris; species Meleagris gallopavo. The sequence continues at coordinate 11,679,491 of NC_139418.1, forward strand.
GCGGCTGTAATCAGGAGAGGGCAGCCCCAGCTCTCAGCAGCATCTGGGGCCAGCCAGGCTGGGTGGGGTGATGCCGGCACCCGGGACCCAAGCACCAGAGATAACTTGTGCCCCAGGAGGCAGAGCTGGCTAGAAAGGGGGAGTGCATTTAATCAGGGGGAATTTCCCACAGAGGCAGATGCTGGTACAGGCAGAGGATGCCTCAGATATGACCTTTGTGTGTTCCTATGGCCAGGGCCTGTCTCCTGCTCTGCAGCCACCCCATGTCTCTGGGTACAGTCTGCCCTGTGCCCACCCTCCTGGCAGCTCATACAGTAGGCTTTGCCCCCTCCCCATTTTGCTTTAATCTGGCAGGGGGCTGCAGGAGCCAGGCAAAGATGCTCTCAGCTTCCTTCCAGGGCTGCAGCTTGTTCTCCTGCTGTTTCCTTCAGGGTGACGCGACCCCAGGCTTCCTCCCAGCTGGTTGTGAAGTGCTGGAGGTTTGCCAGCCCCAAACCGTGACTCAACAAATTTCCCTTCCCATCAACAAGGCAGCTCCAAGGGCAATTCCTCAATTCCCCCATCCCTCCTGCCATCACCCCATCCCTGGGTATCACATGAAGGATTTGTGGCTCTGGCTGGGGGCAGAAAAAAAAATACACCAGAAGCCCATTTACATCACCGTGACGTGGTGCTTTACTCTTCTTTATACCCCAGAAAGTGGTTTGGGGGAACAGGTCCCCAGGGCTTTCTATGGAGAGGGACCAAATCTCACCAGCAAAGGCGCCAGGAGTGTGATGGGAATGATTTAATCCTTCCGACAGAGGGAAGAGACCCAGGGATAGGGAAGGGAGGGGGAAGGGATAGGGAAGGGAGGGGGGTTCTGACGTTGTGCCTCACCGCATCCCACAAAATCCCCTCAAATCTGAGACGTGGCTGCTTTGGGATCACTCAGAACGTGGATCGGGGGGCAGCCCCAAGCGGGTTTAACTGCCCAGCGCTGGGTTGCTGCAGATAAAGCAGCTGGGGCGGGCAGAAGCCGGTGAAGGTCTCTCCCTGCAAGGACGCTCCGCCGGGACAGCAATGCCGCTGTTGGCTCCTGGCCGAGAGAGGAAGGAATTCGGGAGCCTGGAGCAAGGCAGGCACAGCTTGAGCCCGGCTCTGCTGCCATCTGCCGCCCGTCCCGGACACCCGGAGCGCAGATCTGCTCAGCTGGGATCGTTCCTTTAAGCTACAGCGCCTAACAGAAGGCGTTTCCCTCTCTAAAATGCCGATGTTTTACCTGCGGGAACTGAGAGTTCGCTTGGGAAGCAGCCACTTGCAGAAAGCCTCCAGCCTGTCGGCTCAGAAATATGTGTAAATCCCATTTTCAGTGGGTTTCCACGAAGTGTTTTTTTTTTTCTGTTGGTTTATTTCCATATCCTCTGCTCTCAGAGCAGGTGAGCACTGATTCCTTCCCCCCATTTCCCCAAATCTCAGCTCCTCACTCCCCAGCTGACACCAAACCACACTGTGTAGGGCAGTGGGCCTCCAGGGATGCTTTTCACCCCTGCAGCCCTCATCTCTGCCTTCAGTTCTGCTGCTTACTTTGGTGCCAGGAGATGATGTCCTGTCCATGTCCAGCAGTTGAGTTTGGGGACTCTGACCTCAGTTCAGAGCAGCCATGCCCAGCTGCTTCCCAGGATGGCTTAGGACAGGTCAGAGATGGAAACCTCCTCTCATTAGGAAACATAGTTCTAAAGACAGGACTTTTCCTCATTATAACTGCTTTAGCCAGGGAAGGGCTGTTACCAGCAATATGCCATCAGCCTGCAGCTCATCCTCTGTGTCTCTAAGCAGAACACTGCCAGGCTGTGCCCAGCAGTGACCCTTCCACCCCAATGCACTGATGTGAGAGGTGGGGAGTCAGCACGAAACAGCAGTACCCAACGCTGCTGGCAGATCCTCTGGTCTATTCACTGTCCTGGGACAGGAGGATGGATACAGGGCATAAATCACCGTTTGAGAGAAATGAGAAAACCTGGTGGCTGGGAAAAACTTCAAAAGGACCAGCAACGATAAGTGCTAGCCCACAGGATGGAAACCACATGGAGGGGAAGCCACGTACCGAGTCACAACGTGAGGCAGAGGAGGCTGGAGGGCAGGTCCTGAGGCTGCCTCACAAACCACCCCAGTTACAGGGGAAGGAATTATAGCACCATCCCTCACCTCCCACCTGGGAGCCAAGGAATGTGTGCCAGATCTTCCCCATGTCCCACCTGCCCTGAGCCTTGCAGTGCCCTGACACCACCTGTGACAAGCCCAGCCATCCCACCTTGCTCCTCACCAGCATGCCTTCTGCTCCACTTGGCTCCTAAAAGCCGCCAAACCCCGAGAAGCCCTCTGGATCCACAAGAGCCTGCACTGCACTGAATTTGCACTGAACTGCATTCCAGTGCAGCGTATCGCAGTGAAATGCATCGCAACGTATTGCACACCATGCAGTGAATCGCAGTGATTCGCAAGGCATTAAATTGCGTTGCACTGAATGACCACCTCCGCTGGTGCCGGCTGCTTCCCTTGCTGCCAACAGATGGTGCTGCAGCCTCGCCGCATCCCCGCACTGCCCGCACCTGATCCCGGGTCGGGGTTGGGGATGGAGAGGGGGGGCACAGCCGGCCCGTGCTGCTCCCAGCGGGGCTGCCGTATTGCAAACCCCACCGGGTTCTCCTGGGCCACCGCAGCACATCGGAGCCACCGGTTTGTTCGTGGAAGCTCCAAAAAGGGAGAAAAAGTGCTTTTCTCTTGATTGTCTTCATTCATTCTACTGATTAACTTGGAAAGAGTCATGAAAATATCAAACGAGAACCTGTCCCACCCTCTTCGTTTGAGTGAAAACTTTCCAAACTCAGAGCTTCAGCAAATCAGTAACACACCCGTGAACACATAGTTTGGGATATGCAATAGCCTCACTGCTCTAATGCTGCCTGAGTTTTTACCACATACAGACAACGGCCATAAAACCCAGCCTGGAACAAGTAGGCTTGTTTTTGCAGGAGTTGTCAGGTTTGGGGTTTTAGTAAACCTCAGCCTCCTTGTAATTTTTCTCCTTCAAAAGCCAAAAGGCACCAGCCCAAAACAAGGCTTTGACAATTCCTATAAAACAGCTTGTAAGTGTCTGAAACCTCCCAGCTTCCCTCTCCCAGGCTCAGAACTGCCACCTTCAGAGCAGTGCACTGAGGTGAGGGATGGCCATTAGGTCCCTTTCCCACCATGGAGCAAAAGCTGTACTGTAGGATCCAGGCTTTACCACAACAGGAGTTCCCCAGAGAGATAGATAGCTTGGGTCAATCTGGATGGCCAATACAGAGAGAGACTGAGCTATGAATAGGAATACAGGACAAGGATAGAATCATAAAATCACTAAAGTTGGAAAAGACCAACAGGGTCATCTAGTCCAAACATCAGCCCATCACCAGCATGTCCACTAAACCATGTTGCTCAGTGTCCCAAGTCCTTCCAAACCCCACAAGCACACCTGACTGCTCCCCACATTACTTTGCTCAGCTTGCCTGGAATAGCCTTCACGTAACGAGGACCAGGCTTCACCATCCTCCCACAGCACACTGAACATCTGTCTTAATATCTAACCTTTGAGCTTTCTCTTTGCAAATTAAGTTGATTACAACTTGGCTTTGCTCCAATAGACCCAGGGAGCAATTGATCACTGTCATCTCCAAAGTTTGGGGAGGCTCTTATCATGTTCCCCCTCCGCTGCTGTGCTTCTAGAGAAGATAAAACCTATCCCTTTGGTGAGGTCAAGTCATTCACTTTATCAGCCCTGCTGGCTCCTCCAAGCCCTGAGCACTGTGGGATCCTGCAGTGGGGTTTGTGCCACCATTAAAGGAAGGAAACCCAACACCCTGAAGAACATTTCTTGGTTTGCTTATACTTTTTGGGTAATTTGGGTCTGGCTGAGCATTTCTGTCTCATTTCTGTTTAGCTTTTCCTTGGCCATGGCTGAGTGGATGGCACGACCCTTGGATGTGGAACTCACCCTATAGCAAATGCTCCTCACCAGTTCCTTTGTGCTTGATCACAGCCACTCTCAAAGCCAGCAGATGCATGCACATCTGCATGCCCAGAGGCATTGCTGCACATCCAGATTTTTGGACACTGAATCTCAAGGCAATCTGCCTTACCAGGAAGATGCTGTCCCTTGCCCATCTGCACCTTGACTTTATTTTCCCCAATGTTTGATGCCCCAAATCCCTCTGAGGTCAGAAGAGAGCTGTCTCCAGCTGCTGAAACTTCAGCACCAGAGATACAATTTTGTTCACCCAACATCTTGCCAATCACCCTCCCTCCTTCTTTATGATTTAAAGAACCACTGGGTGAACAGCTCAAAGCCGCCATCGTGGCAATTAGAAAAGCACTATCTGCCAGCTGCTAGACTCCTCGTCACCAATCTGATGAGTAGACTAAACAGCAAGGACCCAGGCCAAGCCCCCTGTCCTGCTCCCTGGGGAGCGGAGCCTCACGCAGGCAGATGGCTGGAGCTCCTGGAGGGAGGGCTCAGGGAAGTGCAATGGTTTGCATCAAACCTGGCAGTAATGCCAGAACAGGGAAGGCCAAGGGGATCCTGAGGCTGCCTCAGCATGGTGGGAGGAGAGAAGGCTGAAGGGACTTGGGGTGGGAAGCAGGGACCCCCCCGTGCCATGGGCTGGCAGCTCTGGGTCATCTCTCCTTCATCACCAAATCTACAGATCCAAGCCTGTAGTGCCAGCATTTTGCTACCAAAGCTGATTTACCCCCTGCAATCAATTGCCCAAATCCTCTTCTTCCCCACTTCCCACTGACAGCTGCTATCCCCCAGGGGCTGGCAGGGAGCAGCCGGTGCTGTGATCTGCACCTCTCCCCCTTATCCTGCTCCCTGCATCAAAACAGGAGCAGCTCTCAGGTGAGGAGGTTCAGCCAGCCACTGCCCCATGGGGAGTGTGGAGGAATCCCAACAGATAGCAGCACCCTGAGGTCCCCAGGGGTGATGAGATGGAAATGGGACATTGCAATGAGGAGCCTGGGGATATGACTGCTGCTTCTTTAAAAATAAGCAAATATAATATGCAAAGCTCAGGTCCCTCTTTCCATCCCTTAGTAGCAACGCTCGGACCTGCTAAAAATAATTAAGCAGTAGTGGTGCTGCAAGAGAGCTGTGGCTTTTATTGCCCTTATCTGCTGGCTTCTGGAGGAGTGGGACGCCTGCGTGGGGGACTGGCCAGGGATGCACCGCGCACGCCACAGGCAGAGCAGCTCCCCTCTAAATCACTGCGTGCCATGATTTACACAGCAGCTCACGGGTTAGGTAACTGCAGTAAACAGAATAAACAGAGCTCACTCGGGATTTATGGACCGACAAAAGGACCTTTAACCACAAAAGCAGTGCGCTTTCCAGCCCTCTGCTATCACCAGATCCCAACCAAAGGCTTAAATGCTTATGTCAAGCCCAGGAATTGGGCCGCATTCCCTGCTGCTTTCTCCATACCCCCTGTAATCCTTCTGCTTGCACATCTCCTGCCCACTCTCAGCTGCCCGCTGACACCAGGAGACATTTTGGAGCACTGCTGGCTGCCCCTCACCAGCTGCCCATGTCCAAGCAGGAGCCTTGATTGCTATTGCTGAGATAAACCTCCCCAGCACGAGAGCTGCTGTCTGCAAAGCAATTAAGTTTTGTTGTTTGTTTGTTTTCGTGGAGTAGAAGTAGTGTCGGATTCTCCTATCTTTCTCAAACGTGTGCTTCTCCCTGTGGACATGAGTAATACAGCTGTTATACAACCCCCCATGTTGTATGCCAGGCAGGAGGGTGGGAATGACAGCACAGCACCCAGGGAAACCTTTTTTTTTTTTTTTTTTTTTTAAATTGCTTTTAAGGAAGAAAAAACCTTTAGACTATTTATAACACGGCATCAATGTAGAAAAGGCAGCTGGAGAGGAGCTGTGTGTCCATTCCAAGCAGCCACAGCTGGAACATATGCACAATGGGGAATGAAGGAGATGCGTGTAAAACCAGGAGCTGGACTGGAAAACTTCGGGAAATTTGACATTAATGGGACTTATCAGCAGAGTCAGCCATAGATTGCAGCACAGCAAACACAGTGCTACCAAACACATGCTGAGAGCCGGGAGTTACCCAGAGGTAGCCAGAGAGGGAAAGGCATCCAGGGAAGGGCTGCCATCCTCATCACGCACATCTTTATTTAATTCCATTAAAACAATCTGACATATTTGAAATGGAACAACCCAAATCCACACATTATTCTAAATCCAGGAGACCTGCCAAAACCCGTTTTAATACGTTCCCAAACTGCCTTTTCCTTCTGTGTTTGGAAGCCAAGGTATGGTTATTTAATTACAAGCACAATCTTCATTTAAGAAGCCCTTGTAACGAGGCCGGTGTGGAGAGACATCCCACTTTTCCACTGACTGCCTGAGGTGCTGCAATTAGTGAGCTTTGTCCCACATTCATTTTTTGCATGAATCTATGAGTGATGCAATGGGAAATGGGCTCACAGCAGCACACAAACCTGCCCATTAGATAGGACCGAGCCCAGAAACCTGCCATGGAAAGGAGTTGGGGATGGCTGCTTTGGGTGGTCAGAGCAGAGACACTGAGTCCTCCGTGGCACAGTCTGGGAGAGAGGAGATGGGAATGAAATACAGGAGGATGGGAGGGCTGGGTGTGGAGGGAAGGAAAAAAAATAAAAATAAAAATAAAAATAAAAAATCAGAGTGGGGGAGAGAAGCCAGAATGGCATCACTGAGAAACTGTTCTGTGATCCTTGCAGTAGCTGCACAAAAATGTTTCTCTTGGCTTGCACTGAACCAGGAACACAAGCTGACCCAGGGAGAGAGTTCAGAGCTGCTCAGCTCTGAAAATTGCTGCAAAGAGCTTCTCTAAAGGCCAGGTACACCTTGGTATGAAGCAATGGGATGCAGCCAGGATGCCCTAAACCCAGGGACATCTCAGTGCTGGAGCCACCATGGCACATGGAATGGAGCTGGCTGTTCAGAGCCATGCTGCAGCCCCAGGAAACATCACTTAAACCAAAGCACTGGCCTGGTGTGCCCAGAGAGGACCAAACACTTGCTCCACAACACCTGTTTATTGTGGTGTTCTCCCCATTGCCCCTTTCCTCATAGGATCAGAATCGTTTGAGTTGGAAAGGACTCCTACAGGCTATCTGGTTCAACTTCCCAGCAATTAACAGGGACAGCTACAGCTCAATCAGGTGCTCATCCAGCCCGATCTTGGGTGCCTCCAGGGATGGGGCATCAACTACCTTTCAGGGCAACCTGTTTCACCCCACAGTGGGAACCAGAGGATGCTGCCGATCTCAACTGAAGCAGGTCGGGGGATTGCCTCCTCCCACCAACCAGGCTGCAAGTTTGAGTCTGCACCACCCTTACACTGCAGACATGGGGATATAGAACAGGGCAACACTTGAGCAGTGCCAAAATCCATAATCAAGGTGCTCAGCTGGGCATGGAGCCACTTACACTCTCCCCAGCATTGGGAGCTCCCTATTGCTCAGTCCCACATTCCTTGAAGAGCACTAGGCTACCCCAGGTCCCAGGAAGAGTGGGGCCACAGTGGAGCCAGCACCATCCCCATCCATCACCCTTATCAGCCCTGCTGGTCCTTGGCAGCAGAGCCACGTGGTGCAAGAGCAGAGCGATAAGCCACAACACAAACAACAACTGCTCTCCACCGGGGCTTCAAAGCATCATGCTGGGATTTGTGTCCGCTGAACCCAGGCAGGTACCAGGAGGTTGGGGCAGCCCCAGGGGAGGACACAGGCAGAATGTGGTGCCACAGTTTGTGTGTGTCTCCAATTAGCTCTGTGGATGTAATTGTTCTGTTGGCAAGGAACTGAGCACATTGCCCCGTGGTGGGCACAGCCCAATAAAAGCGCCAGCCCTGCTCCAGGCAGGAAAAAATCCCGTGGCTGTGCATGAGAGCATCTCAGGCTGCCTATCTCTTCAGATTAACAAACTGCCCATGAACATTTTTTTCCAAATGATTTGCCAGCAATGATAAAGGCACTTCGCTTTCCACAAGCAACCATCCCACCAAGGAGCTTTGGCAACCAGTTCATGAGCTACCAGGTGGTCCCAAGGAAAATCCAAGGGACAGAACACCTCCCATATGAGGACAGGCTGAGAGCTGGGGCTGTGCAGCCTGGAGGAAGGCTGGCTCAGTGAAGACCTGAGAGCAACTGCTTAGCATCTAAAGGGTGGCTACAGAAAAGAAATGGGACAGACAGACAGACAACTTAGCAGGTCTGTTGTGATAGAACAAAGGGAAATGATTTATAGCTAAAAGAGGAGAGATTTAAACTGGATATAAGGAAAAAAAGTTTAGAATAAAGATAGTGAAGTACTGGCACAAGTTGCCCAGAGAGGTGGCAGATGTTCCAACCCTGAAGAGGGGATGGATATCTGGATGGAGGAGCTCTGGGCACCTGATGGAGCTGTGGGTGTCCCTGTTCATTGCACGGAAGTTGGACCAGATGCCCTTTAAGGATTCCTCCCAACTTCTATGAAAACAAGAGCCCAGACACAACCATGCTCCATCCACCTCTGAGAGCCCACATTAGCATCACCCTGCCTGCATCAGCCATGACAAGGCATTTCAGGAGTAACAGGAGGAATAATTGCCTCAGTTTATGCACAATAACTTTCAGTTGTTTACACACCTAATTATCAAGCATAGCACTACTGAAACCAAACACACACACACACACCTGAGCTGATAACTGCCTCCATCTCTTCATGGATCTTAACTTTGTTGAGCTGTGTTTGGATGTCAGGCCATGCTGACAAATTAATGGCCATGAGCTTCTTTTTCATTAAACTTTAAAAAAAAATTATATCAGTGTTGTTCATCAGAGGCTCCTGGTTCCATTTATTAACGAGATTACTCCAAATTAGAATTGTTAACTTAGATTTGGTGGCAGGGAATTTAATTGGATTAGAAGTCTGTTTCATTTCTCCATCATTTTCAGGTTTGTTTTGCTTTTAATAATTAAGGTGCAAGAGCACATAGAATCATTGAATCAAAAATAAGGTTAGAAAGACCACCACTGAGATCCCCAAGTCCAACCCACCATGCCCACTGCCCACATCCCTCGGTGCCACATCTCCACTGTTCTGGAACATCCCCAGGGACAGTGGCTTCCCCTCTTTTATACCCACATTGCTGATGCCACCACTCCTACCACAACCTGATAGGTTGGGGGCATGGCCTCCCTGCTCAGCACCTCTTAAATATGGGTAGGATCTCCTTCCCCCCACCACTATAGAGGAACTGGAGCAGTGTCCTGCTGCATCCTGCCAGGAGGGAGCATGCCTGCACATATACATACTTACATACATTATGATATCTTGTTTTAATTACATTAGAGCAAATGACTCCTTCCCCTATGGTTTATATCAGCGCTTTGGGTTTGTAATTTATCTTGGCACAGTCTAGACTGGAGCCACTTTGAAGCCATTTCAAACAGGATGAGAACAAACAATCTCTCCGAAGTGGCTGGATTAGGGAGGCTGGCAGCCATCCGTCTTTGTGGGGCGATGCATGGCAGGGCTGTGTCCCTGCTGGGGCCCTGCCAGCTCACTGCTCCCTCCTGCGTTGGAACAGAGGTCCCAACCCCACAGAGTGGACAATTGCTCCAGTAACTCCTGTGCTAAAGGGTTTGGCAAAAGGCACCGCTGTGGGGTCCGTGCAATGAAGACCTTGTTTATTCTTGGCTATTTGTACTCGTTTTATCCTCGAGAGCTAAAGACTAGTTGGTTGCACCAGGCAGGCTGGAGCTCTATCCATCCGTCCATCCCTGGGGCTGGTTCAGCTCCTCTTACTCCTCCAGTCCCAGGGAATGTGCTCACCCCTTCCTGTGCCTAAAAGCAGAGCACAGATCCTTCACCCTGCTGGCAGCAGCAATTCAACAACATGCAATATGATTCCCTATAAGCCTTACTGGCACCTTTAGTGCAGGAAATCTCTTATTTTCTTCTGATAAAAGTAATCCTAAAAATGACTTTACTAAGTTATGGAGTTTCATCATTATACGTACTTGTTTTGGAGAAGTGAACAGTGAATTGTTTTCTTAACTTGGAAGGGTATTTTCTAAATCAATGCCTTCAAGAACCTCAAAAGTCATAGAATCATTAAGGTTGAAAAAGATCAGTAGGACTGTTCAGCCCAAACACCAACCCACTCCCATTATGCCCACCATGTGGGCAAGTACCACATTTATCTCTTCCTTGAAAACCTGCAGGGATGGGATAAGCAGGGTATGGATAATAAGTCACCCTAAAAAAAAATAAAACAACAAGAAAACAAGAAGCATGAGAAATCCTGGAGTCCTCATAGAAACCACTTCCCCCAGGACCTACCAGGTAAAGCTTGAAGTCTCAGGGTGTAGCATAGCTTACTTGAAGGGCTTCTACTAAGCTTCATGGTGGGACAAAGAGCCTGAGGAAAAGCTGCAGAGAGGTCAGGATCTATCAAGGAGGCAGAACCAGGTGTAGCATCTTATAGAGATCACACCCATGGGCAGAGTGGGAGTGACAGGTGAGGCTGTATGTGGCCATCAGTCCCATCAGTGCCCCTGCCCCATTATCCCCATCCCACACCCAGGTCACCCCATACCAAACCACTGCACCAACTGCGTTTCCACAAACCAGGCTGGGAGCTGAGCAGAGCTCGCCTGGAAACACATGTGTTTTCTATATTTTCCACCCAAATGATGGGTTTTAAACATTCTAGCAGCACCATTCACTCAGCGAAAGCTGCCAGGGTTTATGACAGATCCCTCCTCCTTATAGCTTTGAAATGAGGCTGTAAACATGCTCTCCAGGCTGAAGTGTTGCCTGTAAAGGGGGCTGCTCCCCTCCTGATGTGCCTATTGGCTCCAATTAGCACTGGCAGGAGTCAACCGCAAAGAGAAGGGAGAGCTTATCCCTGGGAGTGAATTGATTTATTTACAGCCTTTTCAAAGCAAGATGAATGTGGCTTTTTTTTTCTTTTTTTTTTTTTTTCCTTCCCAAATGAAGTTACCCATTTGCAAAAGAAAAAACGAACCAACCTCTAAATCTCCAGAAGCAGGAGGATGCTGTCCGCTTTTCCTGAGACAGAAGTTCTGCATTGTTAGGGGTGTTCCTGGCATCTCGCTGCAGGCCTTGCTCTGGCTGTGGGCAGAGCAGAGCAGCACAGCTGCAGATCCCAGCCTTTGGGTTTGGATGTGAATATGATACAACATGACATGAGCAACCTGCCTTGTTCTGCTGCCCGTTGTATGTTTGGATAGCAGGTGGTGCTTCCATCTCTGCTTCCCAGAGCTGCTTTCAGCAGGGGAATGACCACCCCAGGGGGAATCCTGCAACAGCCCCATGGGAGATAAACCCCATGTGAAGGACAGTAGGGTTCCCTGTTCTCTGTGCCCACAGCAGGAGCCAGGAGGAATGCAGTGTGCCTGCTGTGTCACATCCAAGCATCCCTTCAGGTCTGCGGCTCATTTGCTGTGAGCTGAGCTCTACTGGGGCTGCTTGGGGCAGGGTGCAGTTAGGTGCAGAGAGCTGCCACCTTCACAAACTGTGTCACATCATAGAATCATTAAGGCTGCAAGAGACCACTAAGACCATCTAAGACCAACTGCCAGTCCATCACCACCATACCTACTGAACTGTATTCCCAAGTGCCTTATCTACACAGGGAGGTTTATGGAATTTGGAGTGGATTTAGTCATGACCCCAGGGGACATCACTTGCTGCACAGTGCAGAACAGGCTGGAAACTCGTTCTGCTCGTTCAGGAGGGAAGCAAAAAGTTTATTCTCTGAAACAGTGGTAATGCAGTGGCACTGCTGCCCAGAGAGGTGGGGGGGTCACCATCCCTGGAGGTGTTCAGAACTGTGGAGATGTGGCACTGAGGAACGTGGGCAGTGGGCATAGTGGGGGTGCACTGAGGTTGGACTTGTTGATCTTGGAGGTCTTTTCCAGCCTTAATGATTCTGTAATACTATAAAATGATGTGGTTTGTGAAGGCAGCAGCTCTCTGTGCCTAAAGGAATGTCCCCACCTCCCTGTGCCACTGGGGCTGTCCTGGGGGTGGCATCGGGCACCCCACTGCCTCCAGCATCCTGGCTGTTTCCCGTGGACCCACTCAGCAGTGAAGGAGAAGGACAGAGCTCTGCAGGCAGATGGGAGGGACTCTGCTCCTCCACCCAGACAGCCATACCTGTGCCTCAGTTTCCCTGCAAGCCAGTGCAATAGCTCAGGGCATTGCGCTCGGGCTCTCGAGAGAAACCAGGCAAAACCATGCGCAGAGCCCAGCACATCCCAGTGCTGATAGCAGAGCCCCGCGTTGGGTCTGGGCTCAGCTCAGCAGCTGAATCAGCAAATAATTAGCAGGGCCAGAGCAGGAGGATTAGCCGCACTCCTTCCCAACTCTCCAGCCCTGTGTTAACCCTTTCAGCCCTGAAGCTTTGGGGTCTCTTGCGGGTGTCCCCTCACAGCACCGCAGCCTCATACGCAGCATCCCGAGGAGCAGGGCGGGATGTCAGCCCCGCGCCTGGCGGCTCGTTTGTTCACCTCCGGGCAGCCCGATGACAGCGCTTCCCTTTGCTACCAGCTGCAAAAACCTGGCAGCTGATTTAGGAGAGCTCCCGGGGCCCAAAATGTAAACCGTTTTTCACCAGGAATGTATAAGCAAGCCATAAAATAAGGGATTTGGGTCTGGTCACATGGGACAAGCCTCCCATAAAATTGAAGCATTGATCTGTATTTTCGTGAGTAGCTTCGGAGCTGCCCGGATGATGGAAGACCTGAGCTTTAACAAACTCTGTAATCTCCTGCCATACATCTGAAGTGGCATGTTTGAAGTCCGAGGACGAGTTATTTATATTATTTATATAATGCACAGTGAAAGGACATGAGCCGGAGCAACGGTGGCGGGTGCTGTTCGTAGTCCTGCTGTCCATCACCACCGTGCATTGGAGATGCCCAACATGGGCAACATGTTGGCAATGGCCCAAGCATCCCAAAACCGGTGGTGCTGGGCCCAGCCACCACCCCCAGAGCCACCTGATATGTGCCACCCACCCCTACCCTGGCTCAGTCCCTCCTGTTGGGGTCACCCCCTTCCCAGTCACTGTATTCATTATAAAAAAATGTAAATCTGGGGCTGAACAAAGTGCTTTATAAGTTACAATCCAAACTTTGGTGAGGTAGGCATGGGGCGATGGCATCAGTGCTTTGTTTCAGCTGTTTCCAAAGGTGATTTCATTCCTCCTGTCCCGGAGATGTTCCCTCTCTGCAATGAATTCACTTTCTATCATTTAAGGAGTTAAGTAAAAAATGGTTCAAAGCTGGAAGGTTTTTCCTTAAAAACAAAAAATCCCAAACCTGCTAGAGTCACCTAAAGCATTTCTCAATGTCCTTAGTATTTTCTCGCTTTTTCCCATTGCAAATCCACAGGAACCTGTGATCCCAAAAAAGGATAACCTGGGGCTCCTGAGCCATGGAAATCCATGGGTTCTGTGCCCAGATGGGCTGCAGCCTGGCAGGTGCACAGCTCGGGCTCAGCCCCGTGGTCAGGGGTGTGTGGAAAACAGCAGTGGGGCAGAGAGCAGCAGAGTGATCAGGGAATGCTGAGGGCTGCCTCCCCTTTGCTGCTGTAAGCCTGTGACAGAGTTGCTTTTTCAAAAACTGCTTTTTCTCTGCAGCTTCCTGATAGCAGATCTCTCTCTGGCTGCTAAAAACTGGGAATACTGCAGCATTCTGGGGGCTAAAAACTGGGAACATTGCAGCAGTTAAGGGTTCCTGTAAAGGAGAGCAGCCTCATCTCCAAAGCAAAAGCCCTTCTCTAAACAACCCCCAGCACACCTTCCTATCACACAGAGCTAGATGATTTTGTAGGGACACACCGCACATGGGTTGTCATTGCTGTGCAAAGCTCAGTGCCCAGCCTGCATTCTGCAGAGCCTGCAGCCAGGCTCCCGTGCCCTTGGTGGGACGGAGGCAGCGACTCCTCGATCCTTTGCCCACTTAAGGCAGGCTCCTCTCTCCAGCCCGCGCAGGGCATAGCTGAAATGCTTTGGGCTGGGTTTCGGGCTCTGTGTTTCCGACAGCAGCCAGGAACAAGAAGGACGGGGTCTGCTTTGTCTCAGCACCCGCACACTGGAGGTGCAGTGATTCCTTTGGGATGTGGCTGAACAAAGCCCTGTGCAGGAGCCGGCTGCTCCGTGCCACTTGAGGAGGGATTAAGCCTACACACCCGATAAGGGGTAACGGGGTTATTTCCCAGCCCAGGTGCCGGATTTGCTTCCAGCTGGGTGTTGTGCTGAGTCCTGGGGTGCTCACCCTGTGCACCTTTATTCCTGGGGAGCTGCAGTGAATGTGCAGCTCATGTTTACTGCGTGGGAGAAAGTGATAGGGCAGGTGCGAGCAAGAGGCAGCTGCCTGTGCTGATGCAGTGTGCCCCAATCCCCAGTGGAATTAGAGAAACTGAGTGCTGCTCTGAGCAGTTCTGTTGCAGCCTCGAGCACCCCCTGCATCGCTGTGTGCAGGACTTGCACAGGGGCTGCTGAGGTTCTATGGCAATGGGAAAAAATTGGCTTTTGTTAAAAAAACAAAAACCAAAAAACCAACATTTTGAAAAGCTTTCAATGTGATCACTTAAAAAGGGGTGTGTGTATGTGTGTGTGTGTAAATAATTTTAAGTCAGTCTCAGGAGCATAGCTGGCCTGACTCATGGCTTTTTTATGCATCACAACAGTGAATACTGTAAAACACACTTCCAATGTCTCCCAGGGCCTCAGAGTGTTCCAAAGCATCAATTACCCGCGTGCTGTGGGCAGGAGGGTTTGTGTGAACCCTGTTACAGAGTCACCCTGAGAACTGTGCCTCCAAATCCCCTCTGTGTGCCGATGGCTGGAACTGATTTCTGCCCGTGCTCCAGCGCTAGTAAATGTTTTAGCTTAAAAACGTGGAAAACCATTAAAACCAGCCCGTGTGCACTTCTGACGGAGAAAATCCCACACAGATGGACTGCATTGAGCCATGAGCAATTATTTTCTGGTGTTCCCGTGAGCTAATGAGATCATCAGCAGTCCCCAATGGCATCGGTGCCCTGAGCATCAATCCAGGCTCCTCCTCTGGACTCAGAGCCCCACGGGGCTGCAGGCAGCACCGGGTGCCCCGTCGCTGTGCCATGCACTGCCCGTGCACACCCATCGCTCCGGCACTGCAGCTTTATCAGCACCAGAGCCCTCATTACCCTCCTGCAGCGTAATGCTGCAGGCTCGGCCGGTGCCTTACGGGACCACTCCCTTAGACAGAAGCTGTTATTGTCCAGATGAGGGGTTTGGAATCTTGCAAACACAATCCTATCCTCAAAGGGAATCTCTTTCGCTGACACTTCTCAAGACAGAGAAACATTTCGGTGGGGTTCGGCCGGTTTCCTTCACCCCGGGGCATTCACGGCGCTGCTCCTTTCTGCTTCCATTAGGAAGGGCAGCGGGCACAGCTCAGGACCCCTCCAGCATCACCGCCGTGTTCACACTGTGCCCGCTGCAAAGCACCACGGCGCTGTGACGTGCGGTGCCGCCGCGGGTCGGAGCGGTGCGATGGGACGCAGCAGCTGTTAGATTGGAACCGGCGAGGTTAACAAGCTGCTGCACAGACTGGATTACGGCGTGCACTCACCCATAGTTCATTAGGGCTTCGGAACGGGAATCCACGAGAAGTCATGAAATACGATCTCCTAATCTCTCTTAAGCAGGAGAAGCCCGGCTATAAAGAAAATACCTTTTAAAAATACCCGTGAAGTGAATAAATCTCTGCTGGGCTAAAAGGCACCGAGAGCCGAGTGCTGCAGAGGGGACTCTGCTCACCGGGAAAGGGACTTCGCGCTCAGGCGGGGGAACGGAGTGCTTCTGGTTTCCACCCATTGGAAATACATTTGCAGTGGCTTTTTTGGGGGGGAAAAAAAGAGAAAAAAAGGCATGGGTGTGAGGAGAGAGTGAGTGCAATGCTTCTGAGAAAGCCAGGAGGGGGGAAATTTTGCTCATCCTGGGGAGACGAACATTCTTGTGCCCCTCTCACTCCCAAATGCCCTCCCTGAGCCAGGGGCTGGAAATGTCACTTATCAGCAGGAGCAGCACCCAGCGGCACCACGCACCACTGAGGGCATCCTCTGATTTTGGGACTAACAGACAATCCCAGTGAAGACCCCTCATCTCCTCTGAACCATCACCACCCTTATCAAGAGAGCGTTCAGTGCACGATTAACCGAGGCCTTCATTAATACCGGTGCAGCTGGGATAGCTCAGGGGCTTAACCCGAAGCATGTGCTGCTGTGGCCGAGGCTCTCCATGCACCGTGCACATCTGGCTGCTGCCCGCCCCTTCCAGACCTTTCTTCTCTCCACGGGCACGCGGGTTATCTGAAGGGGAAGGAAGTCTGCAAGCCGGCTCTGTCCTCCAGGGCTGCTTCATTCCTTGCATCTCCCGGGGGATGATTTGGCAGTAAGGAGCGTCGCCAAAAGGAATGTCCCGTGATGGACGGGGCTTAACGGGACACCTCCGCACGCACCGCCCGGCACAGCCATCCCCAACCCGTCCCCAGCAGCATCCCTGTGCTGGCGTGGAGAGGGGATGCTGGGTGGGAGGATGCAGCAATGCGAGGGGATGTATGGGGCTCCCTGTGCTTGCACGTGGGATGCACAGGAGGATGCCCACGTCTGCATGAAGGACTCACGTTCTTCCACCAGACACCTCTACACAGGCACTGATACCTCTCTCTGGACGCGCAGGCTATGCAGACTCCAAATGTTTGACAGAGCAGCATACGTATTCCAAACATTGTTTGATTCATGTTTTAAAGTCCCACTTGCAAGCATACTTCCACAGCTCGGACATCAATCACTGCAAATATGTTCTTATAAACAAAGCAATACAGACTGACTGTCTCTCCCACCCCTACCATATGCAGGTCAGCGGGCAGCACCCTGAGGAAAGGCTTTTTCCAGCGCATCGGAGTCCACCTCTGGCAGCAGCCAGCACAGGTACCTTGGGAAAAAACGACAGGAAATCTATTCCCAGGGACACGTCACCACCCAAGGGCTGGTAGCCCAAGACAAGGCAGCAGAGTCCTCCACTGCTGCCGTGGGATGGTTTGGTCCCATTGGACCCAATGCCCACAAACACACATGGGGGCAGAAGTGGAAATGCCACAGCCAGGACAGGGATGTCCCAGTGCCCAGAGTTTCTCCATGCATGGTTATTCATGAGTTCTTTTTAATCTTCAGCCCTCACTGTCTGATTATGGCGTCTAATACCTGGATGCTAAGAAATCTCTGCTCCAGATTCATGGAATTTGCAAAGAAAATCTCAGCTCAGGGCACTTCATGAAGCGCGGGATGCTGCTGGTAGGCTTCTCTCCCCCTCCTCTGCCCTCTGTTTAGGAAAAATAAATAGGAAAGAATCCAGCGGCGGCGCTTCCCTCGTGCCTTGTGAGATGGATCAGCACTCGCAACTGCAGAAAAAACGACCCAATGTGATCCAACGCAGTGCTTTGTCCTGAAATGCTCTGCTCCATATAAATAAATGGCTCCTCTGGAGAAGGGTGACACATTCCAGCCCCAGATGGTGACACTGACGGATGTAATCAGGCTGGAAGGTTTAATGGGAACATGGCGCTGGTGGAGCCGGCAACGGGAAATTTATGGGGGATTTGACAGAGGAAGAGGAAAAACACCAATGGCTGTGGTGCAGGGAGTGCAGGATGGGCCCGCAGCCAGCTCAGTGATGTGGTGTGTTGGGCTGGGTGGTGCGGGTTGGCAGCAGCCTCCTGTTCCTGTCCATGTCCCTGCCCATGGTGAGAGGACAGCAGGGCAGTGGGTGCTTTGCCACCTGGAGAGAGCAACTATAAAATCTCTGAGTTCCTTCATTGCCTTTGGGAGTGATCAGAGTCCCATCCTGGGGATGTTCAAGGCCAGGCTGGGTGGGTCCCTGCACAGCCTGATCTGGTGGCTTTGAGACCGATGGGCTTTGAGGTCTCTTCCAACTCAACCAACCATATGATTCTATGATCCCCAACTGAGAAAACCCCGCTGTAAAGCTGAGTGTGTGCTGAGATAGGTAGGACCTTTCCAACCTTAATGACCGTATGATTCAGTGACAGCATCCCTCTGGGCCTGTGCTCCCCCTCCCAGCTCGATGCAGAGCGCCCAGCCACCAGCAGCCTCAGCCACAGGGGTGACTCAGGTTTTGACCGTCCACAGCACTGGAGTGTGGGAAACTGGCCAGCACCCGGCCTCTCCATGTCAGACACACAGATTAGGGATTCCCCAGCACCCTTCCCTGCCCTACAGCTCCGTGGCTCCTGCAGCATCTCTGTCTGCATCTCGAGCCACGATGGCCCCAGATAGCAGCAAGCTCTCGGCTGCAGGGCTGCAGGGCTGATCAGCGAGGAGCCAGCCCTGTCTGCACCTGGGGCTCTTCCCCAGTGAGGCGTGCAGCCAGCCCCATCCTCCGGGCCAGGAGGGGGGAAAATGTGTCACGCTCCTGCAGTGAGCCTTCCTGGGCTTCTTATCAGCACAGGAAGAGCTGCAGCTTAGGGGCAAATAGGAGATGCTTTGCCTATTGCAGAATTTTTTCCTACTGGTGCAGGCACGACTCCCCCCGGCTGGACCCCGCATCCCATCTCCACCGTCTGAACCCCCGCAAATACACAGGGGAAGTTCTATTTGTTTGGTATGGATGTGTGTGAGAGAGGGGGAGAATCAGTCTCCTTGTCCCATATGCTAAATAATAACATCCATATGAAGAAAAACAAGAGTGAAGCAGGGACGGGACCAGCAGATCTGGCACAATCAGAGACGGATCAGCTGCAAGGCGCGGGGGGGCCTCTGCACACAGGAGACCCGGCCCAGCTTGAGTTTCGGCTCTGGTTAATGACACTGTAAATTAAGGCTGTCATCTTCAGAAAGGATTTTTCTTTCGGTTTCGGCTCGAGAAAACAACAACAACAAGCCTCCAAAAGGGCCATTTCGCAGCCCTGCAGCCCCATGCAAACCATTGGGTTTGCTCAGACCCATTGGTAGTAATTGGCATGCTGCCCCTTACACTCAGGGTGCTCTGTGTTTACATATCTATATGGTATCTATAAGGTATTGCTGCCTTAGCAATCACTGGGACTACTTTAAGGGTAGAACATAGTGGAAAACTGACATTTAATGGAAGGTTCTTGGTGGCATCTCCTTGGGAAAGTCTGTCTGCTCACTGTGGGGTGCCCTAATCTGACCCACAGTGCAGCAGCACCAGTGCAGGACTCCCTGTGCCCTCTGCCAGCACTGCCTGCCATGGGCAGCAGGCAAAGCGCTGTCAGTGCCCTACTCCTCACCTAACTTCTGTACATCTCTGGTGCAATTATGGGCATTTATGGTGCCGAACAAACAAACCTCTTTCTTTTACCCCAGCAAGATGCTTCCTGCAGAAATGGCCATGTTGGTTGGTTTGGTTTGAATTTTAAGGCCTTCTCAAATGGAAAAGTTGGTTTGCACGAAGCCACCCCGAGTGCTTCCCAGCAAAGTTTAACAGCAAACTGGAGTTTCGATTAAGCACACTTTACTAGGGATGGCTTGCTCTCCCTTCATTATCACTTTCTGGGAAGCAAGGATCCAAAAACAGAAATGTCTTCAGCCCAGAGCAAAGTATTCCATTTCGTTTTTGAGAATTGTGGGTGGGGAAAATCAGCATTTTTACAGGAGGAGCTGGATTTCAAACCGTTTTCCTGCAGCGTGTTAGGAGAACATGCAATAAAATCATTGCTCCACACAGATCTGGATTCACTTTTCCATCTCCAGCCCATCCCCGGGTGGGACTCCCTAAATCTGTGGTGCTGCTCAGCACCCGGAGCCACACATAGAGCCCACAGTGGGGTCACATCACTGCGTGGAGTCACAGTGCTTTTCCCACTGTGTATCTCAGGAGCGCATTCCAGCGCTGTAGAATGGGATAAGGCTGGAGCAAGCAGCTGGGACAGCCCCAAGCAGTGCTCCCCTCCACATAGCACAGGTTTGTGCTTATAAAAGCAGCGGTGGCGTGGCTGAGGTTTGGGTACAAGCTGTGAACAGCAATGATTTTCTGCACAAAAACTTGCTTTTTTTTTTTCTTTTAACCAAAGGAACAGCCGCTCTGCAAACCTCCAGATTTCCATTTCTTCTCCCCGTTTGTTTGGCCGTAGACCAAAGCTCAAGGAAACAACAAAAATAACTGACCCCCAGCTCCATCACCACCTCCTCCCCAAAAAGCTTTCATCCTAAAAAGGAAAATATTCGCAGTCCTGCTCAGGCTGTGCTCCTGCTTCTGCCACCTCCCATTTATAAAATGAGAAAAGACGGTGGAAAAAAGCACTAAAATTATTTAAAACCCTCGGATCCCAAATAATTCTCAGTTGTGAAAAAGTTGTGAAAAAAACAGATGCCTGTTAATTTTTAACTCTCCAAAAACTGAGTTTCTTTGTGTTTTTTTTTCTCTGCTTGGATTAGCTTCCTGCCTCCGGCTCTGGAGCCCACTGGCTGCTTTAGTACATGTGTGGCATCTGCCTTTTCTCTGCTTTATGCACGAGGCTTCATTCATCAATTTTTTCCCTCTCTGTGTTTAAAGAGCTGCATGAGTTGCTCTTACATATAGGATACCCATGGGGAAACCCATCAGTTTGGGCTAGAAAAGCCACTTCTTGCTCTGACCACTGGGAAACTGCACCAGGTTCTGAGCAGAGATAAAACCAGTGCTTGTAGGGCACTGGGTCCCAAAATATCACCATCTTCAGCAATCTGATAACTTAGGGCAGGAGAATCCAGCTGAGCCACACAGCTGAGGTTGACCTCCAGATTTTGGTATGGAGCAGGATTTGGGGCACCTTGGAGGTGTTGGGCTACCCCATGGGAAAACCAACCCCACTGCTCCCCTGCAACATTGTGAGAGCTTCACCCAGAGCACTGCTCTGACTGTATGTAAGAAACTTTTCCTCTCCAAAAGAGCAGTGATGCAGCAGCACTGCTGCCCAGGGAGGAGGGGTCACCATCCCTGAAGGTGTTTGAGAACTGTGAGATGTGGCTCGTGGGGTTTAGTGGGCATGGTGGGGATGGGTCAGCTGCTGGGCTTGGTGATCTTGGAGGTCTTCTTCAACCGCAATGATTCTATGACTCCCAGTGCCTACAGTGCAGCTCAGCCCTATCAGATGCTCCCGGCTGGTGTTGGAGGCCTGTGCTGCTTTTACCATCCTTCCTTACTCCAAAACCTACCCGGAGCAGAGGAGCACCCTGTGCCTAGCAGCTGCTACAGCTCAGCCTCTCCCTGCACGGGATTCCAGCCTGTGGCCCCTCTTCTTTTCCCACGTTTGTGAGTGTGAGCCGACCCAATCCTACTCTAACATCAGGGTGAACACTGGGAGCAGCTCCAACCCCAGCAGCGCAGCTCCAGCCGTGCCCCAAACCAGATGCTTCGGCCGAAGACGCCAGGAGCTGCCTTAATAAGCGATTATGCAATCCTTCTCGCATGGAGGAAATGTCTTTCCCAATCCCCAGCCATTAGCAGTTGGCTTATGCCCTGGAGCATGACATTTTAGAGCCCTTGTAAATTTGCTTCAGGAGTGGAAAGCGTCCGGAGGAGGGGCTGGCGCTGGTTTGTGTCAGTGCCGACACCAGGGGGTGGCTTTGGCCACTGCTCCCTGTCGATGGGTGGATGGCACCGCGGGTCCTGCACCAGGACTGGGGGACAGCAGTGCCACCCCTGCCCTGACCCTGAGACTCTGGGGCTCCGCACGGTCTGTGCATGGAATTTGAGTAGAAAGACCTGGATTTTGGGTAGAAAAATGCCTCCTGTTTCAGTGCTCCAGTTTCTCCTAGAGGAAGAATGGAGTGGGACAGAGAGGCTCTCTGTGCATCTGGGCTGCGACTGGGAGCTCACGGACCCATTTTTCCTTCGTCACGATTTGTGTATCCACGGCAGGTAATGAAACGCAAAGAGAAAATCCCTTTGTGACACATCCCCCTCCACCGAGCTCCCTGATTTCAGGGTGAGTGAGGCTCAGAGGGAACGGCTTTGGGCTCAGGGCTGTCACTGCATCCCTTTCTCCTATTGTTCGCATCCCAGCATCACTGCAAACTGACATGGGACGTCTTTGGGGCTCGGCCGCTCTGCCCCGCTCCGCCGGCACAATGAGCCGTTGTTGATTTGGCCGCAGCAATTTTCCAGGTTAATTTATGGCCGCCACACCCCATTAGCGGCAATAAATGTGGAGCCCGGTTTTGCCGAAATCGTGAGTTACGGTTTTTCAAATAAATACATTTTCCTATAAACCAGCGCTGTGTTTAGGTTGAGTGTTCCGCGCAGACACATCCATCTACATAAAATACACAGGAGAGGAAGCTGAGCTGTGACTCCGCTCTGATGACATAAAAACTTCTGTAAACACAGTTGTCATTTACAGCGTGCGCGGAGGAGAGGGGAAAAAAATAAACAGCAGCGCCTGGCGCATCCCTGCAGGAACACATGGAAAATTTAATAATCTTTTTTCCATAAAGCTTTGTTTTCGGTTTGATTTATCCAGACAAGGCAGTGCCGGGTTGGCCATAAATAGATCGGGTTGCTGGAGGGGGAATGGCTGAAGTGGGAGCGTTGTACGGAGGGGATGGGCGGCACCGGGGCTGTGGGACATCAGTGGAGTGACAGTGCCTGGGGGTGGGGTGGCAGCGGGGCAGCAAAACGGGGCACTGCACCCCACCTCTGTAAGCACAGCACAGCCCGTGCCTCAGTTTCCCCATGCTTTTCCCAAAGCCTGGAGCAGCAGTGGTGATGGGAAGGTGCTGAGTGATGATTATTGCGCTGGTTCAGGAGAGTGCTATAAATACCCAGGGGCACCTTCAGACACAGCCCAGCTGCCCCGGAGGGGCTGGCACAGCCCTGCTCTTTTGGATGCTGGGTTTGGGGCAGCTGGGCTACGACCTGCTTGGGGGGAGGGGAGAGGGGGGCACAACTTGCTGGGGGTGGGGGGGCATTGGGGACGGATCCTGCCCACTGCACCCCAGGGTGGGGACGCAGCCAGGTGCCGGGATGCTGCAGGGGAGACAAGGGGAATATTTTACGGGGCTGCAATGTAAACAGAGTTGGAGCAGAGCCCCTTTTTATGGAGTCCCTGTCCTGCCAGGGCATCTGCCAAGGCCCTGATTTACACTCCTATTTAGATAAGGGAGCAGGGGAGGGGGAGCGGAGCTGGCGTCAAAGTCACAGCACAGCCTGGGCCGCCGCGCGCCGGGAGCTGATAAGGGGCTGCCCCAGGGTTGGGGGCTGAAACCACAGCCCCTGTGCAGGGCAGGTGATGGATCTAGGGTGTCGGGGGCCAGCGATAGCCTCACCCCACCGCGATGTGCAGGACGCCTTCCTCCAGGCAGGATTTGAAGGAAAACAGGTGGGGAGAAGCAGAGTTCCTCCCTCAATACGAGCCATAAATCCCCTAATCTGAACCGCTTGCCATTTCCCCCCAACACAAACGGGAGATGCAAAACTTAAAGAAACTCACCCAAAGTTGGAGAAGTGCTAAATTTGGATGCCGTGACAAAGGCAGCCTGGTTTGATTTAGAAGGTGTTGGAGTGAAAAGGGCTCCAGTTTTATTATTTTATTAAAACACGAAAGATTAGAATGATTTTCCAAAGGAAAATCAACACAGCGATCCCATTATTTGCTCAGCTGAATCCTTCCAGCGTGCACAGGGACTGCTGTCAGGAGGGGAGTAAAAGAAGATAGTGCCTGGGCTGGGGCTGAGCTCAGGGGGTCCAGCGTTACTCAGTTCTGCAGTGCCCATATCCCATGTGATGCAGCTGTAGGAAGGCTGCACACAGCAGTGCTTTGGGGGATTTTGGGGGATGATCTTCTGCGTGACCTCAGCCTGGTGATTTGCTGGATCAGAGCTGTTTTAGGGCTGGGGATCACCAGAAGGAGCAGAGTGAGGTAGCTGTAGCTGATGCTGTGCTGGCACAAAGTGAGACCCGATGGCATTGGCACCCCCCAGCCCCATTCAGGGCTCAGGGATCCCACCCAGACACCGGCACTTGGGAGGAAATCGGGAGGTGGGGGGACGCAGTGACCTACCCAAGGCCCGACTTAACGGCGGGGTAATCACTAGCAAATGTGTGCAGGGTGCTTGTTTAAAGCGGGTGGGGAAGAGGGGGGGGGATTTGCATCGTCAGAGAACAAAGCAGGGGGTGAGATGGCTCCCCCCCCCGACCTCAGGGGCCCGGCAGCAGCGGGGACCCCCATGCACCCCACCCCACTGAATGGGGGGGGGCCAGAGCCCTGCCTCCCGCCTCTGCAGCGCGCCTTGTAACAGCTAACGATGGAAAATCCGAGGCATTTAAGTGGCTCCCGAATCCGCCCGGGAACCGTGATTGAGAGAAGTCAAATAAAATTTGTCATCTTTAAAATGCAGGAGGACGTTAATGGTGTGTTAGCCCGGATGATTAATACAAGCGCCTGCAAACAACCCTCCAACGTTTCCACCCTCCGCTGCAAGATGAATCGCTGCAAAACTCCGTTAATCGCTAACATACCTCGGGCCTGAGCCCCTTCCTGCCCCGCTGCTGCCGTCACCACCGCACTGCCCTGCTGTCCACGCTGGGACAAACTGGGACCGGCCCCGGTGCCACCCGGAGCTGTCAGCTGGGGAGTCGTCAGCCAGGGCTGAAGCAGCACGGCCACAACAGGGCTCAGTCTGGGGATGGGGGAAGTGCAAGAGCAGCACTGGGACCCCCCCATCTTGGGATGGGGAAACACAAGGCACGTCCCCACGTGCCCACTGCCCTGTCAGAAATGTGTTAGTGTGCATGCACAGGGTAATTTCTATGTATTTATATCTGTAGGTGTGTGTTTTCTGTGCGTGGGTGTGCATACGTGTGTATGCGTGTGAATAAAGATGTGTAAATGCACATGCAGAGTGCAGATATCTATGCACAGGATGCACGGTAGGTGTGTGCAGGCCACATAACACGTATGTGATGGCATGATGTGTGTGTGCAGTGCATTAACTGCAGCTAAGTGTGTATGTGACCCAGTTGTGTGAGTTGTGTGTCCGTTCGTGTGCAAGTGCTGTACATGTGCTTTCCCCGAGTGCACTTGCACAAATCTGTGCAACACATCCGTGTGCTGATTGCAGATGTGCAACATGCTCCCTGCATACAGGGCTCGCATGCAGCAACCTGAGGGACCAGCACCACCATCCCAACACTCACAGCCCAGGGGTGCTCCCTGCCGTGCCCTCACTTTCCTCCCTGTGTTGCAGCACCCTTGGCCGCACCGCTCCCACTGGGACGGGTGTCCCCCCCCCCCGTCCTCCCCACGACTTCGGCTTTGGGGAAGCAGAGCCCCCTGTGCTCCGCGGTGCCCACCCGGCCCCGCCGCACCCCGCAGCCGCCTCCATTTCTCCGACTGGCGCTTCTTGGGAGGGGG
This sequence comes from Meleagris gallopavo, assembly GCF_905368555.1. Classification (NCBI taxonomy): domain Eukaryota; kingdom Metazoa; phylum Chordata; class Aves; order Galliformes; family Phasianidae; genus Meleagris; species Meleagris gallopavo. Next base: position 11,705,014 of record NC_139418.1, read on the forward strand.
CGCGGATATCCCGGCCCAGGAAAGGGAAGCAGAGGAGATCACGAAGGCTGCGGTCCCCCCTTGGTCGTCGCTCGCCCCTTTTTCCACTCAGGGAGGAAGGAGAGCGAGCAGCGGAGGTGTGAGCCCGAATAAAACGCCCCTCCGCTCCCCCCGGGGCCCCCGAGCATCCTCCCCTGCTCATTGGTTCCTCGGCGGGGGGAGCCCCGGCCCTATATAAAGGCAGAGCCGGGAGGCTCCAGAAAGGGTTAAAAAAAAAAAAAAAAAAAAAAAAAGAAGGAAAAAAAAAAAAAAAGAAGAAAAAAAAAAAAAAAAACAACCCAGCCAACAACGAAACAACCCAAAGCCCAAAGGCACCACCGCCTCCAACGCCGCAGCCCCGGCCCCGCCGCCCGCCCGGAGGAGCGCAGCGCAGCTCGGCCATGGCGCGGTGCTGAGCCCCGCGGGGCCCCGACGGACCATGAACCTGGTGGGGGGCTACCAGCACCACCACCACCACCACCACCATCACATGCTGCACGAGCCCTTCCTCTTCGGGCCGGCGGCTCGCTGCCACCAGGAGCGCGCTTATTTCCCCGGCTGGGTGCTGAACCCTGCCGAGGTGACCCCGGAGCTCCACGGGCAGAGCACCGCGTACGGCCCCGCCGAGTTCGGATCCGGTGGAGCGGGCAGGCTGGAAGCGCTCAGCGGTCGTCTGGGGAGAAGGAAAGGGGTCGGGGGTCCCAAAAAGGAGAGGAGGAGAACGGAGAGCATCAACAGCGCTTTCGCTGAGCTCCGCGAGTGCATCCCCAACGTGCCCGCCGACACCAAGCTGTCCAAGATCAAGACGCTGCGCCTGGCCACCAGCTACATCGCCTACCTGATGGAGGTGCTGGCCAGGGACAGCCAGCCCGGAGAGCCGGAGGGCTTCAAGGCCGAGCTCAAGAAGGCCGACGGCCGAGAGAACAAGAGGAAACGGGAGACGGTAAGCGGCGGCCGCGGCCCTTCCCCTGAGCTGCCCGACGGGAGCGGCGGGGCTAAGGGAAAACCCTCCCGGCACTGCTGGGGAATTGCTTTTCCCCTTAAAGAAAAAAAAAAAGAAAAAAAGAAAAAAAAGAAACAGAATAACGTTGGGGATTTCGGTGGAGGAAAGGCTGGGATTCGCGCGGTCTGCGCGGGGCAGCGGCCCGAGGGCTGAAATCGCGGCGGGTCCTTCCTTCCCCATCAGCCGGGCCGGATCGGAGCGGGGCGGCCGCGGCTCTCCCGTCTGTATCGGGAGGAACAGATCGCATCGTATCGTAATAGCAGTAATAACTATAACGGCAGTAATAACATTAACAGCAACTATGATCATAATATTATTCATAATAATCATAGAAGAAAAAAAGGAGAAAAGCGCAGACTCCCTATCCCGGGGCTGCTAAGGGCCGCTTTGCTCGGCCCGGCTCTCCTCTCCTCACTGCTCTTTTCTCCGCAGCAGCCCGAGGTGTACTCGCAGCCTTTGGCTCACGGCGAGAAGAAGCTGAAGGGCCGCACCGGTTGGCCCCAGCAGGTCTGGGCTCTGGAACTGAACCCCTGAGCCCCGCTCCATGTGCAATGCCGTCGGGGAGGAGCGGGGGGGGCACAGCGGGGCCGGGTGCCGCCGTTCCCCCCCCCTCTCCCCGGGCTCCGTCCCCGTTTTCAAGCCGTCCCCGCTCCCCCTGCCGCCCGCAGCCCCCGCTCGAGCCGGGCCGGGCGGGATCGGTGTTGTTCGTTCGCTGTTGGAATAGCGGAGAAACCCCGACCGCGGCCGAGAGACTGCGTTGAAACTACCTAAGGTGCCTCCGGGACCGCGCCTGGGCCGGGCGTTCTACCTCAGCTCTGCATGACCACTTCCCGAGGGACCGGGCGCGCCACACCACGTATTTAAAACAAAACAAAACAAACAAACAAACAAACAAAAAACCCCAAAACCGGAATAATTAAAAAAAATTAATAACAATAAAATTTAATCTTTATGCAAACGATTCCGGGTCCGCCCGCTCCTCCTTCCCCGCCGGCTGCAGAACCGCGGCGTTGGTTGTCGGATGGGGCAGCGGGGCATTTTTTGCAGTTCCCCGTCCTGCAGCCCCCGCCCGGTGCGTGGTTCTGGGATGCACCGCAGCGCTGTGCGCGGGGCGGCACCGCGGGCTCCGTTGCATCGCAGCGCTGCACGGGACGGCGTTCCCTGCTGTTCCCATTCCTCTCCCCACTTGGCAGCTCCCTGCACAGCTCCTCGCAGCGCTATGGCAGGGCTGAGCTCTCCACAAAACCCCAAACCTCCTCACTGCAGCCTTTCAGACACGGCTCCTTGGGCTGCTCGGGGCAAAACCGGGATGGGAACGCCATAAATTCATTGTGGGGTTAATACGAGGGCTTAGCTGGGAGCATTCTAGCTTCTATTTCACTAAAAATATATCAACAAGGATGCAACATCTATAAATCGCAGATGTTCCTATGAGGATCGCTGGTTTAAGGATCACGTTGTGCGTGTGCCCGGATCCGTATGGCCGTGCTGTGGGTACGGATGGTGCAAGGAAGGCAGCGGGCTGTGAGTTGCAGCCCCGGCCCCTCCAGCCCCACTGCGGCTGTGTGCCCGAGCAGAGCCATCCTCCCGCTGCGCTGCTTTGTATTCGCATTATACAAAATTCGCATTATACAAAGTTCCGCATCGGTGGCATCGGTTCTGTGAGTCAAACCGGGAGGGGGCCCTTGTAAAAAAAAAAAAAAAAGAATTAAAAAAAAAAAAAAAAAAAAGGAAGAAAATGTACAAAAAAGTGGCTGCCAGTGTCCTATTTAAGGCTGAGTTTCACTGTCCCTTACGGGGCTGCTGTATAACACTCCCAAGCTGTCTCTGGACACCACGCAGCGCTGTGCCATGATGGTGCAGCCCGAGCTCCTGCTCACACGTTCCAGCTGCTCTCCCTTACCCGTATGGCACCACACAGGGCTGCCCCACAGTGTGGGCTGGGGGAGGAAGGGTGATGGGTGCAGGGACAGCTGTGCTGCAGAGGGTCGTGCAGCGGTGTCCCCAGTCCCAGCACTGCGCTCTCATCACCTGCAGCCTGGGCACAATGTGCCTGCAGCCCTACCAAAAACCTCTGCTGCTGTTTCTCCCTTGGGTTTCCAGTTCTGGTAGTGCGAAGCCCAGCACTGTGGGCGCAGCTCCTTAAGCACTGCTGTTGGGAGCACAGTGCCTACTGGCAGGCAGCATCTGGGACATCACTACCACGCACACCTCCCTCATGCCTTTGTGGATTTCCAAGTAAGAATGCTCTCTGTTTCCACGTCCACAGCAAGGAGATTTTTCAGTGAGATTAGACCACAAAAACAAATGCTACACGTTTCCTGTGCCCTTGTGGTGCAGATGGGCTGTGTGTGTGAGCAGCTCAGCGTGCAGGGATTGCTGAGCTGGGGAACAGCAGCTGCAGGACGTCCTGACAGCGGGCAGGCAGCTGCGTGCAGCTCCTACCTCAAGCATCCCCTTTCCCACCCAGCAACACGTACCGAGTGGCAGCTGGGCCGTCAGCTTTGCACTTTTGGCCACCTGATGGCACACCTCCCACTCGACCCTGCCATGAACTTGGTGCTGCTGGGACACGGCAGCTCCCAACACGGGGCTGCAGCAGCTCGGGCAGAAGCAAACGCCCCAGGGCAGCACCCTACGTGCTGCAGTGCCTCCACTGGGATGCAACTACCAGGAATGGCGGAGTGGACCCTGACCAGACACAGGGATAGGAGTTGGGCAGCGGTGCTGTCGGGTCCTTCCCACCCCATCCCTGCACCTCTGGGGTTTGGAAGAGTCCTCTTGTCCTTTTGCATACTTCTGCCAAGCTGAGACCCCGCTCCTTGTTGTTGTAGGTATTTATGGGCCTGTTTATCTGATCTCCAGGGAGCCCGCTCTTATCTCAGAAGCAGCGACGGAAGGGTTACGCTGGACAGCTCAGTAGACAGTATGGAGCCAAATAAAATACCAATCTGACAAAAAAAAAAAAAAAGAAAGAAAGAAAGAAACACCCAACTCCAGCCCCAACCCCAGCTCAGCCAGGAGCAAAAGGGGACCTGGAGCAAAACAGTGAGATCAGGGGGTGCTGTGCACAGTGTGGGAAGGGGAGCGGCACCGATGCAGCGGCACAGCATAGGGAGATGTATGGGGTGCCTGTGGGTACCATCAGCAGGCTGGAACTCAGCTCAGCGCTGCTGCAGCCTCCAGCAAGAGCCACACGGGCACACAGGGCAGTGGAGCTGTCCTCTAAGAGCACTGAAAGAGAAAAAGCAAAAGGACTTTTTAAAAACTCAGGGCTTCGATGACCTGCACTGCAGCAGAGCCAACCCCAGCCCCAGCGGCAGCTCCCCCCTAAGGTCACGGCCAGGGCCAGGACAGATGCAGGGAGATGGGGTTGGTGATGCAGGGCAGGGCTGGGGGCAACCCCTGTGCCACACAGCCCGCACCCACCAGCAGCGAGCCCTGGCCTGCAGGTCGAATGCAGCTCGGCCAGCACAGGATGGGATGTCTCCATGCAGGAGGAGGCCCTATGCCATGGGGAGGGTCCCCTTTCCCCCCCCATTCTGTCACTGCCCCCTCCCCAGCCTGCACCCCAGTAATGACCTGCTCTTAAGGAAGCGCCTGACAGTTGTGGCCATTTAAGGTAGCCCCAGCCCCTCTCGGGAGGGGTAATTGGGTCATAATTTGTTTTCGGTGTCAAGATGGCGTCAAAGATAAGACAAAAATCTCCAGGTTTGGGGGCTAAAGAGACAGGAGAAATCCTGACCCGGGGCCGACCTCAGAGGAATGGCCACAAGCTCCGGTAAGGAAGATGGCAGGTGAGAGATTTACAGCTGGGGCAGCTTTTTGATCCTCTCCCAACACTCGGAGCTGCTGAGCCCAGTTGCCGGCTCCCGGGTCAGACTGTCTCCTGCAAGGACTGCTCAGGTGGAAGGATTCTGTCCAGCACAGGGCCCCTCAGCTCCCAGTGCTTTTCCTTGAATCTCCGTGCTTGCAGAGCCACATGACTGGAGACCCACCTAAAGACTTGTTCTCAAACCATAGCTGTAGGCACAACCTCTAAGCACAAGGTGACACTGCAGGTAGAAGGCAGATAAACACTCTTGCATTCATTTATTTTTAAATAAATCCACACACTCTGGCTTTGCACCCCTCTGACAGTCCCCACTTGGATCCATCAGCACTGTGATCCGCCCAGGCTGCATTTCCCCATACGGCCAACAGCGCTGGAAGAAAACCAAGAGCAATGCACCCTTCCCTAGAGCATCCCTGGCACCATGGACAAACTGCAGTCCCATACCCTACACCTCTCCAACACCAACCTGTATGGCTTCACCCCATGAAGGATCCACCCCCAGCTGGGAGAAGTGCACATTTACTGCTCTCACAACACTCACGTGCTCGGGGTGGGGTCAGTAAGCATTCTCCACAGCAAGCATCTTTACTTGTCAAGTTCCCTTTTTTTCTGCCTGTTTGTTCTTTTGCATGAGAAATTCAGGTCCTGACCACCCTGAAAGATTTTACAGTAAGCAGGGAACCAGGGAATTTATGGTGTCACCAGCAGCTGAAAGCAGAGGAATCGAGAAGAAAAAGGATTTTTTTCTCAGTCTGCAGCTACCTTGACAAAAGTTCTCATGGCCCATAACTGACCTGCAGGAGCAGTCTGGTTGGACTGCCTCAGCTGGGAGCAGCATCCCAAAGTGAGGGGCTGGGCAGCTCTATGTGCAGAGCTGCTGCACAACATGTGTCAAACCAAAAGCTCCCTCAGCTGTTCATCTTCCCTGTTCTAAGTGCTCCTGCATACCAGCCCAGCTTTTCATGTGAGGATCAGAGCTTACATCCAGTAAATGGTGGAAATTCTTGGGGGGGGGGGGGAAGGGGGATGTTGGGGGAATTCCTTCCATTAGAAAAGTAGGTTTGGATCAACGAGAACATCAAACTGGTGGGCACAGATCCTTCCAGGGCTGACTGGATAGAGACAAAGACCCAGACACCCACTTATGTTGTGAACGAGATCACTGTGGGATGCCACCCAGCTCCTCCCCTGTCCTGTGAACAAGGCAGATTTGCCCACACAGGTGTCAAGACCAGGAGGAGACGCTGCAGGCAACACTCAGACACTTGTGCTCAGTCTTCTCTGTGGCCACAGCTGGGATTGGTGATGCTGCTCATCACTGTGACCCCAGACCTTGCTGCCCTGAGCTGTGACAGGGGAGCATCCTCCCAAGCCAACTCTTCCCTCCTCACCTGCCTTGCAGTCACTGCTTTCCCCTGCATGGGCAGCTGTGCTTCCACCTTGGTGCTCTCTGCTGAGGAAGCAGATCCTGGAAAATATTCAAAAAACAATTAAGTAAAAGCATATTAGGGGGCTTTGAGGTACTTAGGAAAGAAGCCAGTGCTGCTTGCAAGGATAAGAGATCTCACTTGGCAAAGTGAGATTGAGTGTTGGCAGAGCTGCACAGTCACCTCTTATTGGATACAAGGAAATAAATTAAAAAAATAAGAAAAAAAAAGAGCAAACACAAGCCCTGAGGCTCTTCCTCCACCCTCAACGTGCTCTGCTCAATCACATCTCTAAAGCACAAAACCATTAAACGTATTTTGCATTTTTCCCCAGTCCTCTGTGCTGCCCTTTCTGCTGAGGAGCGGAAAACCGGAGCCTGGTTTCCATCAGCACAGCAATGAGGCTGCAGGAGGGCTCACACAGACAATCAGACATGTTCAATTTCAATCTCCAGCAGGGAAAAAAAAAAAAAAAACAACAACAACAACAAAAAAACCAACAAGAAAACCAACAAACCAACCATTTTTATGGTCTTCACATCCCACTGCAGCATCACTTCACTTCCAGTACCTGACAAGCCCAGGCAGCCCCTGCCCAGCAGCCACCCTGGGATGGGGAGCGATCCCCAGCCCATGGGCACCCAGCACAGCGAGCTAACACTGCCCTCGCACGGCAGCTGGGAGCACAGGAGATAAGATGGTCTCGGCCAGGGCGCTCAGTCTGCTCGCTGCAGTTTGTGAGTGTAAATACGTGAAAGAGAGACTGAGTGGATTCCTCCCTGGTTTTGAAGCATGAAAACTGTGGGTTGCTTGGCGAGGAGGCAGCACGAGATTAAGCAGCGTTATCTGTGCAAGCTGCAGATTCAACAGCAGTTTGTTTCCAGCACTGGATTGTCCAGTATGCCCTGCACGCTAAAGTTGGCATCTGCAAAACTGCTGTTTGAAGTCGTTCTCCCTTCAGCCCTGCTGCCTCTTCCCCACCAGCTCCTCGCTGTGCTGGCAGAACCCACGCTCACAGTTTTGGGAATGCAAATGATGCAGCTTTTCCCTTCCCGTTGGGATTTGCTGCCCTTGTTCTCACCTGAAGACCTTTCCCCGACACCTAAAAATGCTTGGCAGCATGCAGGTGACGTGCTGTGAAGTTTCTACTCCTGCTCCTTGTGACCTCTGGTCTTGTCTTCCCCAGCACTCCTGCAGCATGCTGCCATGCACGCAAAAAGATCCTGAATCTTTCCTCAGGCTTCCAGATGTCCCCAAACAGAGGCAGTGAGGACACAAGGACTTTTCTGGAGTGCCAACTCAGTTCCTCCCAGCTCTCCACTGCATAACGGACTGCCTTTAGCTAAGAGATTAGATTCAATTACTGATCGCTGATCTTGCCGCACATCAGTGTCATTTAACTCGGCAATGAAAAAGCCAGGTAGTATATTTTGAGTGCCTCAGCATTCTATCCTTCTTCTCTGCGATAGTCCAGGTGTCTGAAAAGCTGTGCTACAACGTATTTCCTGGCTAAAAATCAAGGCTAAAACATACCTGAGACAATACCAGCAGAGACTTAGGAAATGCCATGACAGGCTTCAGGAGAACAAGAATTCCAGCCACAACTTCTGCCGTAACTCACTTCTTACTGAAGCAAAACACAGGAGTTGTCTTTGCTTACAAAGATGATGGTCAGGATGAAGAACAATACAGGAAAATGAAATGAAGCAGAGCTCTACACGGAGGACAATCTCTGTTTAACTGATTTAACACTGTGATGTTACACATTAGCATTGCACTGGAGCAGCACCCACCTCAGCAGCTGGGCAGTGAATCAGAAACACCTGCCACAAAACATCCATGCAAAGCAAAGTGCCAGTGGTTCTGGAGCTGAAAATGCTAAGAGAAGAAAAGCAAACACAAAAGGGAATGTAGGCCTTGTTGCTAGATAGATCATTTATTAAAGTGAAATTCAGCATTTCATCTTTGTCAGACAGTATAGATTTATAGTCTTATACACAGTGGAAGCAGGACATTTCCTACACCTCAGAGAAATGAGTTCTACAATTTTGCTATAAGTTACTAAGTAGCTTTAACAATACACAGCTATATTACACAGTTAAAAATACAAGGTGTCCAAAACATTTGGCATAATATCAGCACAACACATGGAGGCCAGAAACAGAAGAGAGAACACAGTTTTCCTCTCCCAGTAAGCCACTGAAAGACTCCAAGCCATTCTGTGAGTTACCTGCTGTTCACCTCCCCTGCACCCCAGTGCTGGGCAGGACAGGAACCAACCCAACCCTGCCAGGGTGCAGCTGGGAGATGCTGGAGATGTACAGCATGGCCTGCAGAGATGCTTGTGAGGGAAGTTTGGGTTTAAGGCAGAAGCCCCCCACTACTCCCCACATTTTCTTCAACCATTTCATGCGTTTCTATCAGACGTGTTCACAGCCAAGTCAAAAACACGAGATCAGGGACAGCTGTGAAAAGCGCAAGGAGCATCTTGCATCGTAACTGTTTGCACTTTGGAAGTGGAAAATGAGATCTCCCCAATCTTGGAAAGCTAGAGATGGCTAAAGGACATCAGTGACAAGAGGAGTGAGGCATCAGTAACATTCTTTCGCCTTTAGGACTCTTCAGTCGACGCTGTGGGCAGTGCAAGGACTCCTTCTGGTAGGGAGACCACCTCCTATTACCCACTCTGTTAAACTGGAGAAGCAAAGTGACGCTAGTGCTCTAGGGAAGTATAATGATCTGCCAATTTAAATAAACAGTCCTCCAGCAGACCATTTCTCTTCCCTCCAACTGCAGTTACTGCTGAAGATCTCCCATTGGTATTTACATTTGGCTCAACCAAAAGACGTAAAGTGCACAGCTCCCCCTCCTTCCCCTCTCATAAAACATCCATTACTAGAGTTAACACAGAAAGAGTCTTCCCCCACCTTGCTAACTGTGGAAGCGTGTTTTGCTCAGCCTTTCCATGGGCTGTGTCCTGTTTCTTTTTCTCCTTGCCATCACGATGTGCTTGAAAGCATGCATTTACTATGGATTATTTTGGCTCATGATTTCAAACCCTCTCTTCTTGTACATAAGATCAACTTTAAAATGTCAGACAGCATGTTTAGGTCAAACTTTGTACACCACGGTATCTGGTGCTTTACAGCCACATTTCTGAGGAAAACTGGGACACCAGAGCATTGGGGCCAAGCAGTACATGCCTGTCCTCTCTGCTTTTCTCAGTCTGAACATCTAAAGTGCCTGTCAAAAGAAACATTAGCTTTTAATGCAATTGCTTACTCCAGGTTGATATGCAATATTCTTTGTGAGGCAAAGTTTTACAAAAACTGCATTCCAACCCAGCCTCCTTGGAAATGCACGCACTTCTCAGCCACCAGATTGTTGCTGACCTCACTCTTCATGTTTTAAACTCCCTTGAGTTGAGCTCAAGCCAACAGCTACCAGTAATTATTTCTTCTTCTTCCCTTAAAGAGAGCAGAGGGTCAGCACACAGGATAAAATTAACTCTGGTAGAGATGTTTCTGCATTATTTGGATTTCACACTAATGGCTTTGGATCTGATCAGAGGTCTAATGAAGTTGATGCAACTCCTCAATGAGGATTGAATTAGGCTATGGAATTGAGTTAGGCTATGTAATGGCTGGAGGGCTTCAAAGACAGTTCTCTACCCCTGGGTGAACATCTCCTATGCAGGCTTGTAAGAAATAAGCTTCCACTATATTATAAATGGAAAATGACATACGGTCATCCCCCATGTCCCAAGGCTTGTGCTCCATGGTTCAAAGCTAGACAGAATTTAAGGCCCAACTGTGAAAAGCAAAATGTAAAAGAGGCAAAAAAAAAAACCAAAAACCAACAACCCAACAACAACCCACCAAATATCATACCAGCCAAAGCCATCTGGATCTTCTGCCTTTCCAACGAGTCTCATCTAAAGGTGCTACGAAAACCTCATGGCTTCACAAGTGTGAGGTTCTAACACATTTACTTTGAAATTAAAAAAAAAAAAAAAAAAAAGAGTTGGAAAGTCTTTTTTAATTGGCATGCAGCATAAGGAATCAGATACACAGAATGGTATTGTACAGAATGACAATTGCATTGTTGCGTTTTCTGGTTATTAGACACTAAATGCTTTTCAAGAATCACAGGCACCCTGAACATGGATATTGCTACTGAATTGACGTGTGATTTCAGTTTATAGCATGGCAGCCATACAGTGGCTAACCCTTCCAACAAGACATCAGCTTTCATTTGCTCAAGGCATTTTGCTCTAGCTAAGTTGAGAACAAGGCAATAAGGCATTCGCAAGGATTTATAAGGCTATGGGGTCTGACAGCCAAAGATTCTTTTGGGGTTTTTGTTTTTTTGGTATCTTGCCCCTAAGTTTTCCACCTTATAAACAACTGCTAATGGCTGGTAAACATCACTTCATCATCACACATCACTATTATTATTATTTTTCCAAAAAAGTATAATTGCTTTAAGAGTGAAACCAAGGATCACATTTTACATCAATTGACTATTTTCAGAAAAAAAAATAAAATAAAAGAAATTCCTGGATACCACCTCTGCACAAAGCATTCCAGTGAATACACCTGAACAGATGGAACCTGCCACCGTATTTCCTCAAAAAGAATCATTTTGCTGCTGGCTGCTAAAACACCCCAACAGATGTATTTAATCCTAGAAATAAAACAAATAACAAAAAACCCCAAACAAACTACTTTTTTTTTTTTTTTTTTTAAAACAGTTTTGGTCTACAAGTTACGCTGAGGCGTAACTCTCAACTCAGAAGCTCATTTTCCCTTAATAATATCCTCTGACTACGTGAGCACTTTGAATATCAACATGCAGTCAGAGAAAATACCCTTCTAGCTATCTGTCCTGAATGAGAGAAGCCAGATCTCATTGACTGATGTGGGAACTGCTCCATCCTTCCAGTAAGGATCACCATAAGTCAGAAATTTTTAGACATTCACAAAATACCAGTACTTGAAATTCTCTCCTCATTCTCTGAGCACTTCTCCTGTTCCACGTTCTTCGATTTCACACCAAACTGAACAAGGAAATGCTGAAACCACCACACTCCCAAAACTTCACAACTGGGGCATGTACCATCACAGGTTATTTCTGGCTATGACACAGAACTCACACGTGCTGAAGTTCATTTAACATCTCCTTAGACTTTTAGCACACCATTCAAAGCTGATGCAAACACTTTGCTTTAAATTGTGACTTGATTTTTTAGAGACCTTGGGAGAGCTTCACTCGTGCCTTACAAAACATCTGACGCAGTGTCAAGCTGGGATTGTGACCGTGTGTTCTGTTCTTCAACAAAGCATTGTCTAGATTCAGATTATTAAAATGCTAGCCAATGTTTTCAACTCTTGAGTTCAGTGCTTAAGGCTTGTTGAGAATATACTCTGTGTGTGGAGTCTTGGCATCTTGCGACAGAGTGGAGACAATGGTTAGGACAGCACAAAACCAGAGTGGTGCTTTATATCAGGAGATCCCCTTGTACAGAATTTGAGGTCACTGGAGTGCAGACAGATGTGACCAACAATTTCATTAGCTCCTTCAGCCAAAGTAACTACTGCGTTGTTTATAAGGACACATTGGCTTTAAATAACAAAACCAGAGATATTTCTGCCTACAGCACTGTTTGTGAGCACCAGCAATCTACCCTGCAGGTCACAGAACTCTTAGGAAAGCACCAGTAACGCTCACAAGAGAAAAGTGCTTCCACACTTCTGCTTGTTCACAGAGACAGATGAAACGCACCACTCTCCAGCCAGGTCATCACCTTGGTTACTGTGCTACATCCACTAGCTTAAGTCTGATTTACACTAAGCAGAGCACACTAACCCACACTGCAGTTTTGTGACACCTGTTAAAGCCCAGTGTCAGTATAAAAGTCACATTGCTTCTGATTGATACCTGATCTGGCACAGGGATTAAGAGACAGACGTCTTAACCCACTGTTTCACCTACTATCATTAAGTCTTGAATACAAGGGAAACACAAAGAAGTGAAGTGAAAGAGCATTTCTACCAACATGATCAATCCCAGCAAATTTGCCTTGATACCACATTCTGAGGAGCTGCAAAATTCCTTAAATGCTTATGGACAATTAAGAAGTGAGTTCTTAAATTAAAAAAAAATTGGAAAAAAGAGATTCTAGAAAGTTGTTTGGCTTCCATTTTGGGGGGAAAGGGAGAAGGGAAGATGAAAAAAAAAAAATCAATTTTCAGTCTAGTTGAGTAGTTCACTGGAGTAGAGTTGGTGAGCTGGAGCATTCATAGAAGTTTGAGACTTGAAGCACTGCCTCAAGGCAAGACAGAGCACACGTATGTGGGGAGCAAGCTTCAGACAAACTGCTGAGCCACGCACCTCGACAATGCATTTTATCTCTGCTGCTATTCCAGTCTGCGTGAAAACAAACTGCATGGCATTTGGTGAGACAGCTGAATTCAGGGAAAAAAAAAATCCATCCGTGATCTAAATTGCATTGAGATGTAAATTTCCAGAAACATTTTAAAACACTACGTTAACAGATTCCGCAGTCCTAAGTTTACTGTTTCCTTGTTATTGTCATTGCTTTATTCCAACGTGAGTTTTAAATGAGGATGAGAAGTCTTCAGAAAAATGGTGTGCACGTGTTCTCAAATATTCCTGATAAGAACTGTCTATACTTCTCCATCATCCAGATTTACCGCATTAAAAAAAAAAAAAATTACAATATACTTCAAAAGTTTTTATATATCTAAAAAGCACAATACCATGTGTTCCTTCAAGATCTCTCCTATTCCAAGTCTTGTTAGTCTTCATTCTAGTTGCTTGCTACTTTCTGATTTCTGGTCCAGCCTGCTCTTGTTGTTCTTCACCATATAGATGAAATAAGCAAGAGTCTCTTTCTCATTCACAGGAATATTCCTGAAGTGCCGACTGACAGTCTAGAACAACAACATACAAAAAAGACAACAATTTGGAAATTTAAAAGTAGAAACAATCAGAACTCCGGGTTCCCTGCGTTTTCCAAAAACTGATTTTTATGGTCACTGAGCACAATATTCTTTTAGGCAAACATGCACCAATTCAAACTGTCAGTCCTCGTTTACCTCTTTCTGTCTCTCTCTATACAGCTGGAACGTTCATACGAGCAGAACACAGTCTTGCTATGTCAGCAGTATTTGCAGCCAACCTACAAGCGGAATTTGAAAGCCAGAAAGTCCTCCTGCCAAAGCAGCATATTCTCATTTCATGCTGAGATTATTTGGAAGAGTAAAGTCTTCCTGCATCTCAGTATTTTAAGGCGGGTGTCAGAAATACTGAAACACTTTGCTATGTGAACCAGATGTAGTAAAGTCTTAGATTCCAAAGGAAAATACACTGGGTAAGCTTTCACCAAAAGGAATCCCTGGGGATTTGCAATGGGAATGTCAGGGTTCAGTTAAGGCTACCCGTCTCAGATTTGAGTGTAAGCCCTGAACCACAGCTGCTTTTTTTTTCCCCCTCACAAAATGAATGTAGAAAACACTGGAGCTGGCTGAGACCTGCTTCTTGTATCAAAGAAGCTCTTCTGGTACTCAATACAACTCCAGAGCTGGATATTGATGCAGGCTGAGCAATAAGTCACTCCAAGAAGATTTATGGAAGTTTGAGTTTTCCTTACGGTGGGGTAGCAGCAGGAGTCTAAGAGCCTCAGGCAGCAGTGATTCAAGCATGGGAGCTGGACGAGGATCCAGCGTAGTGTCAAAGCTGCTCAGACTTCACAGGAAATCTGGGAAGTGTGTGACAACTTTAAGTTAGGCTCCCTTTAAGGTTATTTTCTGCTTGCGCAGTAGGTTTTTTCTTTTTCTTTCCCCTCCTGGGCATATGCATGGCAAATTGCTTAAGTATGCAGTCCTTCATGGCAGGAGGCAACCAACAGACTGGTTACTTATAACATATAAATCTGATATACTAATGAGGACATACAATCTTACTCCTGCGTGCACTACGCTATATATTCTCTACATTCATTCCCTAGCTGACACTGCAAGAAGAAGAAAGTGTTTTGCTGTCTTTTTAGGTTGTTCTTTAAAGTAATAGCAAAACTGTTCAGTCTTTGGGAAGACAGCTGTGAAAACTCCAGCTTACAAAAATAACCTCATTATCACTCAGTAACTGCTACAGTTCCTCTAAGTGTAGAGAAGACATTTTAGAGAAGACATTTCCTGGAGAATGCCTTCAGATCGTGTTAGGAGAAAAAGAAGAGTAGATGCATGTCAAGCACAACTACCCTGACTAACAGAGTTGCAGAGAGTTATTTCTCAATAAATATGGTGTGAAAGAAACAGTTTTTTTCCTTAAGGAAAAAAACCAACCCTTTTATTGACTTATTAGAGAATCATAAGAGATTGGGACAAGGGAGAGAAATAAGGAATCTGAAGTCACGCACAGTGATTTTGCCTAAAAAAATAAGCAATTTCAACCAGTTCAGGTGGCTGCAAGGAAATAAAAAACTTAAGGTGACTATTAATAGGGAAGTTTTAATTTCAGTAAAACAGCCATCTTCAGCTAACACTCAGGCCGGTCAAAACTAAGTTTGTTTTCCTAAAGGTAACAGATTGTGTCTATAAGCATGGAAGTAAAGGAAGCAGGAAAAAGCAAGTTACTAAAACATGCTTTCAAGAACAACCTTCCATGATTCCCATGACCACCCCTGGCGAAAGAAAGGACACAGCTTTCTGTTCACAGCATCTCCCCGAGATCTGCCATGGAGCACATGCTGCATGTTAGTCACTACATGTATTAGTGTCCAAGAAATGGGCACTCCAGCATAGGAGCAAAAAAGAATTTTAATAACAATTAAAGAGAATACTGACATTTCATTATCACTTACTTCTGCCAGCTGAGCCTTGTTGAGTCCAGGCCTAGTCTGCAGCTTATAATGTCTCTTGTAACGTCGCAGAGTATTCACTTGGAGCTGGAACAAGTCAACCTGGAAACGAAACAGAGAACAGGGGATGAGTACTCACTTTAGCATCTATTAAGCACAGATGCAGAATGATCTAAAAATAACTACTTCCTCATCAACAGAGCTGCTCCTTGCTCACATTCAGAACCACGTCAGCTTGCCTTACGGACAAATCTAAATGTATTTTATACTTGTTAATGCTACAAGACCAAAACAGCCTCAGGGAAATACGGAATTTCGTTCTGGTTCACATGCTGTCAACAGAATTGCTGGCCAATTTCTACTATCAATTACACCTCTGCAAGCTCTGAGCAAAAGGAAATCTTTTGTTCCCATAAGGTTTAAAAAACTCACATACGAAATATCAGTTTAGCAAGCATTGAACAAATGCCTTGTGACATAAGACAGAGCTCAGAGATAAAATGTAATTCAAACGTATCAATGGGGAGTGCACTGTTTACAAGCAGGTTACTGGGGAGGCTACAGGAAGATGAAGATCATGTGGGAAAT
Source organism: Meleagris gallopavo (assembly GCF_905368555.1). Taxonomy (NCBI): domain Eukaryota; kingdom Metazoa; phylum Chordata; class Aves; order Galliformes; family Phasianidae; genus Meleagris; species Meleagris gallopavo. Next base: position 11,720,769 of record NC_139418.1, read on the forward strand.
GCCACGTTTCAGAGACAGAGAGAAGTTTTGCATATTTCCTTCCCCTCCCCCTCAAAAGAAAATAAATGAAAAAAATGACATAAAGACCAACATGCTGCACAGTTCCATGTTTGGTAATGTGATGAGCATCTCTCAGTTTTAAAACATCACAGCATACACGCACTGCAGCACCAACATCCTTGAATGCCAGCTGGGTTTTCACCAGCTGTTACGGTAACTGATGTGATGTCAGTATTGTGAAGTTTCAGCAGAAAACCAGATGGAATAGAAGCACAACAAAGGCTCACGTATCCTCAGAAGCAAAGACAAATCTCAGTGCTTCTTCCAAACTTCCAAGCAGGTGTGCGGATTGCTGGCATAATGCCCTACTTTTCTTCTGAGGAGAAACGATTCTTGCCAGCACGGGTGGCACATCCAGCAGAGGGCTCTGCTGACACGGCCAGAACTCAGTGCCTCCATCACTATTACCTTTGCACAACTTCATGCAGTGCTAACAGTGCTGGAATCATCAAACAGCAAGCGCTGCACACAGCGGGACAAAGAGGTGATTCTATCATTTTGTAACGCAGAAATAAATCTGTCTATCTCCTTACAATAAATAAATGTTACCAGTACAGTCCGTAACTTGAATGTAATTTTAAGCAGTGCTAGAAGTACGACATACAAAGGACTGCAGAAGCCTAATATCTCTGGTTCTCACCAGTCATACAGAGACTGATTCAGTATTCTAGAGTCTTCGTGAAATGATGCATGCTAGCTAGCAAAGAACCACATCAGGACCCCAGTCCCCTCTGTAAATACAGTTTGCTTAGCTTCAAAAAAGGGAAGCAAAGTTTTCTTACTTAAAAAAGGTCAAGTAACCTGGCAGCTCCCTGTTTGGAAATGGTACGTACACAAAGCTGTGCAGTTAGATTATTATACGGTTTTTTATAGAAAGCTTCACAAGGACAGAGAATTCCTACGGGGATGACGAAGAAAACCAGGATATCACCCATCAGCTAAGTCTTGGAAATAAAAAAATCAGAGCAACTTCACAGTAGCTTTTGTGGTGCTGAGAATATCCAAGTGAAATTTCACCAGGCTCAACACTGGTACAGAATCTACAAGCACTTGGCAGCTACTGACCTCCGGGACGTCCGTCTCGTGCTCAGGAGAGTCGCCTCCATCATCACTTGTCTTCCTTTTCCGTTTGTTTCGGACACTTTGAATAAAATTCTTGTGAAAATCACATATATACAGATGTCTCACCTAAAAAGCAGAAGTAAAAAAAAAAAAAAACAAAAAAAAAAAAACAAAAAACAGGCAGTGTAAAAATGGCATCCAGCAGTATTGCAGAGTACCTGCTTACTTCCTCGTGACTAATGTTAAGAAATTCCTAATCTTAAAGCCCATGAAAGATTACTTACACTACAAACACTAAAAACAAGGAAAATGAAAGACTCAAGAGCTCCAGCTGAATCTCTGCAGATAACATATTTCTTTTTTATGGTTGTAATCACATGTCAGGAAAAAAACAACAGTGGACTGTCTGGAGGAAATGCATCTGCTTTAGGAATTACTGCCAGGGTGCTACCAAGAAAAATGTTGCTCTGTTCCAGCCTGTGAACTTTCTGCTTTGAACAGTACGTGAGATTATTAATTTAGGCAAAACAGAAGTTGGCTAATTATCTCAGTTAAGAGAGGCAAACTAACAGCAAATGTATCCCTTTCCCATTGCTTATCTTGTCACAGACCCCGGATTTTAACTGAAGTTATCTCATTAGCACTGGCATACGTACAAAAAAGGACCACAAACGATCAAAATTATTTGATACCAATAAGATAAGAATATCTTCAAGTGATGCACACACCCTGCATGCCAAACTCCTTCATGCAGCACACTTCATACTCCCCATTTCATTCATCTGATTTCCTCTTTTTATCTCTGAAACCCTTAATCTAGCAGCGAAGAGCTATTTTCTAGAGCGAGGTGACCGCACCACCAAACCAACCCGCTGCACGCTGTGACCAGCAGAAACAACATTTTATTCCTAAAACCCCAGAGATTTCAAATTTACTCCCCTTCTTCCCATCACATTTTTGTATCTCGGATGTGTAAAAGGGACGTAAGCAACAGAAGACGCTGCCAAACTGAAGGACTCGAAACTTCACCTTCTTTATTTTTCAGTGCTTTCAATCTGAGATCAGATAAGAAAAGCATACTTCCGGCAACAGCCTCACTTCTGAGAAATGCCCTCTGCAGTCCCCACCACCGCTCTGCTCTATGCACTCTCTGCCCAGCAAGCCCGTTTCTATCTTGAGCTGACAGCTGTCACTTCGTGGCACAAAGCAAACAGCAGCAAACCAAGCTGCTCAGTGCCAACCAGCCAACACATGTGCAAGCGCCCTATTTAAAAGGCACCTCACATTCTGAGTTTGATGCAATGGTTTATTTTTAAGTAACCCGCTCCACTATCGCGCTCGTTGAATCACAGAACGGCACGGGCTGGAGGAGACCTTTAACGATCGCCTCGTTCCCACCCGCTGGCAGGGCTGCCACCCACGAGGTCAGGCTGCCCATTCATTCTCCTTAATTAACCGAGTCGGTTACGCTTAACTCGAGATAACAATCCGCACCGTTTATCTCACCTAGCAGCACGAGCGTGTTCCGGCACGAAACCCGCATTAAGACAGCGGGGCAGCCTCCAAAGCGCAGAGCCGCCCGTCCGCCCAACCCGAACGACCCCGCCGCCCTCCGCTCCGCACCGCGGCTCGGCGCCGCCTGCATTCCGCGCCCGCTGCCGAGCACCGAGCCCGGCTCCGCGCCCCGCAGCGCCCGGGGAACTCCAGGAAGGCGCAACCTCCGGAGGCCGCGACTCACGCTTTTGTCGATGTCCAGCTTCAGCTTCTTCTGCGAGATGCTTTTCTGGATCCTCTTGCTGAAGGACGCGTTGCCCGCGGGCCGCACGCAGCGATCGCCGTCGTCGATGAGGCAGCAGCTCTGGCCGTAAAAAGGGGCGGCGGGCGGCCCGTCCCGGCTGTCCTCCTCCGTGCTGAACCCATTCATCGCCCACCCGCCCGCCCCTCGGCCCCGAGCGCGGAGCCGACCGCCGCGGAGGGAGCCGCCGCCCCGCCGCCGCCTCTCAGCGAGCGGCCCTCGGGGGGACCCCGCCGCCCGCCGGGGCCCCCCACGCCTGCAGGGGCCCCCTCACGGGGGGGATCCCCCGAAGCGGTCCGGGAAGGACCGCCCGCCGCCGCTCGCTCCCGGCGGTGCCCGCGGAGGCCGGGCCGCACCGCGCCGGGCTCAGAAGCGCCGTCGCCCCCCGGGAAAGCCGGGAACCCGCTCGCACCGCTCTCACACACACACAAAACCGCCTCCCCGGCGGCGGAAGTCCCGCCCCCCGCCTGCATACATGGCGTTGATTGGGTGGGTCAGACGTGGGGGCGGGGCGTAGCCCCGCCGCTCTGTAATCCTATTGGGGGATAGCGCCGTCCGTCTGCCGCTACAGCGAGGCTCCGCCCCTCTCCCGCTCTCGCACAGCAGCCGGAAGGCCGGGGAGAGGGGGGCGCGCGCCGTTGCCAGGGCACCGCGGTGCCCCCCCCCCCCCACTGCAGCGGCCTCCCCTCAGTGCCGGGCCCGCGTCCCCTCACGGCCGTGCATGGAGGAAGGCCTGGCGGAACCCGGTGGCTCCCCAGGTCGGCCCCTGCCTGGGCGCTGGGCTAATTAAACACCGCAAAAAACCAAAAACCAAAAACCGACCAAACAAAAAAAAAAACACCAAAAAACAGCAAGAAAAAGAAAATTTGGGGCTGAAAGTGCATTGCTGCCCTCGTAAATAACTCCCTCAGACACGCTCCGGGCACCACCTGATACTGAGGCTCCTGAGGAGACAGTATGAAATACATATAATTTCTAATTACACAACAGAGAGAGAGGGAAGAGTGAGCTTGTGTTCCCCAGGTAGGCTGACTGGAAACATGCACAAAGAAATGAATGTTGGTAAAGGTGTCACTTTGGAAGTGCTGTCACCTGCGGGCCAGCAGGCAGCAAACACAGCAAACACTGCCAGTGGGCACAGAAAGTGGAAAATCATCCTATCTTCCTGAGGAGACTTGTACAATCAGAGAAACAACGTGCTATAGGATACAGTATTTCTGCAAAGTCTGAACTCATACAGATGGAAAAAAGCACTTTAGTGCAGGATGAGCTGTGCTGAAGTTGCCCATGTGAAATACCTCAAAGGCCCACACAGCAATACTGACACTTGTGGCCTCTCCTTCCTCCAAGACAGCCAAAAAGTACTAAAACACACGTTCCAGGCAGCCCTTGCATCACCAAGTGTGTCTCAGAATAAATCTTGAGGGCAGGGCTCAGTCTCAGTAGTCTCAGAACTTCCTCAATAGTTCTGTCTCTTGTCTTGGTTTTTATTGCTGGTACAGAAAATGAGTAATTTGTTTGTCCCTACAGCTACTGGAGAACCACACTGCACTCTCCTGGGGACAGCAGGCCCAGACACCATCCACTCCAAGTGGGGAGGGGTGGAAACAGCTTCACCTTGCTGCCCAACAAGTGGACAGAGAAGAGGAAAGAAATTTAGAGGAGCAAAAAGCCCCTGCTGATAAAAGCTCCCATCCTGATTGCTTGGGAACTGCCTGCCTGAAGCAGTATGCTGGTACATACAGCCAAGGAAATGGGAAGCACAGAGGAGTGACAGTACATGTGGTCTTAGATTTCCTGGTAGCACGCTACTTTTATTTTAATGATACAAATAAAACTCAAATGCCAGGCAAGACTGCCTCAGCATTCGAGAAACTCACAACACAGACTGCAGGGACAGAAGATGAGAGCAGCAAGCAATTGGATAAAAGAGAACTTAATGGTAACAGCCACGGCTTCCACCTGTCCCAGCAGCAAGGAGATGCTGCAGGTGCTCCTTGAACATCTCCATGCAAAGTTGGCTGGAGAAAGAGGCATGGGTTGGTATTTACCATCCCATTGCATTTCATTTCTGACTGTAAACCCTGATCCCATGCAGATGAAACAAATGATTTTTTTTCAAGTTGTCTTGCAATATCTATTAAGGGGGAAAAAAGAACCAACACGTTTCTCTTGTTGCTGTTTGCTATTTCAATGCTAGCTACTGCCAGCTCACGGTAATGCAGTGACAAATCTTTTCAGTCTTTCAGAAAAAAAAGTACGTGGAGGTCTTCATATAATTGCAGTCTATTTCAGCATATTTATCTTCATGGGAACCTGAAGATTTCACAGTCTGCTAGACCAGAACTAGCTTGCTGTAAAATAAACTGCTTCACAGAGCCATTCTTTATTAGGTATCTATCACTAACCTGATCTAATAATTCTTTGTGGGAACTGCAATGAAGTGAGAAACAATGTTTCATACACCCATCAGCACTGAGGCAGCTTTAGTGCCTTTGAAGCAGTGATAGCCTGCTCATCCGAGTCAGCCTCTAATGAAATTAAGGAAACCTGCACAGACCCTTAAATCTTACCTGGAACAGCACTACCTTCTAAAGATAGGTCTGCAGTATAGCTGTCATCTGGAAGTTGCTGTTTTAATGGCATCATTCACGGTTCTTGAGGCAGAAATACCATTCTCCAAAGAGTATGTGCTGCAAAAGATGTCCTGAGATGGCCTTTTTTTCACCTCCAGTCAGAAATCAGGTTATTCTCATTCACTTTGTGTTGGAGGCCCATGGAAACACAGCACTAGTGGTGCTACAGATTCTATCCCTCATCACCATTTCTGTGATGGCATATACTGAGTTGGAAGTGATACTGCTATGGTGCTTAAACTCCCACAGCTATAGGCATGGACTGCCCTCTGAAATGCTTCCATGGTCAAGAATCACAGCGCAGTCTTCCCCTAGGAGTCTGCCTTGCAGTCGTCTTCTGTTCCCAAAGAAAGAGCCTTTCCATACCTTCAGACCCGCATTTTCACACAATATTGCAGCCCCCCTTCATTTTATTGCACTGTTTTTCAGTTTTACCCCATGGAGGCATATAAAAATGAGCTTTGGGAAGGCACGAAAGAAATGAAGAGGCGACATCTCTGGATGTTCCCCAGTGGGGCTGGAGGAGAGCACTGTGTCTTGTGTCAGGAATCCTATGGTATAGAAACACCAGACCAGGTAATGGAGCTACTGCTAAGAAGCAGAGAGAAGGAAAATCAATCACCAGTGCAAAACATCAGGGACAGTCATTTCTGCATACACAGATTCAGAAAACACATTAAAAATTTATTTTAAATATATTATAAAAGGAAGTCCATTCAACTTTAAAAACACTAGGCATTCTATCAATGATTCCCAGTTTATGAAAGCTACTACATTAAAGTGCTACAAGTCCTTTACCACCCCCTGATATTAGGCTGTTGGTCCTAATATGCACAGAAATAAATATACACGGATTCAAGAGGCACCATCCAGTTTTACAGATAAAATGCATGCAGTACAAGGTATAGACAAACTTAGATCTTATCACCACGATTCTGAAGAATATCTTTTAAAACCAATTCTCTTCACCACCCTACAGACTAAAGCTATTTGTTGCTTTTATCACAAGGGTAAATACTTTCATCTTTTAGCTTGATCAGGTCTTCTTTTTTTTTTTTTTTTTTTTGAACTCCTCTTGTGGTTGAAGGTCTCATTTGCTTGCTTTCTAATTAGGATTAAAACTTTTTTCCAAGAGTTGAACTAGTAGCTTTGAGACCACAGGATCCAGCGTCTTTAAATAAGACTGCTGGAATCACTAAAGTCCTTTGGGTAATACAGAGGTATCAAGAAAGCTCAAATGCAGTGAGCATAATCAGCTAGCAGAAGCAGAGTTTAAAAATATAGCCATAGGGTTTTAATGAGGATTTCTGTAATATATCATTGCCTAGGTTCATACACAGATCTCCAAGTTAAAGTGTGACAATACAAAGGAACTAACTGAACACCTACTAAGGTAGAAAAATAAAGCACTTAAAGCTAAATCTTACACTGGTTAGGAAATTCCAGCTCACAGACTCACCTTGCTTAGGTGACTCAAGCCTACTGCTTGAATCAAGCCTATTGCTTGATGCACTGAGAAATGGAGCAGGACCTCCTAGTGCTCCTGGCTCCAGCCTGGCTCCCCTTTTACGGTGTATATCCTGTGAAAGGCCTTTCAAACCGGTCTTCACAGATCCTGAAGTAACCTAAAGTTCTTCATCATTTTGGCAATAGTTTGCTAACTATTTAAGAAGCTTGTCATGCTAACTAACTGTTAAAACAAATCTACCTTGCTGCTTCTCAGGTAAGGACCCCTTAGGCACTATCAGGCTCCTTTGTCGCAAGTGCTTAGAAACACAGTAGGTGAGTATGAACTTGAACCACAGCAGTTGGGAACCGATAGCACACTTGGATCCCCTGCTAGCAAAGCCAGACTGTTTCACACAATTTTAACAGCACTCTTCTGACTGAAAGAAAACATTACAGGCTGACTGCTAGAGGCTGGCAGTTCTCTCCAGTCAAAACTATTCAAGTGTCTGTTCGTATCTTGAAAGAATTTAAAATAAAGGCTTCTCCCTTTTTACACCCAGCAGTTATGCAATTGCACAATACAACTTTTAAGAGACCTCCCTCATCTCCCCACAGTGATGCGAGTCAGTAGAGCTACTATACCGATCCTACTATAAGAACAATATGTTCTGCAATACAGGTGGTGCTTGTTTGACTTCAGTGCAGCAGGGAGGAGGAAAGTTTGCTGCCTGGAAATTTTCAGTAAAGGAAAGCAAAGTCTGTGTCATAGACGTTACAGTAAAACAAACCAGGAAGAAAGTTAAGGGGAGAAATTGCTTTCTTGCTACTTCTGTATTAGATTTGAACGTATCCTTTCAAAGTTTCTTAGTGATTGAAACTGTCAACTTTCTGTAAGACACTTCTGCTACAGATCTGATAAGCCCTTGGGACTATTTGTGATTTCCTATTTGGATACTCAGAACATGAAAGGCAGGACCTCACATGCCAGTGAAACTCATTAGTCTTCACCATGAACACCCAAAAGCTAACCAAGACGACCTCTGGTCTAGCTTTATTCATTAGTGATAACGTCCAGCCTACCCACCCCCAAGTCATCAATTACATCAATTTAACAGAGGAAACCCAGGAGCTTCTGAATTACTGTCATCCACACAAATTTTGCACTTACACATTTAAAAAAATGCACACACACAAATTCTGCATGAGTCAAGCTTTCTCATACACCCTCATCCCCTCAGCCCCTTCCCCTCTTCTCTCTTGTCCAGCAAGGCACTAGAAAATGGTTCAAGTTTAAGCATTTGCTGTACATTTACATTTAAAAAGGCACATCTTTATTTTAAGGATGCTGTATTCCCCTTCAGTAAGGCTCACTCTTTCTTCTACTACAATGTGAAAAACAAAGTTATATGCTGAGGCATGAAAAAGGACACCTTGCATACATAAAATCCTCAAACATTACTCTGTAGGCCTTGGAGATTAGCACCTGTATGAAACAACAAGAGCTTCAAGAGCAAATCAAAGTATAATTATGCATCATAACACACATCCAAGGATCTCACTCTTGTCTGGGATTCTGATATTTTAAAGCAGCAGAATTTATGCAGCCATGGAGTGAGGATTTGATTGAATATTTTAAGGAGAAAAAATGAAAAACATTTTGCATTGGATAATCACTGGTATTTAATCTCCATTCTTGGCTTGCATGCAGATATGAAGATTTGCTTATGTATTCATGCTTCAGCAATTTTGCTTACAAATAACCAGACATAATCAGAATAATCAACCAGTTTGCCCAGCAAAGGCCCAATTAAAGATGTAGATGGTGAAATACAGCTTCTATTTCTCAATCAGTGGATGGTTGGCTATATTAAGTCTTCACATTAGTCAGCAAAGCCTCTAGGGTACTGAAACTTATAACTGATGTAAATAAATTAATAGCTCAAAGCCCAGTGAGCCAGTGAGAAATGTACAGAATTTGTGGGGCACTTACAAGTTCAGAACCCCAAATCTTTAGAAAACAAATGAGATCAACAATATTGAGAAGCACCCAGTAGGACCAGTCACCCTAAAGCTCCGGTTTCCACGTACTGTAATTGGTTACTGAAGACAAAATGCCTCAACATCCCCATGTCTTTTGATGCATACTGCTACTATCTGTCCTTTCTCACTCAATTAACATCACTCTGTGGTAAAAGACCTGCTCATTACTGTAGTTCTTTCTGAAGCAAGCGTCCAGTAGGGCAAGCAGCTAGGACTCCAAAGCTCTCTTCACAAGGTGAGTCCAAGTACAAAGCAAGCCATGCATTTTAGAAACAGAAACAAACCCTCTTGTTAGAAAACAAAAACACACAAAGCTGCAAGCAGAACGCCCTACAGTCCACGAACATCACTTGCTGATAGTGTCGCAATTATTAAAAAACAAAAATTGCACTGATCATGGACAAACAGCTTCTTGTTCCACAGGTATTAAAACATTCATAAAGACATTTATTCAGGCCGTCTAGTGATCCACAGTCAGCACTATTAGACTAATGAGAGCATTAATAACTTAAGGAAAGCAAGTCAGACACAAAGCACTGGAAAGCGGTGCTCTCTCCCACAGAAATGAGAAGAGATTCCAATGACAGACATATTGCAGATACTGAGAACATATGATGTCAACTCTGATTGACATTGGTCTCATTTCCATAGCAATAGTGCTGCAGAACTGTCTCAAGGAAGTCTAGATCTTCTTTCCTTTCTTCACTCCCAAAATGTTAGACACTAATACATTTGGCAACTCCACACCCAGCTGCAGTGCAGTGCCCATTTTTCCCCTGCTCTGAGACTGCCTGTACCAGGTGAATTAATAGAGCAGGTCAGATACAGCCTCAGCTGTGAGGATACAAAAGTTGGAAATGATTTTGAACCTCATAGTTAGCGTAACAGATGTTAGAGCTACAGAGGCAGCTAATTCTGTCCTAGTCTGCTCCCAACTTACAGACACAGCTCTATATGACCTCAAATATATCTAAAGCACAGGTAATGATCCCACAGTTGGCAACAGGAGGAAAGGCTTCTTCTGGAGCTCTGCAAAGGTGAGAGCCAACTCCGTCATTTAACAGAAGAGAAAGATATGCCAGAACAGAGCTTTCCTTGCCCAACAAGGAGGTCACATCCATTAACCATGTTTCTCTAGAGACCCAGAGTGCTGTACTGCACCTATCCTGAACACTTGCTGACTTTTACTCTCCCACAGCTGGTTGCATGCTACTTCCCCCTTTAACATTACTAAATGCACAGCTGGACAAATTGTGGGACTTTACCATGAAATGCAACGGCTGCCTTCAGAATAAGATAGCTGATTTACTGTTTTTGCAACAATTTAAAACCAGCATGTTTGTTGTTGTTGTTTTTTTTTTTTTAAACACTCAACTCAGACTTCATACTAATAGCTCTCCATTCATTCTTCAGTGTCAGCATTTTCTTCCAGCTTCAGGGATGAGACAGTTCTGGTTCTGTGTCTGGTAGATCCTGTAGCCAGGCTAGAAGGGTATTACCTTGCACTGCTAACTGACTACACAAGGAACAGGGTGTCAGCTAAACTGGCCCCTTGATTCCACATCTCTACTTAAGCAGCAGGTTTCCAATCACTGGAAACTGTACAGTTCTGCGGATGTTGGGAAAGAAAGGGAGTGTGCATTCCCACAGGCCTAGAACACCACTGACCACAGGACTCATGATTAGAATAAACTACAAACGGATATAAACCAATGGCTAATCCCAGCCCTGACTTAATTATTCTGAATTAATCTGCTCACTCCAGTGAGTTAATCTCTAAAGGAAAAACAAAAGTTGCCTTCACATTTAACTCTAAGAAACCCTAGAGGTCTCCATGATAAAATGGTACTGAACAGAAAGTGAGTTTGGTATCCAAAAATCTTAACTTGTAAGAACTGCGCTCACTTAAAAACTCTGCTGATCTTTCACCTTGAGGATTCAACAGCGAGTGACAAACTGACTGCAAAACAAATGGACCAGAAACCCAGATTCCTCATCACCAATAACTGCAGCAATAACCCCAACACTTGGCTGCACTTCCTCTAGAGCTCTTTCCTTTATCAAAGCTATCATTTGGAAAGTAATAACAGTCAATCTGTTTGAAATATATTTTGATTTCAGGAAAAAAAAAATTATTCATTTCATTTTACATTTTGATGGCCTATTTCTTTTTTATGTCTGTGACATCAGAGAATTAAATTTTGCGTTCAAGATTTTACTTAGATGGAATTTGAAAGATAAAGCACATATTTGGGAATGCTTCAGCAGGTGGTATAGCAGCTACATAAAGTACTGTATTTGAGGGTCCTAGAGAATAAAATCATTTAACACCAGACCCACAAGGGAAATAGAGCAGTTAAAAAATAAAAATAAAATAGTTTGAATCACATTCAGACTCCTCTGAAAACAGAGTTTTTGTTCTCATCTCAGCACAGAAATGGCTCTGGCAAAGCCTTTAGAACTCCACCATTACCAGAAGAGAAGGATGCAGCATCTTCACAATAAAGACTGGCCTGCTAGTTTACCTTCTCCTGAGATTCTCCCTTTTACCTTCATTAACTGTTAAAAAAAAAGGATTCTTAAAAAATTTTTTGTAACCCTCCCCAGTAAAAACTATAATTGTAAAATATATATATAATATATATATATTCTCAGTCTTTTAAAGATCAAGATTTCTGTTAAATTTTTCCAAGATGGTTGAGTTTGTATGTTCAAATATCCACTGCTGTGTTGGAGACGAAGGATTGCAGCTGTTCATAAAGATCTTTCGGTCACTCTCACTGCAGTCCATACAGCTGCTGCTTACTGGATGGTAGAGGGTCTTGTCCTGGAGAAGATACATTTTGTGAGGTTGCTAAGCAGAGAAGCACAGCTAATTTAAAACCAACCGAAACGAGACTTAAAAACCAAGGCAAGACACTTCATCACTTGAATGTATCCAAATAAGTTGTTCTGCGCTTTACTGTTTGGCAAGTATTACCTCAATTTCCACCCCATGCGATGATATTGAGAGCCCAATCCTAACAATTGCACTGGGAAGCTCAGAACCTATTTCTGCAGGCAGGTTCTGCAGTCTCCAGGCTCACACCCTGTTTCAGTCACTCTGCAGCACTGTGCATATGGACTGCAAGGACTCGGACATGGCATTTAATCAAGAACTTACTTACCTGTCTGAAACAAAAGCACTGCTTAGTAGGAAGATGAATAAATCCTTATCTACTTTTGGCATGACCTTCTAGTGTTTAGAACAAACCAATAAGCACAGCACATCTCTTTGCAAACAGGTTTTGCAAGGGCATTACATTATCTCACTTCCAGCAGCAGACAGGACTGCAAGGACAACATCCTTCTGCTTAGCAAGCCCTGGAGAAGAACTGGTTACCATTTCTAACCAGTGAAGAAGGGCAGCAACCTCTTTCTAATCAAAGGTAATTAGTGGCACAACGACAACAGATGAAGAGTCAACTAAGACTTGGGTGGTGTCATTTTAAAGAGACTTAGGTGACTATAGGCAATTTGACACCTTATACATGCATGCACACACACACACACACACACACACACACTCACACACACACAAACTCACTTTTCGGTATCTCCAGAGCTGGTTCCCCTTCATTCCATGACAGTCATAGAGGGTCACAGGGCTGCTGTGGGAAATGGCATCAAAACAAAACTTCTTGGTGTGCTGAGGATCCCCAGGACGGATGTCTTCTCTCCAGCTAAATGTGAATACCTGCTAGGACAAGCATGAACCTCAGGATGGTAGCAGACAGTCCTTTCACCAGCAGAATGACATTCCCTTCTTTGCCCACAGGGTGGGGGTTGCTTCAAGAAAGGACAAAACTATCCTAGAGAAAAACTGCTTCCACCTCTGGGGACAGGGACTGCTAATGAGGGGAGTCTATAACAGCTACCACGTGGACTGCCACACAGCATGCTAAATGAGTCTGTGCTGCTGCAAACTGCCATGCTAGTTAAGCTTGGGTACTAATGGCAGACTTGAATGTCTCTGCATTGCAGACATACATCAAGGATTAAGTGAGCAGCTGACCAATTACAGCACTTCACAGTTAGCAAAAACAGGGAAGAGCTACGGGAGCTCTGAGTTAACACTGGCAGTAAATATTCAAGTCTACATACACAGTCTGCAGTCGCCTTGAGAATAGTTTGCCCCATGCCTTATAACACAAGAAAACAGGAGGTTTACAGCTCCCCACCCCACTCCACTGAACTGTCAGAAGGGTTAACACCAGGGCAGTGCTTCCTCGTGCTCCCTATTGACCTTGCAATGATCTCTCAGCCTTCCTAGACCTCTTTGTTGGGGTAAAGTAAAAGAAGGGATATACTAGAGGAAAGAAAAAGGGTTTTATCTCTAGTAACTAGGCATAACCTATCAATGCCTGGCCAAATCATAGCTTTAATGGAAGCTGCTGGATGCCAGCATATCCCTTCTATACGGTGCTGCAGGAATATGGGCCAGCACACAATCCCTCATGGCCCTCACTGGGAAGTGGCTGTTTTGGGGCTCCCTTTAGAGCCAGGTAGGGGATCAGTCTTTTCCTCAGAGAGATCTCATGGAACACTAAGATAAACCAGTAATGAATGGAGTGCTGCTATTTGATGCAGTATGGCCAAAAAACTTCTGCACAAAGCAGCCTTGTTCCCATCTCCCTTTAGACCTCTCTTGTGAGAGAAATTACCATAATCATTGAGGTTCAAGGCTACACAAAAGTCCAAAACACATTCTCTTCCTAAACATAAGCCAACACTAATTGCTGAAGATCCTCCTGACACAACAGAGGCTTAGTTTTGGACTGTGTCAGAGTAAATTGGTTTCCAGTTTTCATGCATCAAAATTGATAGGCAGCAGCCCTTTATCTCCCACTGAAGTCATTGCCCTGAAGAGTTACGTATGGCTCAGTCATAACGGCATTGTTTTCTAGATCTTTTCTCAGCCCAGTTGCTACAGTTTAGACAAACTAATATTTCCCTCTCTTCTCTTACAATAAAACTGTCGTTTCTGGCACTTTATATGTTGAGAGGGTGAATCTATAGCCTGGACGGTTTCATCTCTTTCCAGCAGTGGTTGGGTGTTTATAATGCATTTGCCTCCTGTCAGAAGGATGATAGTAAGTGGTTATTGAATGCTTCTGCAGGCTCATTAATATGCATGACGCTCCTCTATCACTTCTTTCAGCACAACCTTTGAAGTTAATATTCACTTTGTTACATATTACAGCTGCCTTGTTACTGGTTTCTTTCATTATTTTGGCACATTGTTTTCTTGTGCTTTCTTTTGTTCACCCTGAGAACTTCAAAGCAGAGGTAAAAGCTCTGCATGAAGGCTGCCAGACTGCAGACCCTGCCGCAAGCACGTCACATCCTGCTGCCAAGCCCATCAGATGCAATGTGCACGTGAGCCTTGGGTGCACAGCACTCTCCCTTCACCTGACAGTTCTACAACAGCCCTGCTTTGCATTTACCTGTTGTTGCAACTCCTGCTCCCCAGATTTATTTAGGAGCAGACAAGTGATCAGAGGGACTGTTACCTGCACGTTGTTCCATGCTGCCTCTCCTCTGTCCTTCACGCAGCTTTCCAGCCTCAGCGGGGATCCCAGAGATCCATGTTTAGTGTCCACACACAGCCCAGTTCCTACGTTGCGTATCTGAAATATTAAATTAGTGCTCAAATCTCCTCTTATCAAGTGACAGCCAACAGGAAAGAAGGCTTAAACTGCTTCAAATAACAGCAGCATTTGTATGAATACAGTTTTAAGATTTTTCACTTAACTACATATCTGAGCTGGCAGGTAACAGCTAGAAGAAAGTACAAACCCCAGATGAACCCATCAGGAGACAGCTGTAAAATAACCTGCAGGTCACAGCAAAAACCATCAGCTCTACAACTGCAGAGCCCACTGTGTTGTTATGTGTAACAATTCAATACCTCACCACTGGGGTGACTCTTTCAAAAACAAAGATGTCTTTCCTGGTTTTCAGATGTGGAAATGAAGGTGCAGAGTAGCTCAGAACAGTTGTACAGCCCTTTGGAAATATAAGATTCCTACTATCGCTCAGCTGCCCCCTCCTTCCAGTTCACCCTACTGCCATGTTCTGCCTTTGTCTAGGTATGCAGCATGCAGACCAAACCAAGTCCCTTTTTTGTTTTGTTTGTATTTGCACGCTAATAGAAGCTGCTGCTTAACTGCTTTCATCAATTAAACCTACGTAACAGTATGGGAATTCTGGTCTTTGAAACATATCAGGCGGGCTCTTTAAATACTTGCTTGTCACACCAAACCAGTACTGGAGCACAGGGCTAAGGCAACTTCAATGCCCTAAACTGAGCGTGCTTGCCCACGGCAGGTTTCAGAGCACAAACTTGCCTCTCCCCAGGCAGCTGCAGGAGGCTCCACCGGTGGGTAAAACTTGGGCAAGTCCCATGCAACCTCACTCATGAACCACTTGAAGCTCTTGCAGTTGAGGTTGTTGCGGAGTTCCTTCTGAGCTGTGACGTCCCCTGCAGAAAGATGCCGGTACTCCGGTCTGCGCTGGTAGATGTACTCTGCGTACTCGTCCATCCACACCTCAGCAACCCGCTTCAGATTCTGTGTGGGTAATTGCCATGTGTGAAAACGAAGGGGAGAAACACATGAGAACTCTCTGCACAAACTACTGCCATTAGCATTCAGCACAGCTCTCCTGTTTTAGCTCAGAAAGGATTTTCATTCACATCCACTCTCTCTCTCCGGCTTTAGGACAAAGATTATTTTTATTATTCTCTAGTTCCAAGGGATTTTTAGAAAGATATTTTCAGCTGAGGTCAAAAAGAATCCTGGCACTTAGCCATTATATCTAGCGCCTTGTGGTTCAGAAAAACAACATTAATCAAAAGTTGTTTTGTTATTTTTTTCCAAAAAAGAAGCAAGTCAGAGAATGATGCTGGTAAATTCCACTGGCCATTCAAAGCTCCCTGACAAATTGTTCTTTCTTAAATATTCCCTGTTACATTTTATATTCACCTAAGAACTGGATTTGCACTACTCCCTGATAGAAAGCTTCAGTTTACAGTATTCTTTCTTACCACTATTTTCTTTCATGGCTTAAAAAACTATTTAAGAGTAACTCCAGGATACAGTAGGAGTACACCTCTTTCAGGTGACCCTTAAGAACAGAAGCAAAGGGTTTATTTCCTGGCAGCGGTATGTTTCACACTGCTCTGCACAACAACCCCACAAAAATAAAACCAACAGGAACAAAAGAACGCAACACAGACTTGAGCTGTTCGAATCACTCAATCAACTGTTGGACCTTGGACTGCTCTCTGGCAACACGAGCTACTTTCCTGGTGCCACACAGCAATGTGTTGCATGCAGCCATGACTGCAGTGACCCCTCAGCATTGTCCAACTTACCTGATGGCAGCCAGCCCTGCAGTGGTCAGATGCTGCCAAAAAAACCAAGGATGTTAAGAATGAACAGTGCTCCCCTGCCCTGAGTTCAGCCTACACAAGACAAGAACAGGCGTTCATCTCAAGATGACTTTAATAAGTCATAAGACATAGCCTTCCCTGCGCCTGCCCACCAGTGCCTTCCTGCACTGAGGGTATACAAGAGTCAAATGCTGAATCAAAAGAAATACAGCTCCTTCCTGAAGGGATGGCACAGACAGGAGAGTGCTCTGTTCCTCTGATAGGCCATTTCTGGGCTAAGCAATAAATCCAAATCTCTAACTAGGCTGATGCTATTAAACTGAGAAACATTGCAGCACTTTGCAAGCCCTAAGACTGCAGAGCAGCAGGGTACTTTTTTGTGGTTTGTAGCTTTGAAGCCTTCCTGCTCCTATGATTTTTTTCTCCCACCAGAGGGCAATGCAATTCCTTCTCAATTTGAGAAATTAATTGGACAAAACCAGTGCACAACAAGTAAAGGCTTTTTCCTCTTTGGGCTATGCTAGATTAAGAAATAAGATGCCACAGAACTTTGCATTGTGGAGAATTACAGTTTGCTCATTTAGTGGTTTGCGACGCTTGAAATGGAGAGGTCTTTTCAATCACCAAAACACAATCAGCACTCTGAAGCATGCTGCTCTTTGAGAACACAACTAAAATGACTGAAGTATTATACAAATAAAGATGTTATCTTGTTTTTTAAATTGGTGATTCCATACCCTGTGCTTGACTCTCTCACCATCTAGCAATGGATGGTATTTTAAGCACAGCAGCTGTCTGCACATGACTCTGCAGTTCCCCTAGACTCTCATCTTTTTTTGTTAGATGTCTGCTTCTGCAAAAATTGCCCAGTTTGACCCCTGTGAATGTACAGCTTGAGTATAACAAGCCTAAATTTGGCTCTACAAATGTGGCATGGTCACACTGGGGTCAGACATCCCTCATAGCCTAAAAGGTAAAGAAAACGGAAGAACTTTGCTTTACAAAACCTCCCCACAAGCGGGTGTCTGATCATGTGCAGGATGGGGAGAACATCACTGCCACTTACTCTTGCCAGGCTGACTCCTGTTGGAACCTTGTAAGGAACGTATTTTCTGTAAATATGACCAACTCTAGAGCAAGGGATGTCCTCCATACGACCCCCGCACATCCATACCTGTGAAACAGCAGAGATACAGATTCACTCCTGGTTATATGGAGGGAGAAAAAAAGGTTTCAAGTTATGAAGAAGCTTAATGCAAAACTTTATTATTATTTTTACCTTACAGTACATTCTTTGAAACATCCTCCCTCTTTGCTTTAGTCTCAAATCCTTCAACTACCTGCTTAGAGCCATGCAAGCCTTGATTTAGAGCAAGTTTTATCAAGCCCAATGGCTGATAAACAGTTTAATTTTGCATTCCTTAGAGAGAAGAACAGAAAGAAAAGTCCAAGCACACAGCACACTTTAAATTGCCACAGCAGTTAAAATGGACTGCCATATACGATCCTGGGGTAGGCTACAGTGCCATCTCTCAGTACTAGTTCTGTCATATACAGAATGCTCCAGGGAATACACGAGCCTGCTTAGGTGTCAGAGGGCAAAAAAACCTGCTACTTTACGCTGTGGTTATCACTGCAAAGTCTGGGATATCACTTACATAGTTTTACTGCTGACAGGCAACCATTGGTTTTGCAGCCTTACAATTAAGCAGAAATCTCTTCCTGATGAAAACATAATTAAAAACATTCTCAGAAAGCTGATGAAACACACTGCTAGTTAAAGATGATTACACTGCTGCTTGACTTGTGGCTACATTATGCCCAAAAGTTTCCTTCCCCATCTGGGAAGATCTCACTACGTGCAAACAGTCTGCAACAACTTTCTATTATTCCTCATTTATAGCGTGGATGGAGTCATTTTGCCCAAGCAACCGAAACCAAAGGATGTTTTCTGCAACACCTAATCTACTCTGTTAGGTTTAAGAAATATATTCCTACCTGCTTCCAGAGATACCTAATCAATAGTGAAAGTATCCTTCACTCTGGAAGACAAATGATTTTCCGAATTCCTGGAGCATGACATTGCCATGCCCTTCGCTTTGTCCCTAGATCTTACGTTAATACCCCCAAGGCAGCAGTATTAAAGGCGGCCTGCTGGTGCTGCAAGCTGATGCAGAGCTCTTGATCTCTCCATTCACTGTGGCTAATTTGAGGCACCGCAGTTCACTGTACAATGAGCTTAGTCAACAGCTTCACATATAGCAGGCAATTCCATTAATATTCTATGGTGACAATATTAAATACTTAGCTTGGAAGAGAAATATTTGGCCAAGGCTGCTGCATAATTATTAACTCTGACACTAAAGTCCTCTGGTGTTTCAGCTCTGTCTACTGGCCCTAATAATTACAGTCATTTGCTGACTGTGTATAACTTGATGGGGGTTGGTTGCTCTCCATTAGTGGAATATTTTTCACAGGCAACTTCTAAAGTTCAAGGTACTTAATTACATGTCATTACAGTGAAAGAAAGACAAGAAGTTGACAAACACTCCTTCTACAGAATTTCATTCCTTTTGTCCCTGCTGTGTCTTGAGAGTCTGGTAAAGAAGAGATGCAGATGAAAAAGAATCTTCTTCCAGCTTCTGTGAAGTTTGTGGTGGAATCAAAAATGCTTCCCATCCCATAGCTGCTGTGCTTTTTATTACAAAGGGCCATGATATGATTTCTTCTGCTAGGAAATTAACAGACTGAGAAAACAAGAATTTGGAGATGTTTTGTGTTTGTACGACAAAAATGGTTTGTACAAAACTGTAAGATCTGCAGCATATGTGTCCAGAACCTGGGAACTATTAAATCTGCAGGGACAGCTGAAAAAGCCTAGAACTTAGCTGCATAAGCAGAAACATTCCCCAACAACCTGCATTTTTATACCGTACACTGCAGCCAGCAACAAGAAAGTCCTATTGGTTCAAAAGTAGCTGCATTTTAGCATAATGCATGCGTGAATGAAAATACCAGCTTGTTGTCCTTGCTGACAGCCCGAACGATTCCTTAAGGAAAGGCTTTCAGTTGGGCAATTGCAAATACACATCCCTGAAAACACAACTGCTCTAAGTAACGGCAGAAAGCAACTGCTGCAGTCAGCATGCAGCTAGAGGAAAGAGCTCTATCCTTGTACTGCAGGTCTTGTGGTGCAACGCAGACAGCACTCATCTATAAAAGCATACGGGAAGCCGGGCAGAATGGTGAGAACATTGGGCCAGGAGCTCCTCACTGACTCTCCATAAGATACTACTTGAACACATGCAGTGATATGTTAAGAAAAGCTACTGAACAAGGAAAGTCTAACATCAGTTCTACAGCTGTTTTTTTCTAATTGTGATTTAAAACATTTACTCCCCAGTGATGCTGTACCAATGCTGCATGGAGCCAATGGCAAACTTCCCAATTCCTGGCAGCAGACCTCAGTGACCCTTCCAACGTACTTTGCCAGCTCAGTGCTTTACTATTGTCTCGTGCTGCAAGTGACAGCACGCTTGTGGTACAAATCTAATTTTAAAAGCATAGTCTCTATTCATTCATTGCTGCTTTGATTTATTTTATTAGTGAGCTTCTTTGTGTGGTGACAGAACTCATTACAACCCTCATAAAGACAATTACCAGTCCTTATCTATAAAACTGGCAGAAAGGAGAGAGGGAAAGAGTGTGACGTGCATCAGCAAAACACTGCAAACAAAAGCATTAGGACGCTGGAGCTAAAGGTCAAGGGAATCGCATCCAAGGGTCTGTCCAGGAATAACTGCAAGGGAAGCAAACCCAAAATAGCTGTGTGCTGAGAGCTGCACTTCCACTCAGTTGGCAGCATTTGGTTGTTTTGGAACAAGGGTACAGTTCACAGGCATGACACATCAGAACTTGCACTGCTAAAAATACAGCACTGCTGAACAGCTGAAGCAGCGCTGTTCTGTGGGGAGCACCTCACAGTGACACCGGCTGTCACTTACTGCCGCCTTCTCTCTCGGCCAAAAGCAGCCAGCTTTTTTGGGGGGTGTTGTTTTATAGAGGGGTGAGCTAGTGACTCACCTCTCCAGTTGGCACGACAGTAAACACGGGAGCCTGGATTTGATGCACTTAATTTCCAACAGCCATTTACTAGAAGATCGTAAGAACAAGAATCAGAGCTGGTCAGGCAGGCAGGGCTCTATAAAATGACCTGATCAGATCTCATTAGGAGAAAACAGGAAATTTCTCTTCCTCCTCAGGCACAGTTTTACCCATCTACATTCTGAGTTTGGAATCCGGCAGCTGACAGCTCTGCTGGAATTAGCTGAAAACCTGGCTATGCTGAGGTCGATGGGAACGCTGCAACAGTTTTTGGAGGCCACAGACTCACTCTAATCATAAAATCACATACAGAAGAAGTAAAATAACAGCACAGGTGATATTGTTTCTGTCTTCCTGGCAGCCTGGAGAGCTATAACTCCATATTCATAGAATGACTCAAGAGCCTTTGACTTAGCTAGTGTGCTATGAAAGCATGAGATAATAACACCACCTATTCTCTGCATGGGAATGTTATGCTGATCCAATTCCCGTTCTGCCATTTCAGAAAACAATGTCACATAAGCGAGCTGAACCTCTCCTCAAAAACACACCGATACAATACCACAGTTGGTGTGAGAACACAAATTATCTGGGTGTACAAGGTTTATGCCTCCCAAGACAGGAATAAAACAAAACAAAACCACACAAAAGAATGAGTCAAGCCTTGAAAAGAAAGCTGCTTCTGCAAGAAACAGCAAAAATAAAGATCACGGGGTGCACCAACGGAGAGAAGCTGGCTGGTTGTCTGAGCACACACTGAAAGGAGGGAAGAAAAGGGCACGGTGGATGAGTCCAGGGGGTTCTCTGCATGACAAGGTAAGTGAGAGGATGAAAGCAAGGGCAAATAGTAACTCAGGAAAACATTAATTCTCTGTACTGCAAGCATCAGCTGCCACTGTATCTGGGACTGACTGCCCTACAAAAGACTGAGAAAGGCGCTGGGATCTGTGCACGTGCACATCTTCTCTTGCACTATACAGACCAGCGCAGCCCTTCCTCGTCTACTCGAACATTAAGGAGTAATGTAGCAGACAGCACTTTCCAGTAGTCACGTTTCACGGGGGGACAGGGAGTGCTGTGCACTCATTCTCCTGCTGGTGCGAGAGTACACGGATATTTGAGCTGAGCACACAGGATGAACTGAGACCAAAACCTGACAGTCTGATCTCTGTGCCAGCAGGACAGAGGAAGAGGAAAGAAGCCACTCTTTGCTGAAGCAGAGAGCCTTAGAATTAATGAATATGCTGTCTTTACAACAAACCAACAAAAGAAAACAGAATGCCAGTCTGCTTCAGTGTGGGCAAATGTGAGCTGCTCCTTCATTTCTAACCCAGAAATTCCTATTGGGATGGACTGAGACTGCAAGCCAGCATTTACAGATGGACCCCAATTAGAAAGTTTGTTTCTAATTCAAATTTTGCTTAATTTTTTTTTTTTTTTTCCATCCCCACAGTATGCTATGTTTCGTAGTGAAGTTTTTGCACGCATTTAATCCAAGGAACAGGTGTTTTATTAATGGAATTTGATTCATTCCATGGTTAAATGCTTTCTGAGGTGCAAAAGACTCATAGTTTCTGTGTTGGCTTGCCTTCAGCCTGAATATTTCTTCTCTGAAGGAAGCACAGCCAGCTGATGACAGAAATACATACGATCTCAAAACAGAAAGGCAAGAAGCTCCTAAATAAACTTGTTTATTTGCAGTCTCTCAGCAACAGAGCCCTGGATTTTAAAATAAATGCAAAAAACCATATAGCCTACGTGTGGAAAAAAAAATATATATATATATATATTTGAGGAAAAAAGAAATCTGCTCCTGGTGAGACTTGAGAAGGCCAGAACTGATGCAGCAGTTCAAAAACCAACAGCACAACACAGTACTGCACCCACAGCTCCCAGGCAGAGGAATGGGTTCTTTGTTAAAGCTGAGCTGTACATTTGGCACAAGTCTGAATTTGCATTAAATAATAAATAGTGCAAAAAGAGTTAACCCATGTCTAAACCCAGAGTTAAATTATTTGATGACGTCCCTCTACAAAATCTCAGTTTGCTTCTGAAGGTAAAACTGCAGCTCTAAGCTCACCAGGAAATGTCACGGCTTCATAAATTTTATGAACAAACCTTCTATTCTTGCAATTCCAGCAGAATTATTAAATCTATCAGCCACAAATGAATGTATCAATTTATCTTAATTTCTGAAAATATACTGAGCCTCTTTCAGCTAAAACTTCATTTTTCTGTTGCACAATGAAAGAAAAGAAGAGGGTCTTTGCAGAGATTAATTAAAGCAAATTTATCCCTCCATAAATTACCGTCTCTGGACTGAAATAAAACACAGCGTGTTTCAGAGAGGATAAGCAAACAGATGAATGAAGCAGTCTTATTTCCTGCAGATCAAGCAGCACGGCTGTCTGCCGTGGCACCAGAGACAAAGGGCTTGCCCTGCTGCTGTCATCACTCTTGGAAACCAGCATTTTCCAAAAGGGCGGAGGAAAAGAGGCTGAATACTGTCACAACCCCTCCTGCAGAGAATGACAACGTTACACTATTTCATTACACGCAACACAAAGAATAAATAGCTCCAACTGTAATGACATCCCCAAAGAGGGAGTCCCTCCTCCCTTTCTGCTGCTGTTACATAAGACAAGGGACCTCCACCACGGCTTTACTGATGAATTTTGTGAGCAAACAATGGAAGAAAAAAAACTTTGCTGTATGGTAATACATGGTACATACGCATAGTAATATGGTTTGCTGAATATAATTTAATATGCCTTTGAATTGCACAGAGGCACTGAGATCTAAGAATCTCATTTTGTTAGAGATCACCCATGCCTGTTTGTCAGGGAGACAGATGAGGAACTTCAGCTGCTGAAATTGCACGCTGTGCTATCATTGCTCCTGCCTTCTGGCCCCATACCAAGGCCAACTACCTTAGTTCAGTGGCATTCATACACTTAGAAGTTTATATATTCGATCGCTGAAAGAGAAACCACACAGTGGCCCAACAGAGTTTAATGTGAAAATTTTTACTTAATTCTCTACAGGCTATGGGAAGGATTCTCACCATGAAGAGAAGAACAGCCACGTGCCTTTGGTGATCTGGGGCATCCCAGTGGGCTTCCTACACGCATTTCAGAGTGTCATACTCCAAGATAACATAGGTATCAGTGGTCTTTGTAGGCCATAATGGCTCACTGCCATTAGTGTGCACTTTTGGTCAGCTAACTTGTTTCAGAGCCCTCAAACCAAACAGTTTGGACAATCAGTAACAGAACTGTCCTTAAGGCAGGCAGATAATGATACGAAGCTGTTGCCAGCAGAAGTGTTATTATTGCAATTGCCGAGCGTTTTTCCCAGAGTAATTAATAGGCTCCGTTCCTTGCAGCCAGGAGTCAGATGGATTGACTACAGACAGTAAGTTGCTCTCAGCTCTGGGAACTCAACCTCAGGATGGAGGCACTCAACCAGGCAGACAATGAGATGCTTGGATCTCTTTTACTCAAAGAGACCATTTCATCTTCTTGCTAGAGTGAGTGCAGAAAGCCTACCAGTAACAGATAGCTCCATGCAAGCTGACTTACCCTTGCTGGGAAGAGCATATGCATCTGAAGCTGTGACCACAAAGCAGAGGCACCCCAGCTAATGCTCCAAAACTGACCCTCACAAGTGACTGGTGACATCACTGTCTCGTCTGCATACTGTCTTACTTACTCCCAGTTCTTTCACCTTTAGTTGCACGCAAAAGCAAGGACAAGATAGAACATTCACATTCTGAGCCTCAGAACAGTTCTTACTTTTCAAAACAAAAGGAATTTCCAGAGAACATAGCTCACCTTAAAGGATATTTCATACTGCTCTCCTCCCCATATCTCCAGACCTGCATCATACCCTCCCAGCTCCCAGAACCACTTTCTATCGACTGCAAACAGTCCTCCAGCCATTACAGGAGACCTTAAGGAAAAACCAGACTCCATATTACAAACATATTCAAAGACACAGATCTCCAGCTAAACATTTAAAAAACAAAGCAAGATTTCACAATATTCTTTCCATCACTCAGTGTTCACGGTGCATTTGCAGTCCTTTAGGAACAAGCAATTGCTTTTGCATTAGCTATTAATTTCCCAGTTGCAAGTGGAGGACTAGACTAGGCTCCTCTCAGAACCAGTAAGTGCCTCTCCTCCAAACAGAAAGAGTTCACACCATTAAGTGACAGGACGGAACCTCTCCCAGAGGGACCCACATGCTGCACTTGTGGTGTTCTCTGTCTCAGTAATACGATCAAGTCATTGAGATTGGCCTCAAAAGGTGTTTGTGTTTGGTTGTTTTTTTTTTTTGCTGCAGAAGTAAAAAGGACAGCAGAACTGTCTCAATGTTGGCAAGCACAGCAACAGCAGAACATAACTTGATCACAGATTTACTTCTGCAGTGCACTGCAATCATCAAAATTGCTGTAATTATTCTGCTAGGTTTTCTTCTCCTCCCACCTGGGAATGACATATAAGCTGCCACCAGTTTGTTGTTTTTGGCAGAGCACTAAGGATACTAAGTTATGTTTGAAAGATCTCAGTAATAAATGACCACATTAAATGTTATACATTACAGTTTCAAATGAAATGTTAACTTCTGCTGGAATTAAGGTGGCAAAAAATAGCAATGGAAAGGAGAGTGTTCACAGCTACTACACAATGCGTTTCTTTTAAATCAGCAAAGCAAACAGCTGCCAAAAAGCAAGTAGCTCACAATCAGCTTCTGGCTTCCAGTACACCGAGGTGTAAACCAACCCTGTGACAGGGTGTTGTGTTGTTTAGCCAGCTCTTAGCACACTGCATTTCAGTCACTTACTCAAATGGGTCACTGGGATCGAGTTTCTGTAACTCAGGAGGAATAGGGATCCTCTTGTAATACATCTCCCAGTCAAATGCACCTCGCATTGCATCTCCAGCCTGAGTCTCATATCCAAAGTGGTCATGATCAATAACATCAATCATGGGACAAACGATAGTCTTGCGGTTTCGGGCAATGCGATCTGAAGATTGGAGAAAGATGTTAGAAAACCTGAGCCAGTTGGTTCTTCGACCATGAAAGCATAGAAAAAAAACATCAAAATATGCAGTTGTCCAGATACAGCTTCTCTCCCTTTCTCCGTTTCATTCTCTTTTGAGCAGGTACTTCAATTTATATCAATTTATCTGGTGTTTCTGGGACAATCGAGATATCCAAGCTAAAACTATGCAAATAAAAACATTAGGCACTCATCCTATTGCTGACATCAATCCGAGGCAGAACAGAAAGACGCAGCTGCACCACCACAGATACTTCAACCACCAGGTTAAAAAAACACCAATCCTGTAATTACTTCGTTAGTGGTCCTCATTTTAACGAGCGACCGCAACGTGAACCCTTCTGCACTGATTCCAACGGAGGGCAATAACCCATTGTACCACCTCGTTTTAATTGCTGTGCCAGAATCTGGCAGGAAGTGATCCAGACTAATGGCATAAGTGCTCTCAGCAGGCTCCAGAAACGCAACGCACCTCCTCCCCTCTGCCTTTTCTTCCAATCAAATAATAGACGACAGGATTAATTCCTGCATAAACATCTGGAACTTCTTAAATACTTTATTACCAAGTAGGTCTCCTGTTGGAAGTTAACTTTCAGAGCAGAGGCGACAAACGGTGTTTTGGTTTCCAATGCAAGTCAAACAGAAATCCTTACTATGCTTTAAAACTATAGCACACCACACATGTTCTCATTTAAATGGCATCTGAACTAATTCTGTCCTCCCTCTCTCGGGCTCAAAAAGCTGCAAATGCTTTACATTGTTGTGAAAGTAACATTATCATCATCCAACAGTCCTGCTGACAAGTCTGATTTCTTTGTTAAACCTCAAAGAGCTGTGACAGGTCACTTGCAAAAGGGTTGTAAAGAGTTTGGTACTCTGTAGGGCAAAGTTTCTTCTTTCAGATAGCATTGTATCTGACAGCTAAAGCGAACTGGGTACTGTGAGACACCCACTCTAAATAACATGGGTAGAGCAGCAGGTACAGCTGGGAATTCTGAATCTATAGGAGGGCACAGACCACAGAAAACACACCCATCCAAAACAAGCACAAAATCCAGATGGCATCATCCCACCCAGCTGAGCGCTGCAAAAAGAAACAAAAAAGGGAGCTTGCCACTTAAACAGAGGCCTCCTCAAGAAGCACCTGGCTAAAGGTGATGCTGGCCAGAGGCACAGAAGGCACTGCCCTTGCAATTAGTCATCCTTGGAAAGAACTGGCATTGTAAAAGTGATGCTTCTTCCTTAAAGATGAAGCACTGCCTTGAAAGGACTAATCATTTCCACAAATACATACCAGCAGCCATTACTCAAAAGAAGTATTTTCCACAGGCTTACAGACTATGAAGTTGAATACAGTTTTACAGGAGAAAAAAAATGGAAGCTACTTAAAAACTGTACATAAAGATCTTTTCTGAAGCATAAAGCAATTACTTTCTGCAAGCTGCTGAGTGACCACGTAATAGTTTACTCTTCTAACACGCTGTAAGTTATTTAATACTTCATTTAGTGAGGAAACAAAAGAAGAATATGATCTTTGCTCTTTAATTAATCAAAGCTTATTACAGTACCATTGTACAGCCTAGCACAGAAAAAAATCTTGTGGTAAAAGTTGCAAGTTGCCAACACTTTACTTTAGTCTTGCGGTTAAGTGTTGCTGGGTTTTGTTTCCCCTCCTTTAAAGATATTTCATGTTCTTTTTGTTCACTTACTCTCAGCACAAGGAGCCAGCAGCAGGTGGAAATAAAATACACTCAGCACTGATATCTGTCACCACCTCTACAGCAGCTCAGCCATGTACAACACGACACCTCCATGCATACCTAACAGAGGTGGCAGCCAGTTCACGTTGGCCTCGCAATGGGAATCCAAGAAGGTGATAACATCTCCTATTGCCACAGAGGCCCCCAGCATCCGAGTTCTTATCAGCCCTTCCCTCTTCTTGGTTCGGAGGATTCTTACATTTGGGAACTGGGCCATATAATCTTCCAGGCGTTTCTTCAGGTGTTCTGTATGAAAAATGAGAAAATAAAACACTCACAAATAAATTCTTTAAGATGCAGTTCTCTTCTTTACCAGAAAAGAATGCCTTTGGAAATAGGTTCTGAATGCTTAACAAATGCACTAATAGGAAAGAAGAAATAAGAATACTTTGGTTGAAATCTGAGGTTTAAACATAACTTCATAATCAAGACTTCTGAAGATGCTCTCAAACTTTAGGAGTAATTAAAGAAAAAAAAACAAGGAAGAACCAGAAGAAGATGGAAGAGTGAGGGGTGAAAAAAGAAAGCAGCAGAGAAAGGGAAAAAGGAATAAGAAGCCAGCAGACGTCTAGGAGAACTCTATCAGAACAGACCGCAAGGAGTCACGGGCATTCTGCAGAAAAACATAATGAAGCCTAGAAGAGATGCAGAACAATTCACTTTTAGGAGTAAACTGCACTCAGTGCATTTAAATTGTGTTTGGTTTCTTCAGAGCACAAGACATGACCACCCGCTTATGCTTAAATAAAAAAGAGCAAAAGCCCAGCCAGGTACCCTGCAAGGCAGGCACAGCCTCCCTGTGCATTTGGATGGCTACAGAAAACACTTATCAGAGATACGTGCATTTAAATATGGCAATATTTATGTTACTGAATAGAGACTGGAGCCATGTTTGAAATTGAAATGGTGCTTGCGGTCACCATGAATAACAAGAATTGAAAGAGGAAAACTGCAGACAGATGACTGAGTGATCAAAACAATGGGCAGCTTGTTTAGATGCTGAAATAGAAAGCTTGGTCTACACAAAAACTGAGGGCACAAGCTGTCTTTACATCAAAGAGCAAAACACCAAAGAAAATCCTAAAAATAGGCTCAGAGCTGATGCTGGCCTGGTTGCTAATGGGTGGATCTTAGCAGCTGAAGTTCTGACTTACTTGGCAGCAAAGCCCATTCCCTG
This sequence comes from Meleagris gallopavo, assembly GCF_905368555.1. NCBI lineage: Eukaryota > Metazoa > Chordata > Aves > Galliformes > Phasianidae > Meleagris > Meleagris gallopavo. The sequence goes on from NC_139418.1 coordinate 11,749,352, forward strand.
CGTGCCAGGAGCCGTCCATTATCACGCTGTATTACCTGCTGCCATCCAGTGCTGATCAAGGAGATGAGCCTCTTTCAGCAAAAGCCAGTCCGTTCTATCCAAGCAATTAACTAACCTTAAGTCTCATACACTAAATGGAAGCCATCGTTCACATCCAAATAACCCCACAGGTTTATTTGCCTTGACCACGGGGAACACAGCAGCACATTGTTGACTCCTAGCTGCGGGGAGGTGCAGCACGTCGTCCATGCGATGTGCACACAGTGCTCCTCTGCTTCCAAGCAGGCACGGAAAGGCAGGGGCTGAAAAGGCAGATGGGGTGAAAGCACTCTTCATCAGGGTGCCAGGGAAGCCCAGTAGTGGAATAGCTCCTCAGAAAGAGCAAAAGGGTAAATAAACGTCACCAAGTCTCGAGCTCTCCTGCATGGTGCTGACCCAGTAATTATGCTGTAGGGTTTTATCTAGCGGGGGAAGAAAACAGGCAAAATCCCTATGCCTGCCGTATGTTCTGCACATTCCCTTTGAAGTAATCATCACCTGCCTTCAGTGAAAGATAACCCAAACCGACTTCTTTGCTTTGGAGCTTTCCTCACAAGCTCTTTACCTTTTTCAAAGCTTTATTTAAAATTCCCCAGGATTTTTTGCTCACAAATGCATTTTAGTGTTTTGCCTGACAAATCTAATTGTCCCACGAAATCTGCATAGGTTTGCCTGCTCAGTAAAGCCTGCCGTACTTTTTGCTGGCTGGCATACCTTTCCTTCATCCTTTTCAAGTCTTTTCTGAATACGACTTTGAAAGCAACCAGAAATTTTGTCCACTCAATTACAGGTTTGTCAAATAAGAGGTTTCTGTAGAGACGAGATCCATTATTACTGCAGCTGTCCTCCTCACGGGGTAGTGGATAGACTTGAAAGGCAGAAAGAAAAAAAGGGGAGAAAAAAGAAGAAGAAAAGGCCACCACCACTGTTCCCTAACATCACAGAACATCCTTTGCCATTGTTAGCTTATCACAAAAGAGAAAAATAGCCCTGACTTCACGCATAACCCAGCAAAGCTGGAGCTATGAGGTATGACTTACTAAATCCACCTAAGACAAGTTCAGTAAAAGAGTGGCTGCTGGTGTTCATTGTAAGAAAAGAAGGCAATGGTCACACAGAGGATTTGAGCTGGTTCCCCTCCCTGTAACCACAGACACAGCAACATTTGCAAGATCAGATCCCACAGTACTTTTCTAAGCCAGACCTACAAGGCACAGGAAAGTCTTAAAAAAAAATCCACAGCTCCAAAACAGTGGAAAATATTCATCTGCTTTCCCTTAGTGAAGTGTGACAGACTTTCAAGCAATTTCAAAACAAACAAACAAAAAAAGCCACAACAAAACATACTTTTCAAAGGCAAGGTTTCCTCATTTCTTTCCCCCTCCCAGCGTGGCCTTTGTGAGCCCTCACAGAAATGTTTGTTTCAACCTTTTACAAATACTATCACAATTAAGTCAATTTTTGCTTTTAAAAGAAAATCTCACAAAACAAACAAGCGGCATTAACTACTACAAAATTTTATGAGCCTTTAAAAAATGTATTATGGCATCTTGTCACACTGAGTAATTTTTATTACAAGAGCCATTTTCTTTAATGAAAGTTGTTAGGTGAGCTGGATGGAATCCAATGGCTGTGCCTATTCTGGGCAAAGTGATACAGCCCAAACATATAAATGAAACTAAGTTTATCTATAGATTAAAAACTAGGCTGATAGCTTAATAACACACTTTGCAATAAACTTGATATACAGCATATACATTAACAGTACCAGGCAAGAACTACTTCAACTACCATCAGCCAAGAAATATTGTTGCTTTTATTTTGAACTGTAAATATAACTCTGTGCTAAGAGATGCTTCAACAGTAAGAAGGGAGACAAGGACAGAGGAGCCCAAGGATTCTTTTTGATAGCTTAGAGGGGTAAATACATAACAAACAGGGCAACTGAAGCCATGCATCTGCAGCACAGGGCCAGCTGAAATGGCACTGAAGTCCCAGGCTCCACAGGATTAAATTGTTCAAATAAAGCAAAAGTTGATATATGTCTTGATATGTCCTCTCACTGCAAACCACGCAGGCTGCCTCTGTGCAGCACACCTGGATCCTCCCCACTGCTTTTGCTTCTCAGTGGCTCAGTCACATTCTCACAGATGCTTGTACAGAACCACCAATAGGTTTGTAATTTACTTTGACTTGCTTAGTCTTGGACCACAGTTATATTCCCACAAACATCACTGAAATGATTCAACAGTCCTCAAGTTTATGCCTTTTAATGTCATTTTGCCCTCAAGTTAAACAACTATTTCTCCGTACAGCGGCAGGCCCCTCTTTTCTCACCTCTTTTCTGCCCTTTCTGCTTTCTCAAATCACACTCCAGGACCCAAAGCACCTGCTTAGAAGCAATTGGATATGGGGCGCTTACCTTCCCTACAGACACCCACAAACCCCACTGCTGTGTGCAGCTCTGTCCCTCACTGGGCAGACTGGATGCACATGGCACAGGAGGGGAGAACTAACTGGAGGATCTGCAGAGCTTCCTTTTAGCAAACGGAGCTGGTTCTTCTTTCCTGGAGGCTGTTCTGGATAGTTTCCAAACACCAGAAGTGTAACTGTTTGCCTGGCATTTGTTTACTGGTTATCCCATCCCTACCCCCCTACAGGCAGACATGCTCGTTTAAGATTACAAATGAGCCCATTCATCTTTTCTTAGATACTTGGGCCTAACGTGCTGTTTAACAATTTAAGAATGAATTATACTTCCTCCCAAATCTATCACACTGTGCAAGCCAGGCCTCCCCAGAATAGAAAGCTCTACATCATTGAAATTAACTTTTCTCCCTGTTTTGGTACAGATGAGTAATCCTTTTAAGTAGCAAAATGTGCTGTTATCCAAACAGGCAGCACTTACACTGGTTTTAATTTTCCTTCAATGTTTTCAGCCTCTGATCAGTGAAGTTTGGGAGGATAATAAACATTTAATAAATTACACTGTGAAAATCAGTCCCAATAATAGCAACTGATTAAGCTGATCACAGTCTTCTGAGCAGAATCTTCTTACAAGCAAAGAAGAAAAGGCCTGGGAAGAGAGAAAATTAATATCTGTTGCTTGCTTGATTACAGTTCTGTGGTGGGCTGCCTTAAATGCCTGATAGCTGTGCAGAGCTGTGCAGCTCCACAGCCCCTCCTGCATCAGTGCTGGGGCTCAGTGCTGAGGGAAACAGTTCTGTGCACAAAAGACAAGAGCTGAAGCTGTAACACCTCACTTGCTAATACATCTTTCCCAGGGGAAACAGTCAGCCACTCTCATTAGTTTACTCTTCTCCTTTCCAATTTAATTAAATATGAATCAAAATTAAAGAACTCGGTTTTTTTTTCCTCCTCTGTTGACTATATTTGATGTAAAGAGGTGATTTTGTGACTCTAATTTCCTTGTTGTTTGCTTTTGACATCAGAGAATATTTTGCTGACATACACACTAGATAGCTATATTTTTGGGCTACGTAGCTTTTGTAGCTGCTGAAACAGGAGCGAACTCTTTGCAGCACACTTAATATTCAGCTCAAGATAAACGTAGCCATGGTGACGAGCAGGAAGGGCAATACTGTCCCAAACGCTGCCTTTAAAGTGGGGAATCTGTGCCCTCAATCTTAATCAAAACCACTTCTTTGGCCTTATCTAGTTGCTTACCCAAGGGAACGTCCACATTCCTGCTCAGTGCTAATGTACTTTCACTAAATTGATAAACACTGCATGGGCAGAGGAAAATGCTGAAAATCCCTAAGACAGGCCGTCACATCTCTGGCATCACCAGTCCCAGCAGAGGCTCGTGTATGCACCTCATACTGGTTTACAGCCCTACAAACAACAGATGCACAGGGAATGAGTGAAAGCAAGCTGCTGTGCTAGAGCTGCTTCTGCACTGGGCAGCACGTCAGTGTACTTTCACTGTGGATAGTGATGTACAGAGCAAGGTATCATAAGTAGGGCCTAACATGTACGACCAATACCAAAATAACACACCCAACTTGCCATCAGATGGAGAGGTGCATGCAGGCTGATGAAGCGTTAAGGCATTGCATGCTGAAACATTTTGGAACAAATCAAAGCTGTGAGATTAAAGTCTTAGAAGTTACTGAATTTTGCCAGGAAAAGAAAAAAAAAACAACAACACAAAAAGACAACAAATCAGCTGGTTCTCAGAGATTCAGCTCTGCCTTTATCAGCAACATTCATCTAAAAAAGTTCTTGGCCTGAAAGTATTTGCTGTGTGCAAAACAACAAAAAAAAGAAAGATTCCAGAAAGTGCAAGAATTCACAGAAAAATCTACCCTGGACTTCTGTCTGTTAGAGATGATGTTGTTAGGTCAGAGATGCAACCCACTTGAAAGTTGTCTTGCTTTGGTAGGAATGCATCCCTTTGGAGTCCAAAGGCTTTGGTGTCTCTGTGAGGAAGGGTAACAACGAAGGCTAAAACGAACAGCACAGTACACAAATGTTGTACGTCAGGGCTGCAGCCAAACAGAATATTGAGAAACATAATCCTTCATTTCTACAGTAACACTCATTAATAACAAACAATGACAAAGCGAAATGTTTGCACTGCAGTCTGTAAGCCAGAGAACAACAAATGAAATATCTGGCAAACAAAAGAAGTTAGCAATATGGCTGTGGGAAAAGTACACAAATATTTGACTTGCAGTAACAAACCCCCAGCATGTCAGTAGTACATTCTACAAACTCAACACTTCACTCTTTTCTTCCAGATCCCTTTTCCATCAGTTCCCAATGCTCTTGTTTACTTTATTGGCACAAAATGCAACTATTACAGTAAGTTGTTGACATCTGCCAGGAAGGTCAGTATACCTATTAAATCCTGAAGCACAAATCCAGGGCTTCTCACAGCCGTGCTGATACCACAGCTAAAACGCCTCATGGAAAATAACCTCAGACATTCATTTCAGCTGGATGACATATGGGAGAGGTGAGCACTGATAGCTGGAGGAATGCTGCTTGGCACTGCCCAACGTGGTGAACTACCACACTGCACATGCTTAGCTCACTGTTAACAAGGCCTTCCTGACACAAATAGATGTAAAGAGGAGTGGAGAACGCATGCACTGTTTCTTCTTTGAAAACACGTCACTGCAACTGAAACTATGTAGAAGATGTTTCAGATTACCTACTTTTATTTCTCAATTACAAAAGCATTATTTTCCAATTTTCTCAAAGTGCAGAAGTTTCCCCTTTTACCAAAGTCCCTGTTTCAGAACAGTTGCTTTGTCAATACCACCCAAAATGCACACTTCAATAGCAGAAACCACGATTACCAATAGTAGACACCACATACGAGCACTGGCAGAGGGTCTTCGAATCACATTTCTAATCAACTCCTGTAGAGAAGCAGCTGTAAAGCATTAAAATGCTGATTTGCACTGCTGCTGACATATCTAGATATTTTTGACTCCTAGCAGACGAGGACACAAACTTCAAGACATACTTCAAGGTGAGGAGAAGAAAGTTAAATCTGTTTTCCTACAAAATTCCACTAACAGCAAAACACACGCAGGGTTTTGTTACACTGAGCAGTGCAGTTAGATTTATTTAATGAGCTGTAATTGAAAGCCTCAATTATTTTTTTCTAAACTTCAGTTTACCAGACATCCCTCACTACACAATAATTAGCTCACAAAGAGGTCACAGTCAACTGGACCCTTTCAATCTACCTCATCTTCTTTCCAGAAGGATCCTTCAGCAGCAGCAACTGATCTCAAAGCAATAAATACAAGAAGATGAAAAGTAAACTAGTTAGTTAATTTAGGCTGCCACTTAAAAAGCTCAAGGAAACAACTACAAGGGGCTCTCAAGTTCTTTGCAACTCTAGAGAATACGCTTTTAATACTCTCCAGCCATTGCTTAATGAACATCACAGGTTTTTTTTACAGCCCTTTATGAAGTTACACACAAGAACAGAAATGGCACTTAGCAATATTAAAAATGATTATTCAAATATGAAAAAAATTAGAAAACTGAATCCCATCCACATCTCACTATGAATCCAAAGAAAGCTGTTACTTAGCACTGATGTGTCCGACAGCCACAATACACGGCCAGAAGTAGAGGATCAAAATTACTCTTTTTTTTTTTTTTTTCATTAACAAAAATTGGCCATCTGCACCAGGCTTTACCCCACTCCCCTTGGTGCCCACTATCAAATAGAATACTGTGTAGTGCACAGACTCACTGCAATGGTACAACTCTGCAGCTCTAATTCACACAGCAGTTTTGGTTACAAACATCACATGCAGACTGTGGGTCACAACCACTCAGGAGCCCGAATCCTCTTTCATTTTTAATATTTTTGCCACTATCTCAGTGAGTTCTATCCATAAACTCAAGTCACATCCTACCTGGAAAAATCACACAGGATTAGTGACAGCCTTAGAACTTGGCCACGGTCGGAGGGCTGCTTACACTGTGATGCTCGGCACTGCTGTCAAACCACAGGACAAGTGACCATGCTCACACAACAAGCATCAGCAAGAAGCTGTGCAGATTTGTGATAAACCTTTTATTCCAATGAAAGAATGAAGTACATTTTTCCTCAGACTTCCAAGTCTCTACACTTATAAGGACCAGCCTGCCACCACACACCCAAGGGGAGATTCTCACTGACAGCCATTTTCAGAGCCGTTATAGAAATCTAAGCAAATCTGAGATGATCTGCAGTGAATGCTAAGGGTGAGAACTGAATTTACAAAAATAATCCTTTTACAAGTTGTTTGAGACCATAGGTAAACACAACTTCTACTTAACTTCAAAGAAACATTTAAGAAAAGGTTGTGGAAAATCAGTTGCCTAAGAAAAGTTTGTTGTTCCCCGCCTCCCCCTCTTTAACCTTGAAGGTTAAAAGCTTTAAAAGAATCATATTCAAAATTCAGTAAGAAAAACTGTCACCACTTTGTCCTAAGCACAGTCACTATTTCAGAGATGTACTCACCAGATGCACTTTCGTGCATTTAAGAGGGAAAAAAAATGACTTTTACAATGCATGTGCCTAAAGATGAAAAGATAATCTCTTTAGCTGCATAAATCCTTTCCTGTTCCATTTAAAGATCAAGAACAATTCAGGTTTTAAACCCTTTCTTTTATTTCAGATGCTAAGAGCATGATTTCTTTCAATTAAAGCCTGGCAGATACGGTTAATGGAACAAGAGTTGTATTTGCTACATACCTGATGCTGCACCAAATGACACATTAATCACCCCTTGCCTGTTCCTTTCAATATGCTGTGCTTAGTGACTTATGCCCTTCAGACCAGCGTGTGGCTCAGCCAAGTAGCCTTACCCACATTTGTTTTTCCATTCGGATTATCCCATATGGCTTCCCCCAGAATTACTCGTGCTGCAATATGAGGAGAGATTTAAAAAGTCACAGGGATTTATCTGTAAAAGGGAAAAAGGAGATTTGGCTGTGCCTGCCCCTGGCAGTTGGGGAACAGATAAGCTCCCAAACTTCCAATGGTAAACTTTCAAGCAAGCTACAGAAAAGTGTGGGACAGCAACCCTACAAATGGGAAGGACAGAATGGAAAAAGGTTTTGCTAGAGGTAAAAATAGATGGCAGTGCTAACAGAAAACACTCCTTGGACTCCATTACTGGAAACCCTAGAAGTCTTGTGCTGCTTTCCAGAGCCAAGCAGTGCCCACAGGCTGCATTCCAGACTCACAGCACCTAGAGGTGTCTTCCCAATGTAAAACTGCAGTTCTCTTACTTACTGCATAAAGTCCTGCTGAAATAAAACCTACAACTAAGCAAAAAGCAAGTAAGATGGGGACAGAAAAATAAAAGATGGATGAACAAGGACATCCAGGACTTCAAACCAGTTTTCAAAAAATAAAGCTGAAGGAAACAGGGCAGTGGTGGAAGAAAGACAAAGCTGTAACCTGGAACGTCCCTAATGACCTCCCAGGGGAAAATAACACCCCATGCATCCTGCTTATTTAATTTTGAGAACATTTTCTTTATATGTCTACATGTGCACACTACCTCCTAAAACACAGTGTTGTTGTTTTGTTTTTTTTTTTAAATCTAAAGTCAGAAGGTTGATTTTGAAAACATGATTGTCATTCTGCATTACACACATTAAATTCAGCTGAAATTGTTACTGCCTTTCAGTCCCAGGAGCAGATTTTGACTGGTTACTGCAAGGAGGATGTTAAGCCTTTCTGCATTGCCACAGTACACACGTATAGTGCTGTGAGGCAGACAGCCCAGAGCTGAGTTAACACTTCCAGAGCAATCCTGATGTTTGGAGACTGCAGTATTTTCAGTGCTGCCACATTCAACATCACTGCTGTATCAACACAGTGCTTTGCATATAATGTGTGCCTTAGAGATGACTGATGTGCGGTTCTCATCCTTCAACAAGGGACAACACTTGTTCTAAAACACTGTCACTTATACAAAAGCAGTCTTAAAAATGAGTAAGAACGAGCTGTCAGGCAATATGCAAATAACCAAACAGAAGAATGTGATGCATATGAAATTTAAGCACTTAGTCACAATCGCTGATTTGTGTCAAGCTAGACCGTAAAATAAGATATATCCAAAGCACTTCTGAACCACCTGTGTGGTGTGCAGATTGTCTTCTACACATAGCTAACCCCAAGTACATGCCAAGATCCTTCTTGTAACTGACATTCAGCAATTGTCACCACCTCCCAGCACACGGGGAGTTTATGATGATTCGAATAATTTAAAATTTTCAACTGCTGCAAAGGGTGAAAAGGTACAAACATGACTGTTTTAATGTTAAAGGAAAGTCAGTTTGTACCAAATAATCATACTGATGCAGACCATGTCATCAGTTCTCAGAGATGCCAGGCTCCCCTGTTGTGCCTTTTGGTGACTCAAGAAGGGGCAGCTGGGGCACACGGGCACCTAATGTGTTTGAGCAGCCCATTCCGTTAGGTCTACTCTCCCAATACATTCGGGTTCCCACATTTTGGAGATTTTCTTACCTATAAAAAAGGCATATTAGTTTCAGTGTTGCCTTTCACAATGCCCTAATGGACAAATGGATGAAATCCCATCAGTTCATTCATCATCATTGAACATCTTCATCCAGGACCTCAATAAAAAAAATGCACGAAGCCTGTGAGGTTTTGCAGGTGATACAAACTTGGGAGGTATGGTTGATGCACCACTCAAAGGAATTTTGACAAACTAGAGAAACTGCAAACAGCAAGCCCATGAAGTTCAACAAACTGAAATGCCAATTCCCACACAAGGGGAAGAATAACCTCATGTGCTGACCAGGGATTGGAAAGAAGCTTCGTAGAAAAAGACCTGGGAGTCCTTGGGCACAAACTGGAAGACAGGAAATAGAGATACTGCTTAAATAAGATTTCAAACCTGATGCTTGTGGCTTCTTATTTTTAATTTTTTCCCCCCACAAAGTCACTGTAAGATCGACTGAACAGTAGAAGAGGTTCCCCAGAGACATTATAGAGTCTCTGTCCCTGGAGACTTTCAAAACGTAAGAGCTCGAACAATCTGCTGCAGGTGAGCACCAGGGGGGCAGGTGAGATCATCTCCAGATGTTGTTTCCAACTTCAACTACTCTGCGATTCTATAAGTGTCCCAGTCCAGCCTCCATCTCAAAGCCATCTCTTCTCCAAAACAGTCATGAGAGAGGACGGTTTCACTTCAGCCTTTCACCCAGTGGTAGTGTAATACCTGATGTTCTTCTGCGACAGAGAGCTACTAAATATGCATCAGGTGCAAAGCAGAAGAACATTTAAACAAGCATCCTGCAAAGAGAAAACTCACCATCCTCTGCCCTTTGTTCCTTTTACTGAAGGCTGTTCATTCATGTAATGAGAGGCAAGGGCAGCTCTACATTTGCAAGCTGCTAGGATTAGATGGGAGATCAACAACCCATTTTGCACAAAGCAGACACTTGAGATGAACAGCTTGATTTCTCACAACCATAGATTCAGATTGTTCACCTAGGAACTGAAGCAGCCCCTGAAGCATCACAAACTGCCTGCCTGGTATTCATTGCCCACTAGCAATAATAAAAGGCTGGAGTTGATACAAACTGACCTGCATTTCAACTTCTCTTTCCCTCCTCCCATTGCTATGATATAATGGAACTCACGTACCACTCAACAGCATTATAATTAAATAATCAAAATCAAACAAGTTTCACATCTGACAGTCCCCAGGAGAATGCCGATATACATACAAAAAGCATTTTAGTTTACTTAGGGCAATTCTGGTAACAACAAGCTCAGAGGGATATAATTAGTACCCTGCAAGCCAGCATATGAAAAGCCTTCATTTAACTGAGCTCAACACTAAAGAATAGTTTTAGAAATGAAATGTGAAGCCACAAATCCACATAGGACTGCCACAGCTAACCATTTCTATGATCAAGAATTCTAGTCATAATTTATATGTATTGCATTTCTGATTTCTACTTATCCAGAAGGGTGCATCCTGAACCAGCTGAGGTCAGTCCGTGGGTCTTTAGCAGTTCTCAGCGGGATGCAGAAAGAGGCAGACAATGTCAGGCAGGCTCATTCTTCCTCTCCAAAAATAGCTACTGAATTGGTGCCTCCCTCTGTTCAATATAACCTGTGCTCTTTTCCACATTTAAACCTCCCCATTGCTTTGAAATGCTTATGGTCAGAAGAATGAACTCCTTATATCCCCACAAAGTTTGTGTGAAAGAAAAGTACATGCTATTATAGCAGTCTTGTTGGGAATGCTAAATTCATATCAGAGACTAATAGGAGAAAGTAGAAATACACCCAGAACGTTTACTCTGTTGTGACCAATGGCACACGCTAGAAAGCAGCTTCTTATTGAACCAGCCCAGCCCAGATTATGAAGACAAGGGTCTGTCTAACCTAACAAGAGCCAGGTGTTAAAGAACTGCTGGAGGCAGCACCATGGTTTGCTGCTCAAGGCAGGCTGGGTGTTACTGCAGCACTGCATCAGAATCATAGAACCATAGCATCGTTACGGTTGGAAAAGACCACTAAGACCATCATCAACCATCACTAGGCTGATCCCACAGACAGCCAGACCTTCCCAGAGCAATGTGGCTGATATGGGATTCAGCTCTAAGTCTGAAATAAGGCTAGATTTTGACACTTCACTGTGTAATAGACATCCAAAAATAATGCCATACAGTAAGTTGCTCCAGCACGTTCAGCTTTCTCAAATAGAAAGCAAAGGAAATATTTCAAAAACACAATTGGTTAAGCTTTTGTTGCTTGCTGTTAAGATTTGCTGTCATCAGGACTGTCTTTTGGCTGAAAAATGTTTATTGTTAAAAGTTGCAGAGTTGTGTCTCAAGCAAATCAAGAAATAAATGGCTGTTGACACTTCCAGAAGATGATTCATCTGCCCAAGAACTCCAGTAATGAAAGCTGTACAGCTGCCTCTCAGGTATGCTGCAGAACACAGCATCCACCAACTAACCCAGAAATCCATCTTCACTCTCCTGTCACTTTGTTAGCTGACTTCTCAACTCTCTTCATAATCAAACCAAAAATTTCTTGCTTGAAAACTGATAAAAAACTTACGAAAGTAACATCAGTCAAAATCATGTGCTTAGCAGCCAGGTTTCCATATCTATTCTTTAACTATTATTAGTTAAGTCCTCTTTACTTTTCTGGTGAAATATTCTCCATGTATGAGAGCTGATCAGATGCTTAGATGAAAGATGCTGATGGACTGGTACTACACAGCCCAGTGCAACAGGGGAACAGGACAGCAACAACATCAGCAGAGCCTCAAGGGCAGCTGGGCAAAATCCAGTGTGTTTAACCCAACACAGGTGAGCACACGAGAAATGCCAGTGAGAAGAATATGGTTTCCTAGCTGGAGATAGCCAGGTTTTTGTGGGTTAGTCTTTTAAAGAGTTATTAAGGTGCTAGGTCTTTTTAGACAGCCCTGAAGTGAAAGGGCACCAAGAGGTACAGCACAGAGCATCAGATATTTCATCTCGTTGGGGTAATCTCTCGATAAAAAAATGATTAAGGTTTTTTTTCTTTTCATTTTTTGCTATTCACTGGAGTTCATTATGACTGTTTACTGATCTCTTTGGGGAAGAAGCTGACATTTACTGTTCTTACTATTGCCTCTCTGATCTCCATCAGGCTCCTAGTTATCACCGTGCTCAACAACAGTTCTATAATTTTTGAAGAAAGACTGTTACAAATCTGTGGGAAAGGCAATTGAAAGAGAAAGCACAGCATTCCACTCTGCAGACAATGCAGCAGAGCAACCATTTGAGATTTTCAAAGAAAACAGAGAAATCTCTCCTCACTATTAACTGCTCACCGATTCTGTGGCACAGCAGTGATGGTATCATCTGCTCAGAGATGTGGTCTTTATTCTCTGCCCAATTTAATCAGGAGATAAATAACCAGAATGGTGGTCTAGCAGTCCAAATCCAAGAATGCGGCCTTCCTCAAATACACAATATGTGACGTAAAAGATTTCCTGGAGCAGTTCAGTTTGAGGTGTTAAATTATCTGTTCTCAGGCCCTGGGTTATAGAAAGGTGATATTTTTTAAAAACACCACGGATAAATTAAAAACAAATTTATAACCAGCAGCCTTTCAAATCAAGGTAATGCATTCAGGACTTAGCACTCTTGCCTCTTGAAGACTGAGGAACTATTTAAACTCCAGGAGGAATGTGGGAAAGCAACACCGGTGCAGCGAGGGGAGAACACTGCCTGCTGGAAAAGGAGAAGCAGCCAGCAGGAAATGCCACAGTGCAGATACAGACTGACAGCAGGGAAGGAAAAATGTTTCATCCTAACCAGTAATTGTCCCAACATGGCAAGATCAACTGAGCTAGCAGGAAAACATTAGTTTCAGAGAGGTTTTTATTAGCATGCTGTCTGTGTCTGTTCTCTTCCCTTTACAGTTCACCTTACTGTCCAACACCAGCAGTCTTTTGTACCCATCTGTAAATAGCTGCTGCACAAATTAATCTCAGCCATTTCTTTGTATGAAAGATGGATGACTGACGGAGAGGAGCGAGCAGAGGCAGGTGGAACAGAACAAAGGCAAGCCGGACAAACAGCAGTGTGCAGTCTGATGGGGAGCAGAAACGAGAGAGCCAGAGAAGTGCTCTGTCAGCTGGTCAGATGGGCACTTCTAGAGAACAAGGAAAACAGATGCACAGGAAAACAGATTTCATTACTTCCACTTGCCCCGTAAGAAACGTGTTTGTACAACTCTGCTGTGGTTACAGCATGAGCTTTACTAATTTGCTTCTAGACCAAGTAGCAATAAAGAGAGCTTGTTGGGAGGGTATTTTTCCCCCAGCTAAGTTTGAAAATCCTCTGAAGAAATACTTAATTCATATAACTGATTGATTTGTTCAAATCAGCATGTCTTGCTTGCAAACTAATTAGAGATATACTTTAGAACAAATACTGTAGCTATCGGGTAGTGCTTATTTCAAAGTCAATATAGGTCAGAACACAAAATACTCACTAGCTTGTTTCCAAGCTCATTTTAGGAATTTCCTACGTGTCCGAATTTTGAAGCTGTATCCTTTAGCGTCCCTATAGAGAGCTCTTTTTGATTAGTTGCATAATCTCAGGAGCAGGACTCAAGCTCTGCAGTCTGTAAAGAATCTAAACAGTCATAGTAATTTTAATGGAGAAAACAGATTTGCTGGATCTGATTGTAATCCTTTAAAAATCACTGTACCCTCTTTAACACAGGAGGACCAGCTGCTTCACAGGGCTTCCAAATTCCACGTGTTCTCAACACAGTAATGTCTACAGGACAGAGACATTCATTCCTCCCATTTGATTGCTTTTTTCCCCCACTTTAGCAGGAGTGCACACTGCTTGTGTTTTGCTTTAATATATAAAGTAACTTAATTTAAATCACACAGCACATAAATGGTTCAGAGAAAAAAAGGTATCCTGACTTTCTGCTGCAGATTAAATACATTCAACAACTACATGTATACATTGCTTTGACAATTAACAGTGGTTCTTCCATTTATGGTAATTTCTCATGCCAGAGATGATATGTAGTCACACTGAATCCAATCCAAAACAAATGCTCTTTTCTTGATCGTACTCTCCCTGTTTTGCACTGCATGTCAGCAAGGGAAAGCAGTCAAGGCTTTGGATGCTGCATATTTACTTTCCAGAGGCACAATACTCGGGGAAAAAAAGCCAGGAATCTTAGATAGTCCAAGGTAGAGACCTCTTATCAAGGCTTCTCTCGTTTTCTGAGTCTAGAAGAAAGTGCAAGATCTGAGGAGTGAGTTGTTTCCCTTCACCCCTTGTTTTTGATTTGCTTGTTTAATTGTCTGGCTCCTCCGTATTGTCCAAAATGCAGGACAGCCCATGCCAGGAATTGAAACAGTACAAACTGAACTTGAGACATGATTTTTTTGCTGAACTTTTGGACTTTCAGGTATACTGGAGCAAGATTTACCTGAGCTCCACTGTTGGCAAGGAAAAAAATCACTCGTTTACCTTAAGCACACAAATATTTGCAAGTTCATTGATCCCTTTGGCAGATAAGCATAGGTAGATAATAACAGATGGAGACGTTACATGCAAATTCTCATACCTCTGTCACTGAAGTCATCCACCAGCACTATCTCTGCTATCAGCTCAGGAGGGGAACGGTTCAGAACGCTGTGCACTGTCCGGAGCAGGGAGGACCATCCTTCATTGTGGAATGGGATTATCACGCTGGTGTTTGGCAGCTTCTCCAGGTACAGCTTATTCTTGCAGCTGGATACAGAATAAGGTCAGGAGGCAGTGCCAAAAAACACTAGCACTTCCATATTAATCACCGTCAAGCAACTCAGTTCATCCTCTACTCCCCAGAATGATGCAAGGTGCCTGAAAAAGGACGACTTCAAGACAGAGTTGATCTGTTCCAGTTTGCCTTGCCAAAAAAAAAAACCCATTCCTTATGAAATAGTGACTTTTAATGGCCAGTAAGTGATATTTAGCAACGCAGAAAGTCAAAGGGATCTGTTAGGTATTGAAACTGCTTTTAAAGGAAATTCCCATTATAGCTTAAGGTACAGCATTCTGCAATAGTTCTTTTTCCAGTTCTCACACCTCAAAGATCATTAGGAAGAGGATTTTCTGAAGTTATTCCAGAAGTTGAATGTGACTGTTTTAAGCTCTTTTAATACATAGGTTTAGCATACTTAATCCCAGATTTCAGGGAAGTAAATAATTCTAATCACACATACAGCCATCATCCAAAAATTTCAAATGGAATGTAAAGAAAGTAAGGATCTTGTCTAACAGCACCTTCCCTAAAGAGCTGTAGAAATAGAAAACATTATGAACAATAGATGGAAGAGACAGGATAATCACAGGAAAAGAACTGCTCGATAAATAAACCCACTTCCCTCAGTAATAGATCAATCTCCAACTTCTACACAAGGCTTCCTTTGTCATCCTGGGTAAATTATTCAGATGCTATTTTTCTTAAGTAGCCAGTCTTGTTTTAGCAGTTCTAATTTCACACTCAGCATTATTTAGCAGATCAAAGCAAGAAAGCTGGCCTTTGAATCCAAAGCACTACAGAATTTGGATAGGGCCAGAGCTTCAGGTCTGCAGGGCCTCCACAGACCCCTTGGCTTTATGGGCACTGCCCCGGACCACTAGTCTCCCTTAACACTGAAACAGGAGTAATGCTCCCACATCCTGTGGGTGTGTTTTCAAGATAGCCTCATGAAAAACATCCAGACAACAGTATTAAGTGCAGAGTTTATTTTCCTGCAGGTGTGGCCCTCAGAGTGGAGTTTGAACTTTGCTGAACAGGTGAGGTATAAAGCCATTTGATGAACAACTGTAGTTAAAATTACCCAGCAGCTGTTCACTAGGGGACAAGTCTACTCCATTCTCAGAACCCCACGTGTTCAGTGCAAAACAGACAGTGGTGAGAGCACGACCAGAGATTTTTAGCACTTCAATGGTAATGCTAGCACGGTGGCTAGCAGAAAAGGGAGGCCATGCTCTATTCCCTGCCCTGCCACAGCACCACCTATTGCACAGCATGCACTACAGCTCTGCAGACCAGGCTTTTAGCACATGCACAGCAGAGCACTTGCATGCAGGCAATCCCCTCTCCATTCCAGGAAGGGCAGATAGGAACAAAAGCAGCTCTGGCAGTGGAAAGTTTCTGCTGGGTGCCTTTCCCAGGGAATGGAGAAAGATACACCTATGTTATACAAACTCAATAAATCTGTGGTTACAGGAAGCGACTGTGATGCCTGCATGAAAGGACAGTAGCTTATTATGGGTCTAATGAATTGTCTTGGGGAGCTGCCAAGAGCTTGCAGGCTCGGCTGCAATGCACAGATTCAGTATGCAAACTAAAGCTGCATGGACTGCTTTCATCCAGCCCCTGGCAATGCAATCAACCTTCTTCGGAGGTAGCTGCTAGCTATAATTTTGTGACAACATGAAACAAGGTCCCCCAGTTCTCTTCTAACCCTTCCTAAACTGCAATTCTCATTCTCCAACTTTAACAAGTAGAAACTTTACCTATTAAGTTTAATAGTTAAAGAGTTTCTCTCAAGCTACCGTATCCACAATTGTTTTACAAGACCTGCAAAATTAGTACTGAATATTGCAAACCCCAATGGCACTGAAAGGAAACATTATTGCCCCAGTTCACCTTGTGCTTACACTCTCCTCTATCTGTAGGCACATTTCTGAACTTCAAAGTTTCCATTTTCTCCTACCAAACATAAAAGGGAAGGTAAAATAAGTGCTCTGCAGCACGGCTCGTGTCTTTCTATAGCGTTCTTTACGGACTTTACCTCAGCTAAACTTCATTATAAATTGCCCTCATCAAGCTCCCAAATAATATGAAACAAAACGTTTCAAGTGTATCTTTTTTTAATGGGTAGGGAATAAACAGACCTTTTCAGCTGTGAATTCCTTTACTGCAGATCTCCATTAAATGCAACCCCATTCCCTGCCCAGCTAATCCTAGCATCCATTACATACATGCTGTTTATCCTCATCTTGAGACCTCTGCAATTATAACTCACCACACTGGGGGAAAGGATGTGTCAAACATCAAGCAGAACCAGCTGCAGCAGTATCATTAATCACAGCTTAAGTTGTTGGTGACTCAGACACTTCACTTATTAATTTTAACTGGGGACTACAGTCAGAAGTTTCAGATTTTAAAAAAGTTTTAATAGCAGAATTAGCAATGAGGAATCAGCAACTCTGTGAAGCACTGGGGAACATAAGTTAATTTATTAATCTTCAGGTGAGGAAATACTGCGTTGTCTACAGCTTAAATCCTCAGAACCATGGCAGCCCCTTTAAATGGCAGCCAGGCACAGCTTAGGTTAGCAATCTCAACCTATTTCCCAGAATTGGAATATAAGCTGATAAACAATATCTTTATCTGATCAATCCGTATGTTTAAACATTTCAGCTGCGTGCCTAAAGCATTTATGGAGTTATGCTTGCTCCTCTGGTCTGTGGGCATGCATTGAGAAAGGTCAAGCTGCAGGATTTGGTCGGTTCACTGAGACAGCCGAAGAGGTGATCTCTTGAATGCCCTAATGAATTTTAAAACCTTATTTTTGGAAATGGTACTTCATGAGTAAAGCAGATGTTGAATTCAAGTTGTTGAATTCAAAACTAGCTTTCCACAAAACTAGCTTTCACCCACACATCTAACAAGGCTTTCTGATTAAATACTGTGCACAGTTTAAAATACATCTCAGCTTTGCATCAACAAGGATTAAACAGGAGATCTCAAAGGTCAGTATTCAACTGGAACTGCTTTTCACACAAACTCTGGTTAAGTTTTATGAGGAAGATATGTACAAAAATCAACATCTTTTCTTCACTGGTAGTTGAGTGGAGCTACTCAGGTCTTGTTCTGCTCCTAAAAATTTCATAGTTATTTCCAGCTACTGGCAAATGTAAGAAGCACACAGAGTTTACTGACAAAGCCATCATCCAACTACATTTAGGGCATTTGTAAAACAAGTCAGACTTTTACATCAGTTTCTGCTGCAGAGAGAAATAGTTCTATCTTATTAGTTGCTAAAAATTGTTGGCCATGTCAGTAGACTCAGGAACGGAGGTGTCATGCTAGAAGAGATGAACGTGGAAGTAGATGCCTCTTACTTAATTAAGTTCAAGGTTCCTTCAGTGCAGGACTGCAAGTTTTCGGTAATGTTTAGTATTTTGGAATTGTAAGAGATCTCACCTGCTTTAGGGGCCTGCTTTGCAGGGGGGCTGGACTCAATGATCTCTTCCAACTCCTACAACTCCATGATTCTGTGATTTTTATTTATTTTTACTATTTTTAACTGACTTGTCGCCTCCATTTCCCTCTGCAATTACTGTTCTTTACGAATGAGACAGCAGTGCCAACATCACCCTGGCTGCGAAAGACTTGCGTTGGACAAACAAAACTCCATAAAAACCCAGCACACTGCACAAGTGGTAAATTAGGGCTTGTAAACTTTGACCTCTGGAAATGCAAACTGTATACTCACTTTGGATGTCTGATGTCTGGAAGGGAACGATTCAGAGAAATTTTATCGCTCACGAAGATATTAAAGCCATTTTCTCTGTATGCCTGGTCCACTCGCTCTGCATCAGTCATCGGGTAAGGTTTTCCCTGCTCTCCATTTCCTATAGACAGAATAAACATGCACTGTTACTATTAATTGATGCTTAACAGGTTACAGACTAACCCGTGTATCAAAAGGACAGCAGTTATCTTAGAGCCCTTTGAAATTCCTCCATTCGTTTTGTGCTGTATGCCATATTTAGCACTGGGTTAACCTCAGCTGTGCGAAACCATGCAAGTTAAAGTCTTCCTTCTGGGATCAGAAACAGATGAAGGGGCTACAGCAACGCTGGGAAGGATCTTTAAAGGTTTTTTTTCCCCACAGCAGGAAGAATACATATGGTTTAAATACCTCATCAGTGTTGCTTTTTTTTCCAGCACAGATGGATATGTATATTTAACAAACCTGAGTTCTTGTACAGAGGAGGCAGAACCCTTGCAGACATCAGTGTAAGGATGTAACATTCAAAATGGACCCTTTTATATGATAGAAGATAAAACCCAGAAATTAAAGAATAAAAGTTGAATGTTATGATCTACAGCATTTTTCTCACCCCTTTTCTCTTCTGAATATCCCAGGTTTGGAATCACATGATTTTTAGTAAGCTTTTAAAAATCAATTCTGCACTTACTCTAAAAACACCAAGATGTTACTAACATCCTTTCACTTCATAATGATTATTTTGGAGTTAGTGGAGAAGGCTTTAACTGAGATGAACCAACAATAACAGCTGCATCATGCCAACATCATCAACATACCAATCCGCATTCAGTCTAGCAATTAAAATCCAATTCATTTATGATTTGTATTAAAACATTTATGGTAATCTTACATACCCACACGCTCAAGGTCCCTCCTTATAGCTTCCTTATTATGCCAGTCCTTTTTCCTTTGTCCATCACCAAAGTAAAGGTCTTTCTTTTGTCTCATGTGCAGTGCCTTTTAAAGAGAAGACTGGATATATTACAAAAACACAAAAACCAACGAAACCTTTCTATTAACAGCCTCTCCCTTCCTGTAAGGGGAGACTATGGATCTCCCTTGAGGTCAGACTCAAAGCAAATCATTTTTAACCTAAATGGGAAGATGGAGAAAGCAAGTTTTGCATGCCTCAGAACAGTACTTTATCTATAGCTGTTAAGCAGGATTTTTTTTCTGGTGCACTATCATGTATGCAGACCAGTATTCTTAATCAGAGAATCTATTAAGAACTCCCATTTTCATTCCGAAAACATCTAATACATCTTACTTCCTATTTAATTAACAATAAAGCTTTAATGGGTGACCTATTGCAGGATCATTATTAATGAGCACACGACTATACCTGAATAAAATCAAAATAAGATTTAAAAGGTCATTTATTAGGACTCTTGCTGCTCAACTTAAAAGCAAATTTTACACGAGGCATGAGCCTGCGCCAAAAGCAATTAGAGCTGCTCTTTTCATGATGTTGTTCCTGAAATTCAAAAGCAATGGGTGTTTTGGGAACGAGTTGGCAAATGAAGGATGGGGTGAATTCAGAACCAAGCAGACTATTGTGCGTGGAAAGAAAAATCACAATCTCTCTATAATACAGACATCCCAAACCAAGGGAAATATATGCATGTTAAATAGAGTTTAAGGCTAAGAAAAGAACATCTCTAAGAACGGGTTTTCAATTACATTACAATATGCTGCTAAGTACAGATACAAGTCATTTGTAGCATCTTTTCTGAGGAAGTAGTTACATAAAACTGTTGGGTTTTTGGTTTTGTTTTGTTTTTTGTTTTTTTTTTTTTTTACCTTTAAAATGCTCTGGAACCACCCACTACAACTTCCCAGAAAGAAAAAGCCAGAGCCAGGCACTGCTCAGAGGCATGAGGTTACAGGTCTCCCTCTAAGAGACCAATCCAACTAAACCACCATCAGACCAAGTAGCAGTTAGCACAGTAACCTTGCAGGGCTATCAGATGCCTCTGGCATTTAATGCACAGATTTCATTTGCTTTCAGAGTTAAATTGCAAACTACTTCTATGTCTAAGTTTCTCATGGGAAAGTAGGGTGTCTGGACATTTTCTCCTTTCTGTTTCAAGGTGTAAGGCTTCAGACACACACAGCTCACCTCACTGCAGTCTGACTGCTGACTCTGAGGAGTCCTGCTGTGAAGGCTTAATGGATTATCCCTTAGGAGCACCCCATTCTATGGTTGCTAGCACTTGTTCCACTCCAGCTCAGCATCCTGTGTATTAGCTTACAAAACTACCAGTGAAGACAGGTTTAAGGTAAGATATCAGCATAAACTACAGAGACTGAACACAGGTGTCTGCTCTGTGCTGGGTACTTCTTTATGGGTGGTAATTCTTAGCAGAGGAAGTGCACCAACAGTATGAGCTGTGCTGCTGGTATCATCAGACTAAGGGTAATAAATGAGAGGCCTATGAGTAATAGAGCTCGATCTGATTGAGAGATGCCCTATGAACTATTCGAACTTACTTGGTATTTTATTTTCCATGCAAGAGACTTAAAATCTAGATTTTTTTTAATGTAGGATCATATGATGATTTATACTCAGTTGCTCAACTTATCTGGCAAGACATTTTGCAGACCTGGCAGAAGCCAAGTTTCATTCACAAAAGCAGACACTCAGCTACACATACCAATTAATTAATACAGATGCTCAGAGTATTTCCCTTCCTGCTGCCTGCAATTCAGATTTACTTCCCCTGCAGGAGAGCTGAGGGGCACTCAACCAACAAGGAGTCACTCAGCTACTTCTCATTATCAACAACTATTAAGGAACTTCTATTCGTGTCACATGATGAGCAAGGGGAGGGCAAAGCAAACTTCCTCTCCTGATAACAGAATCACTAAGATTGGAAAAGATCAGTAAGAACCCCAATCCATTCCTACCATGCCCTTAACCACATCCCTCAATGCCACATCTCCACAGTTCTTGAACACCTCCAGAGACAGTGACTCCATCACCTCCCTGATCAGCCTGTGCCACTGCATCACCACTGCTGGACAAGAGATTTTCCTAATGTCTAACCTTAACCTCCCCTAGTGCAACATAAAGCCACTGCCTCTTGTTCAGAGCTCAAGAAGGTGCTCCAACCCAATCTTCCCAGAAGCGATGAATGCTGGCTAAGGCTAGCGACTGTGAGCAAGTCTGGGTGACAACTGTGACAGAGCAGCATGACAGGAGGAGAGGCAGCCTGGTTATTTTTGGTATAAAGCATATCAAATTTTCAGCTCAATGAAGCAGCTGTCCTGCAACAGTTCAGCAATTCGTTTGTCTGGTCCACCAGAGCTGTTTCTAATTTTTCATCCCCACTAAATAATCCTCAGCGCACGGCCATCCCATGAGAGCTTGGCCTCTATTTTGCACGAGAGACAGATTATGAGTTATTTATCCCTAAGTCCTGCGCAGTTCCCATTACTGGGCTCTCCCTACTGACACTTACAGGACTGACAGTTCTACATATCAGCACCAGGGAAGTAAAAGTGATCTACACAGCATGCCTCACCTCCTGCTCTTCTGCCTCTGGTGCATACAGCCTTCCTGCCCTATACAAGTGAAGCCAGACAGAAGAGTCACACACGTAAACAACACTAATCTTTGTATCAGCATACCTTTCTATGAGTACCTTTTAAACCTTTAAGGACAGACATACTGCAGATGGTCAGGCAGACTGGCTGTGTTCCGGAGCTGTTTTGGCCTTGGGCAGACAAATAGCATGAATCAATCCAATTGAGAAGTGCTGCACTAAATGCAATACAACTCAGCTAAGTGTTATGGGTTTAGAGTATTTCTTTCATCAGTATCACTGGTAAGCAAACTTCTAACACATTGGTTTGGCAAGTCACTATTAAAACATGGGACCTGAGAAGCCTGCAGTGATGAATGCCCGTGTCTTTGCTCCAGTAGACCTCCCAGCACCCACCATCAGAGAAGCCTCGAAGGCAATATGTACTTGAAGCAGTGTGGTTAGCATCTCTTGCTAAAATCACACAAAACTAAATAAACAGACTACTGAAAAAAGAGCAAATGACAAACATTTGCCATCCCCTGGACTGCAATTGTTGTGCCCATGTCACTGCTATTAGCAGAGCAGCTGTAAGAGCACAAGCAGCATGCCACTGTCACAGGGAGTGCACACACGTTAACTCCAAGGCCCCAGCAGTCACAATGGGCACTTTGCTGACATTGGTGTTATTTTGGAAGCTTTATTTTAAATGTCTGAGCTCTAGACATCCAGACACAGCACACACAGAGCAGAATGTTTCCTTTTTTACTGGCTTTCTTCAGGGATGCTGCAGGGATTTGACTCATTTATGCAAATGAAATAACTTGATGATATCCTTTCAGCAGAAGCTCTAGACTGAGATATCCAAGCAATGTGCAAAACACAGCCAGGTTTCTAGGACTGACTTTAGCCTTCGCTATTTAACAAGCAGCTCATTTGCGGGAAGCTTTATCTTACCTGTAACACCGCAGTTTGTGTCATTTCTCACTTTTATCCTCATTACCCATAAATTCGAATTGCACAGCAGAAAGCACAACACTTCTGTCCAGAACCCATCAGCACAATCCCCTCCTTACCCACATTTTTGCTATGAAATTCAATGGCCGTTGTTCAAACATTGCTGTTATCTGTTATTTACGGTGAGGGTAAATTGACATTAAGCATCTGCATTTCTGTCCCTATAAAGCAGCTGAGCACACAGAAGTGCCAGGCTACAGACTTTGCCATTTTCCATTTTTGTCTGCCTTCACTTCCCATTCTGCAAAAATCTGTTTGTTTTTGAAGCGGTCAGTTGTGAACAGCAAAGCAAAAAAGGAGATTTCAAAGCCTGAAAGCTTTATTACAATCAGCTATTAAAGCTATCTAAGTGCACAGGCCATTGAATTTCATCCATTAAGTCCTACAGCAAGCCCATAACTTCTGTTTCAGCTCAAACACATTCACTTTTTCTTCAAAACTGGAAGTTGTTTACCACACAAGTGATTACTTCTCCAGCAATATCTTAAACTAATCTCCTGCCTGCTTTCACTCTTCGTTTTTTCAAAAAGTGAAAATGAATTAAAGTAGAAAGGCATATTAGGCAATACATTGGAAATGGATTTAGACAGATTGCTGTAAATAAGCCCCTTCTGTCGTCTACCATGCTGTTACTTAACGTGCCACCAAAGGAATCGATCAGTGTTCAAACGCCAAACAAAAATGGAATTTTAATCTTTTCTTTAATCACTATTTAGTGTGCCTGGCTCCAGCCAGAATAAGAGAAGAGTAGATGGAGATGTAAGCCAAGAGCTTTATATACTAGAGGAAAAAAGATTCGCTGAAGCGCATGCAGCTAATCACAGTGCTGTACAGATTTCAAACCCTGTTCAAACATTTATTTCGTTGCTTATTATTTCTTAAATTTTTTTATTATTTTTTAAAATGAAAGAGCTACGATCTTCAGAGATAATGGCATTTTTTCACCTCAGGTCTCTTCGTTTATCCCAGCACCTCAGTGAGTAAATCTCGCTGTCACATCCTACAACAAGCTGCTGAAGATGAGAAAACAGAAAAACAACAGGGAAAGGGAGGGCAAATTTAAACCATTCCTTTATTAAAGAAGCTGCAGTCAAAGGCAGAGGTAAGTGACATGCCTGTGGGCTATCTAGAGCTGGGTCAGAAAATCCTGAACAGACAAACTCACTGTAAGAGGTCAGTTTTGACTGTAACCCCTATAAGCACTGCTGACAACAGTTGGCTATTTCAAACCAGCAGTTGGCAGGATACACATACAAAGGTGGGATTTCCACCTCTTCTGCTGATACAAATTTAGCTTCCGAAGGCCAGAAGAGATAATATCTCACTTCCCAGAAGGTTGTCCCTAAACTACATGAGGAAGAAAAAGGGGATAATGTTTAAGATGTTCCTCAGCACTGTCTCCTCCACTCACACCAATAGCTGAAAAAAATCTTTTTCTCTGCATCACTCCCAACATTTCGCAGTGCCAACACATGATTGTTTCCAATCTGCTGGCAAAAGCTACAGAAGAAGCAAGTTGCAATTAATATGGCAAAGCAGGCCAATTGCCCCCATCCTTCCTTCCAGGGGCACTGTGCAAGAGAAGAGCATGCACCTCGTGTGCAGCCTGCCATGATTGTGTTCCAGCAAAGCTGGAGTAAGGAACACCTGGCCTCAGCACCGTGCAGCCTCCATCCTCTGTACTAGCATGAAAATAACTGAGATTTTCCCATAAAAAAGAAAAATATCTCAACCATCAGCTGGAGGTACACTTTCTAGGTCAGGAAGCTGAGCACGACCTTGGTTAGTCACAGCTCTTCATTTACTGGAATAGGAGATGGCATACTACTAGGAAAAGAAAGCTACTAAAAGCCTGCCCTGCATTCCACTCGAGTGTTTTCAGAAGGTTAATTTCTTAAGCTATTTCAGTTCATCAAAAATTTAAGAGCTACATTAATATAATCCATACGCTCAACGTTTCAGGAACCGTTAAAAGGCAACGCAGAACTAAATGGCAGCACATCATGGGGAAAGGTTCAATGCTTCAAAAGACAAAGAGAAGTATGTCTCCACAGCTGTGTCATGAGTCAGATCCAAGCAGCAGGTCTGAATCAGACCTAGAGGTTTCCCGCATAATGCCAAGATCCCCCAGTTTGGCCATCATGCTCTTCTCTCCCACCAGGAACATCAGGAAAATGGAAATTCATATGTTCAGCCTTGGGCTGTTCTTTGAGGTAGTCACACTTCAGGGCATGAAGATAACTTGCTCAGCTCCTGCAGGAAGGAAGAATGCAGCACGTGCCCTTGGTTCAGTCCTCATCCTGTGTCAGAGACCAGGACCACGGCTGGAGTAGAACCAGCAGAATGAAGTGGGGCACATGGACACAGAGCAGAGCCTTTTCTGCAGAACGCCCAGGGATGCTTTGAAGCTGCTTGCAGAGCTGTTGAAGCAATGCTTCCCCCCCAGAAGGCCAGGTGTGCAGTGTCTTTGGTGGACAAGATGGCCTATTGCTTCAGCATTACCCTATTCCAGCTGACTCAGTGCTTATTAATGCAAAAAGCTTTTTGTATGGAGTGCTAGGACAGTACTTTGCTGATCTGAATGACGCCTCCCCCCTTTACATTTCTTCATTTAAGTTTTATTTGACCTCAGTTGCTGAAAACCCTTTAGCACAAACCAATTTTTATCTGCAGAAGCATCCTGGTTCATCAAATGATTAAAGTCTGAAGACATCAGCTAAGGACAGCAATATGACATCCAGCTCAGCCATCTATCTGTGCCAAACATTTCACACCTTGTTCTTCACTTAGCTTTAGAAGTAATGTGATGCTTCTGCAGTACTTGCTGTTCTAAACCTGCTCTCTGACTAACTCCATCCAGGCACACACATGTACAGTGCCTTCCCAGTGTCAGTGCAAACAGTGAATTCCTCCCCATGTTCCAGCACACCTGAGAGTGCAGTGCACCTTCAGTCTCGGGCCATTCTTTCAGCTGCCAAAAACCCAGCAGAACTATTTTTAGACTTCAAAACAGTTCCCATTGCTTTAATTTGCCCTCTTTCTCATCCTTTCCGTTCACTACGGCATTTAAAGCCCTTGGTATCTGCAGAAGTGCTCTGTTTCCCACATAGCAGCATGCCTCAGGAATCTGCTCCGAGTTGTGGGATAAGCTCCCACGGGCACTGAGCTGCATCAGAAACCTCATTTTCCCCCTCAAGCGACAGGCACAGCTCTTTGACCTTGTTTTAACATACAGCAACACATTGTAAAATTCCAAAAACAAGAGTTTACTCCCTGGGCTATCCTCCCATCAAGATAGGAAACAACTGTTAGTCACATTGCCTGAGGTACTGCTACGATGAGCTGCTCTGACAGCGAGTTTGCGAGGTATGGAGATGGATAAATCATCTCTGAACCATCAATCAGAATGAAATTAAAGACTTCCCAACACCTCTTTTGCTTTCTGCTTCACGTGCTTCATGGGAACTCCATACCAGGGAGCCAACACATATGCTGTACATCAGTGTGTCCCCAAGAGCCCTTTGGATTGCAACTGCTGGAAGAAGCTCTGCAGAGATGCATGCTGTTTTTTGCAGCGTTCAGTGCTATCAGAGGTTGTTTAAAATGCAATAAACCTTATTATATTCATAGGAATAAGAATGAACAAGCTGGTTTGGAGATCAATGGACAGCTGACTCCAGACATCTGCGCACATCCACGCTCCGTTTAATCGCAGAAGGCACTCAAGCTGCAGCAATTTCCTGTATGGACATACTTTACAGCACTGCTGCTGAAATCTGACTTATCAGAGACTTACGGGTTGTGGTGCATATGCAGAAACACCTGACTAATCTGCATTAAGATTTAATAAAAATGCAGGATATAAGAGCTGTTAATTTCAACATTTCCATGTATTCCCTGCACCCAGATCATAATCTCCTGGTCAGATTACAGGAACATTAGGTCATTCAAAGATTGCTCAGATGAACACAACTTCCAAATATTTTGAATATTAGCAGAGATTCACACCATGCACTACGCTAGCAGAAATTCAGATCTCACTAAATATACCACAACCATCATAGTGTGCCATCCTCAACAAATACTACGCAAGTGAAACTCAGTATTTGGACAGCAAATGTAAAATTATACATAAGCTGCATGCTGCAAGTAGTTGGGTCTGGTAAATGCATGACCACAAATTGGACTTCGCTCAGTTTACAAAAATTATAGCGTTTGTAACAGCAGAAGATGAAAGAGCTATTACAATTTACAAATTTGCAATTGAAATGTCCCTGGATAGACCTTGGGAAACTCTGGTATAACAGCTGAAAGAAGGGAGATGGCTGCTAAAGCTCCAAGTCGTGAGGTGAGGATAGAACAGAATCTATGCACTGCATGTCCAAGGAAAGAGGTCTAAGTGTGTTCCATCAGGCAGATAAATCAAGGTGAAACCATGGTGCACAGATCTCTCTCTTTGATGCTTTCTAAAGCGTAAGCAATGCTACAAGTGTGCCTTGCATTTTGTAATCAAGAGCCACCACTGAGACAGGAGAATGCATTATAAATATTTACATGAGGCTGGATTTGGCAGTTTGAAAACTTACTGAGTGATAGCTCAATAAAAAGAAGCAATCTGGATTTTGCCTGAAAGAAAAAGCAGAGTATTATAAGGTATCCAAAAGCATGAGAGACCTGCAGGCTTCAGAACAGCAGAACAGCTGAGATCAGATGGTTACCTCTCCTTGTGGAAGTTGGGCTTATGCTCAAACTCACTGAAGTAAAATTCAAGGGCACACTACAGAAGTTTGATGTCCTTGGAAGGTAATAGAAAAAAGAAGTCTATATCCATCATTGGGATGGATAAATTATAGAAATCTTTCCTACAAGGAACGTGCAAGAGGCAAAATCTGACCAGGAGTGATGTAATCTGCCAAAGAGTCAAACTCAGCACTGGAGGAGCTCTAACATCTACAGGTGGCACTCACCTGTGCTGCAGGAAATAATTCCCAGTACCAACTCATCCTTCTTAGCAGATCACTGCTGCAGTCAGAGAATAAACCGTTCCTCAAAAGGGTCTGCGTAACCCACCCATCTCTTTCACCTTTCCTGCTACTGACATCAGTATGAAGACCAGAAGGACTACAAGCCCAAGACATTGAGAGGCTTGCAGACATTTTCAGAGACTACTTTCCACATTATCTTCTGCTACCAGGAAAAACAACTTGCTAACTTAATACTCAAGCATCACTTGAACAAAATAATTCCAACTAACTCCAATAAAGCTAAGAGAAGTGCACACAGTTTTCTGTCTTACCTTCCATGCTCATCACTCAGTACCCTTCAGTACTTGTAACCCTTACTGTGACAGCTGTAGTTTAGAAAAAACATTACTTGTAATTGAACACGTTTATTACTGTTACCTCAGGTGATGATCAACTGTTGTTTCACCTCCTAGTTCACACTGCTAACATCAGACTCAATCTGGCTTTTTAATTAGAAGCAATGGAGCAAAACCCCATTTTGCTGTTTTTCAGCAATGGAAAATCACTGTTTTCCTTTCAGATATTTTAAGAGCTTTGAAGTAAATTCTCTATCAACTTCCTGGCAGAATTGATGCTTCTTGACAGCGTTATGCTAAACTGAAAACATCAGCACTAAAAGGCAACATTTTACACGCCTCTTCTTCCCGAGGAGTTATTTAACTGCTGTTCAAACAAGGAGAACATTGCACCTCGCAATAGAAAATGCACAGATCGATGCCAAAATTAATCATGCTCCTCTCACAATCAGACTTCCTGAGATCACCTCTGTTACTGAGAAATGTTTTAGCCATCCTGCCTCCAGTTTCCCCATTCGTGCCGTCAGACCATTTGACATACTTGTGTTCTGTTGCATCTCCAAGTTCTCCTCGAGCAGAAGGCAGTAAATAAAATAACTGCCCTCAATGGCAAGGAGTCCTGGTGCATACCACATTGTGGGGTGGCTGGTCAACTGTGTACAGTTACAGCACTCTTATAAATAGTTCCTTGTAAGGAAGCACAAGTCACTCCTTGAGACCAGGCACAAGCTGCATTAACCCACCTTGAATGAAAAGGTAGAGCCATGAGCACAAACACCCCAATTTCAGTCTTCAAACATCTTCCAGAAACACAAGTCATCAGTGATGGATTACAAAGACTAAGGACATCACATACATGAGGAATAAATACCACCATGACCTGGCTGTTGAAGGTTATAACAAGGAAAGTTCTAGGCACCCTAGAAGTTGATATCCATTATTCTAAAAACAACTTCGCATCAGTTCAGTGCTGAAGTGTCAAGTACATGTACCCAGCAAGACAGTGTCTGTCACTCTTTTACCACTCCTCCTTCCACAGGGGAGGCACTGGCAGAACTCCCCACATTCTTTGTACTCCATACATGCCACCTGGTCACATTTCCAAAGTCTACTACTTCTCTCCAAGCAAGCTGCCCCAGTGGTCTGCTTCTACTCCTTGAATACGTTGTGAAATTGTGACCATCACACATCTTGACACTGTTCCAGGGCTTTTATTCTCCGTACCTCTACCCTAGACTGAGAAGAGGCTGACCCAAGGCCAGGAAAGGATCAAGTAATCTATACTGGAATGATGAACCTAGAGACTAGATAAATTCTGGGTAGGTATGTTGGTACCTCCTAGACATGTCCTCTAGCAGTGATCATCACTTGACACACACAGCTGCAAGCTGCAATACAGCAAGAAATTACCTGACTGCTCAAGATGCCAAGAGAGGTAGCAAGGAGGGCACAGTATACCAGTAGGTAGAATAGGAAACAAATTTGAAATCACAAGATAAATTGGTTGGACCTAGGAAGAAGATTGTTGACAGTCTGAGCACTATCATCTCCAAGTGCTTGTGGAAGACAGATGAGATATCCAACAAATGGAAAAATACAAGCATATCTGGGGAATTAAGGACAAGAGAGGTTGAGAATACAGATATAAAAACTGTGTACGTGCACAAAAGGTGACAAATCACTTTAGAGAGTCACCAACAGGTACTAACTATAGCAGCATCAGGATAAAAATCAAGAAACAAGCAGCTTCTTTTTGGGATGATTGACAACTGTGCAGACAGGAGGGAGGAGATGCATCACTTCCCTGAGTGATGCAAACATGAGTAGGCAACAGTCCTGTTATTGCTAATATCCAAATTGGAATTTACTCAAATTTAATCAAAATCGACATGTTTTGATGAAAACATACCAGTCATGTATCAAAATTAGCTTTGCCAGAATCTTTTTAGGCTCTGTAAGATTACCTATTGATTGCAATATTGGAATAACAAGCATGCTCGTTAAATCTGATGTTGTCAGCTAAGTGGAAAACTGAATTAAAATCCAGAAGTGGTCCTGACTAAACAGAAGAACACAAAAAATTTGGGATACCGCTCAGAGGATGACTAAAAAGGCATTAACTGTATAAATGCAAGATGTGACTCATTTCTTATGCAGCATTTAAGCAGCTGTTTTGTCATTTCTGGGTGATGACAGATCACTGACTGTATGAATCTGTCCCACACTTTGGAAGAAAAGCAGAGCTCTTCCTGAGATATTTACAGACACATCTATACACAGAAGTACATGAAATTATGGGCACTGAGCAGGACAGAGAAGACTAGTTAGAAAAGAAGGTATTAGAGACAGTCCTCTTTCCAGACAGTTGCAAAGAAATGAGGGAACGTGAGATTAAAATAAAAGCACAGCACAGTCAGAATTATGGCAGTGGCTTTTCTACTACAGGAGATATTAGTATGTGCCATCTCAGGCCAAAAGCTAATTAGACTTTGAGGAGTCTCATTTTACCATAGGGGGCTTAAGGGATATCTCTCCCTTGAGTTTAAACTGAAAGCATCCAGCTCTGGAAGTCTTCACTAACTGGTCTCTGGAAGCTTAAAGTAAGTAAGAGCTGCAGAATAACCTCAAGAGCATCCAGCAGGAATCACAGAAACACAACACAATATTTTCAATTTTCCTAAACCTACAGCACAGCAGAACTATATTCCAAAGAAACTGAATTATTTGGAGCATTTATTGTCCTTCAGCATCATTATGACAGCATAGGACTTAGCCTTATAACAAAATATAAATTCTCTTCTTTGCAGCACATAGCCTGACCTAGCCATAATGAAGCTCCATGGGACTGAGAAAAATTACTGTATAGGAGGACATTCTCTGTAACAGAGATTTTGTAGCTCGCTGTACCAGAATCAAGCAAGCAGTCTGACTTGAACATGTTATACCTAGCATTTTTATGAGTCTCACTTCATATTGAAAGAATACTGTTTAAGCATTGACAAAAAAATCAATAAAGAAATAAAACACATGGTCGTACATAAATACACCAGAGAATGGCCAATATAAATATCTCACATTTGCCTAGGTGTTTTTTCCTACCAAGGCTTATTAAACAGGCAAAAAATAAGTCCATTCTGCTAGGACTGTTTTAATGAGGGAAGGCTATTAGCAGGTCTTGGTAAGGTGCCTCTGAGCAATTCGTTGTATGCACGATCTCCCTCATGTCCTCTGAAAATTTATGCTATAACACTTCAAGGCAAAACCAGTGCTGGTGAAACTGTACTACAGCACAGCTTACACGAACAGAACACGGTGCTCTCTTTTACCAGCTCGGAGGAATTTTCAAGGGAAACTTCTGTTTAAGCTTTCGTAAAGTCTTCCTGTTTTTCTTCAGTGGGAGCAAGGAGCGAGGTGTATCCTTTATACTGGATTTTAAGTGTTCTCAGAACACAAAGGCAGTTGTTCCAGAGAATATTCAGGTGATGTTTGGGCTTGGTAACACTGTTGTTTATCCACTGTTCAGTTTTTGTCACTCTTAAGATCAGTCAGAATTCAGAAAGAAAGTTTGCACTGTTTAGTCTAGTGCAAGGAAGACAACACCTGGAAAGCAAAACACCCCAAGTTCAGCAGTGTGCAGAGGACAGGAAAGGCACAGCTCTGGACCAGCACCCTGGGCAACATCAGGCAACGTCACCTTCCGACAGCACTGCTTCCTAAACCACAACAGAAGACGTGTGCAGGACAAAGACCACGGGCAATAAACAAGAATGATTTCTTCAAACGCTGCTTCTGGTGACTGGATGTTCCTTCTCAAGGGCTCTTTCACTTGCTTTCACATGCAGAGAGCTACAGGAAAGGAGTTATGATAAGGGTTGTTCAGCACAGCACGGACCAAGCAAGAATTCTCGCCACCTCCGAAGAGTAATGTGGCTCTGGGCAGCCTGGTCTGGTGGTTGGCAACCCTGCACACAGCAGAGGGGGTTGAAACTAGATGATCATTGTGGTCCTTTTCAACCCAGGCCATTCTATGATTCTGTGTTCAGCAGAAAAGCAATGTGAAAATCATGAGTGTATCATGCAGGGTTACGCATGATTGGAAAAGGGTTTCCGATCAGTATTTCAGATCAGCTTTTGGGATACTAATCATGGTTTTATTTCCCCCTGCCTGCAGAAGCACGGATGTTCCAAAAACAGAGCACTCCAAGTCTTCAACACCATTTGCAACTGAGGCAGCACCTCCACTTTGACGTTTGACTCGACACTGCATATAAAATTGATCAGACTTCCCAAATTCTGTGCCACAGCTGAATGCAATAGGATAGAATTTCTTTTAGAAAAAGTTTATCTATTTCAAGCTCATTGTTTTTTAAACATTTTGAAAGATGTGAATTATCTGCTGAGTGGGGAGTAAGCAGGCTGAGCAAACTGAGACTGAAGAGAATCAATTAGTGATAACGGAGTGGTATTATTACCATAAAAGACTAAAGTTCAAAACTTGATCTGTGTTATAAATGAAGAATCAATCTAATTAATTTCACCAGTAACCATTCTTTGGAAATGGTTTTTCCATCACTGCTCAAGAAAAAGCCCTGACCTGATGACTGAGAGCACAGACCAGAGCAGCTGAGGTCAGCCAACACCATGCAGTATCTACTGGTCCTTTTGAGACTGATCTGCTGACCACAGAAAGCTTTCAGAGATCCTTTTTGTTCATGACGAAGGCCTATTTCACTGACACTTCTGCAGCCTCTTAAAAAAAAACAAAAAACAAAAAACAACAAACCCTGCCAGCACTAGAGTATCACTGTATAATAAATCAAGACTAATAAAACAGAATGGAGAGAATACAAATTCTCTCCATCCTTCTGCAAGTCAAAAAATAAGTTTTCCATTCAAGAACGATTCTTGAAGGAACCATGCCACAGGTACAGACATACAAGGTTACTACCAGCTATTACAAGTTCTTTCCAGGTTATTCCAAGTACCTTACAGGGGACAAACGAGCTGCAAACACTGCAACTTCTTAAAACCTTCCGGCATAAGCAAATCAGCTAAGAAGTTCTGAATGACTTTGCTTAGGAGGTGGACATCCCTACGTGCTCCATCTGACCTTACTAATAATCATTCAAGCTCCAAATCTGCTACCAAAGTCTCTGTTGTAAGCAATTATTTGCCTCTGTGCAAAAACGTTAATTTCATGCTCTGTAAACACATCTCCTTGTGAAAGACCAGCCTACCTATAAAGATTGCTTTTGACAGCCTGATGACCATCTTCTGCAGCAAGTGACTGAAGCACCCTTCAGTAGGTAGCAACATCTGTTCTCCCCTCTGTACAGCAGAGGACAGACCGAGATGACAGGTTTACAGGTGAATCACATACAATGACCTTTAAAAATAAAGGAAGCTGGAGTGCTTAGGCACTTACTTAAAACAGAGCAACTTGACATCATAAAATTAAAGACAACAGCTGCTTTCAAGTAGCTGTAACATGTCATAACATTCCATCAAGTAACCTACTGTGGAAAATATTATTTCTGCAGTGCTACTCTTAAGAAAAGGATGCATAGAAGATGAAGGCTGGGATAAGGAGGATGACTTTTTAAGTAGCAGTGGAACTGCAAGGGAAAGGCTGGTTGTCAAGCTCAAGGGGAAAAATACCACATTTCACCAAAACCAGCAGCAAGAAGTAGGCAGATTATTTGGTTCACAGCACCAAAGCCAGCTGTACCTACACTTGTGAGCAAGAAACAGGCACTGCCCATGAGATCAGGAAAGATTATGCTATACTGCAAACTTTCTTCCTCCCAGTGCTAGTCTGAATCCCAAACTAAATCCATCAGATACATACAATTTTAATTTTCAATGTCAGCACATGTGAGAGAGAGACAAGATAAAATATTTAAGGCAATATAAAAAAGCAGCCGACTTCTGAAAACGCTACATGTGAAAGTTACCACCTTTGCTAGAAAGGCAAGAGAATCATAAATATGCCAGGCATCTAATCTAGGGAACAACTCAACTTGGAATTATTCTATGCTATTAACAGATGCACACTGAATATGGACTCAGATCACTTCATAATTCATATCTAACACACATTAGAAGTCAGCCTCAGTATTGCAAAGCTTGTCAGGGTGGTCTTCCAAACACATCTCAATCCATTTTGACATATGTAAAGAGCAATGAAATGCTCTTCCACCTCTCTTAAAGCTTTCACTTCTGTGTTGCTTCATAGATGCCCTCAACCAAATCTATTACCTCATGGTCTAAAATACCCAGGGGCCACGCACATTAAATGAACCAGTCCTCCTCACTTCTAAGAACATTTCTTGAAACTTGAAGTAATAAGCAAAGAGACTTCAAAATTTAAGTCTTATGACACTTCCAGATTAGGAAATGTTTCCGTCTTTCCCTAAATTTACTGCTCCGAGAAGAGGCCAAACAAATTCACCATCCCCAAAAGCACAAAGCAGAGCAGTTGGCTATTATGAATTATGAAAGTATAAAGCTCAGATAGATGTCAGTGCTTCCATAATCCTATTTAGGACAACAGCTCAGAAGCAAGCTGCACAGGACTAGATTTCCACAAATTACATTAGGAGGAAGAAGGACCATAACATTTACTATAAAGAAGAGATGTCAATCTTACAGAGATAAGAAGAAAGATTCTTAATACAAACAATTTGTTGAAATTACTTCCCAATTCACAAAGCAAAACAAGCAGGACCGAGGCTGCTATGTACTTTCAAGTAAAACTAATCTTAGATTGATAAATTCTGAGACTTTTTTCCCCATGGCCTGGGGTAAAACCTTGCAGATTCTTTGAAAAGGTGAAACCAGACTCTCCTCTACATAGCACAGCAAAACGTGCTTGCAGAATTATGTTGTTCTACGCTCCTCTTTTTTGGGAGCGAGCTCGTATAAAATATTTATTCCCATCCCCTCTCCCCCCCCATTTTGAATCCAATTCATCTCATTGATCTAATTTAGAGGAATTCCCTATACAGAATTGTACCAGCACAACTGAGCAGGACACAGAATCACTAAATTGTCAGGGTTGGAAGGGACCTAAAGAATCATGAATCTCCAACCCCCTTGCTACATGCAGGGCCACCAACCTCCCCATTTAGACACGATCTGCAAAGTGAGGGCAAGACCAAAGCACCCCTGCCAACGAGACAACAACACGCCTCCAAACCCTACTTAACAGGTGCTGTTTGATTATTGGATTATTACCAGCCAGGCAGACTATTTTAAGCTAATTCATTTGCCATTCTTGCTATCACTACCATTAGCAAACTCAATTCACGCTTTCTTGCTCCTTCAAACAGGAACATGTATCAACCTGCAACTTTCAGGCTTATTGAAGCAAGGAGTTTTAATTCCTTGCCTGGCAAAGCAGAAAACCACTCATGTCAAAAAGAAAGGAAACCTCAGTGCCAGCCTGAGAGAGTCAAAAACTGCTTCCTGGTAGGTGCAAAATTCAGGATATTTTTGGCTGCTCAGTACACTTTGTTTTCATGTGCCTAGACATCCTTAACTAGTTGCCACAATTTAAAACACCTTCCCTATATATAACTTTAAATGGGCATTTGCTGTAGTTTTCGGAACTGCATCAAGCCCATGCTAATGTGTTAATCTCAGTGACAGCTGAAGATGACCCCAATTAAACAACTCCACAGCAACACTATTCTGTTTAAACAATCTTGAGAAGTTTCAGAAGGACCATTGTCTAAAAGAAGAAAAAAAAACAACCAGCCACAACAAAAATGAGCCACAAAACAAAAAAATGCTTATGTAGTTGAAAGCCTTCATCATTTAATCCTCCATACTCAGTAAGAAGCATTCAGACTGTCTGGAATAATTTACATAGCAGCTCTTATTACAGTAAGCCAATCATTTCATCCAAGAAGGGAAAGTATGAGAAAACCATAATGCATGGTGGTGATGGAGGGAAGAAAAAAAAAAAATCAAATACTTTTACCCCACACTTCTCTTAAACACATTTGCAAAAGCAGCAGTTGTTTCAGACAAGCCAAGATATTCCAGTTAGACCACAGGGACAAGAAACCATGCCAAATTCCTTAAAATCAAATAGAAGCCAACTTCTTGCTATTTTCCACTAAAGGTGGGATCATTTTCTTTCCTTAAAAATGTGAGCCAAAATTCATAGCTACTACAGATTTCAAAGTATTCATATCAACCTTCTGAGTGCTGCTTGGAAATACGGTACGTTTTTGACTGATGCTTCTGAAAATGAACCATGATTTGTCTCTTCATCACAAATGCAGACCTGTAGAAATAATGGACCCTTCAAATGAGGATTCACAGGTCAGTGGGATAACCGAACTACCTGCCTTCAAAGCCAGTTTTGCTTCAGGCCAAATACAGTATCACTTATTCAAGAATCACTGCTACTTGAAGAGGCAAATCACATACAGTTTTCCTGCTGTCAGGTTCTGCAAGCTTAACTACCTTGGTAGAGAGCTGACAGCTCTCCCTAGCACACTGTGACGCCACTTTATACAAGAGATGGAGAAAATCTCAGGTGAAGAACAGCTGAAGGAGAGCCAAGTGAGGTAAGGGAGATGAAAACCAGAATAATGCATGGGTAGAAGAATCTTGGCCAAGACTTCAGGCTTCATGCGTGTTATAGAAAGGGGACTTCTGAGCACACATTAAGACAACACTGCAGCTGAAGGCACCATCTATCTTTGAAGTTTTCTGATGAAGCAGTATTAAGAAAGCAGAGCAAACTCTGCAGATAGTGGAAAAATCCTGGGTGACAAGGGAAAACTTCTTTGTGGCTCAGATGAGCAACCACTAAGAAAAGATTGCTTTATGAGCAGAAACATTTAGTTTAAACTTCCCTAATTACACATTGTAAGACAAGAAAATATGTCCAACTAAGCACATCCAACCAGTAGCCCTACAGCAACTTACCATCAGCAGAGCTGCCCTCCCCACACATTTGGCATGTATCATTTTCCAGCCACTACGTGCCTGAACATTTCATTCGTTGTAGCCCACCAGTACAAAGAATCATTTTATCCTATACAAACAGAATCAAACAAGAAAACTCCTCTTTGCCAGGCATCAGTGAGAGCCTCTGCTGAGCTGCACAAGAATTCGGCATAACCAGATCATACTTAAAAATCAGCATGCGGCAGTGAATGTTTGCCATCCCAAAGCATGGGGAGATTTGCTAGGAGGATTATATCTAAGCAGTTTTAAACATTAATGTGAAGTAGCAAAATCCAAATCATTAGACTTGCATTTGCTTGATTCGGCTCTTGCTGCAGGGCAGCACGCCATGCTCCTTCCAGCAGGCAGGTAGGCCCCTGCTCAAGTAGTTACCCACTGATGCTTGCCATCACTAATCTCCTCTTGGAATTGTTCCCCAGTGCCAGGCAGGCTCTGGGGATTTCAGTGAGCACAAGCTGGCTTATACCTAGACTGGTCCACAGTTGGAGGAAGGCTCCTTTAGGGTAACACAGACACACATGGAGAGGTCATACGGTGACTCTGCAAGGCATAAACCAGATAGATCGTTAACATCTACAAGAGAATGGATGTAACTTGCTGTGAAATATTTTTTACCCCTACAGACCTCGCACAAACATTAGCAATAACGCTTAAGCAACCCCTATTTCCCTTTCAAATTCTCTACAAACATTTTTGGTGGAAACTCCCACACGACAGAATTAGGACTACCATTAATTGAAGAACTACCAGCATATAAACAACTACATCCATTTCAAATGGACTTCCTCTTCGGCACCTCAATGCCTGGAGTGCCATTTCTACATCCTAGCTTTGAGCAATTAATCTTTCAGCATTCAGCCTGTCCACTGAGAACTCAGGGTGCTGAATACTGGATCACTTTTTAATGAGGCATCTACAGCAAAGCATAGATATCTCCCCAACCATTCGCAGGCTATGAAGGAATGAATGACTGGTTTACGAACTGGGGAGTCAAGCTGCCTGAATTTTGGAAATCAAGGCTACCTGGCACAATTCCCAGTGTCAGTAATCATGTAGCTCCTCTGACCACAAACCCATACATCTGGACACAAAAGCAAAATTTTGTTATGTGTATATATGTATATATACACACACACAGGGTATCATGTGTGTGTTTGTAAATATACGTGTACATGTGCGTACACAGATTGCTCTGAAACTAATGCCTCCTATTTATTTCCGTGGAAACTACAACAGATACAAAGAGCACATGAACACTGTTTGATAGAGCAAACTCTCAGCTACAAAACACTATTTTTCAACTGTCACCATCATTAGCTGTGTATTTTCACTAGTGATGAACAAGAGCCTGCATGCTGCACCCACACAAACTGCATGGTCCAACCAGAATGTGGCTTGTCATTCACATCACTGTCACCACTGCTGAAACCACCACCTCACTGTGCTCACATCCACTGGCTGGTCTCCATAAATGTTCAACAAGCACTGAGGAATGTCAGTGGGTGTCATTTCTTCTGCATGGAGGAATTCAGTGACACACCTTTGCTTCAGGCACACTTCCATGTCAGAATGCCTCTCTGCTGCCAGCTGTCACACAGCAACAAAATGTGATACAATATTGCTGGGAAAGTTCAACTTCTACTGCCATCCCACCAACATCTGCCTCTGATGTCATGGTCCAACATAGCAAAAAGAGGAGGCATTACTTTCGGAGCAGCCATCATATATAAAATGCAATGAATGAAGATGCCCTCCTGGTCATTCAATTCAAAGCTATGCAAAGACAAAAAAAAAAAAAAAAAAAAGTACCAAATTCTCTTTATTTGAAATCCTTTACCTTAATCCTGAATGGAGCCACTGAAGTATCACAGAAGTGTCTGTAGCAGAGACACTGCCACTGGTGCACAGAACTCGGCGCTCCCTTACGCTCCAACACACGCCCCAGCTTAATGCTGAGAGGCTGCATGCATTTAGAGAAATTACACATTTCATTGCAGCATTTAGCAACGTGCTGAAGGACCATCTCAAGCATACGCTCACCTTCTCCTGTTAGCTGCAGAGGGCCAGTAAATAACAGACTAAGGCCATCCGTGGCAACATTTGTTCCCGGCTCCATGTGTGCCCCTACTGACTAACATCTGTGCATGTCTTGTAAAAGAATGTTTGCAGCCAGTCAATTCCCTGACAAGGGCAGAAAGTAAATTTTCTTGATTCAGACACAGAACGTTTAATTCCTAAAACTTTATTTTCAACATTTCCTCAGAATACACTGCATGCAATATTTAGAGCTCCTGGCTTCCAGGAGACATTTGTCAAAGCACATTTAGAAGCAATAATGTCTAAAACATCTGCAGCTGGTTATAATGCAGCAGGAAAATAAAGTTGTCTGGCTTCAGTGTGTGCCAGTGTTTGAAGGAAAAAAAAAATATCAAAACCATATGCCTGCTCTTAGTATATTCTCAAGTGGTCTATATTTCATAAGGTAACTTACCATTAATTTTTAAAGTCCTACGAATTGAGTTCTACTAATTGGACTTCTTGGGTTTTTAAAAAAATGCTTTTAAAGAACCTTGAAATTCCCATAATCCAGCTGGCTTTGATCCTGCAGGTCAGACATCCAAAATCTTGCTAGTAAGAGGCATAAGCTTCAAAAACTCTCCTAGCAGGGCTATACCCAGAACACCTCCCTTCAGTTCTACCCAGAAATAAGTCTCCTGGAACTGTTCTATCCAGGATATCACTACAATGGATGCAGAAAATGAGTAACTTACGTTGAGGTTTTTAAATTTACGCTGTTTCAAATGAATGCTGGCTTACAGTTTCAAATGAAAGGAAATGATAGCAGGGATTTTAACCCAGTGAGAAACTCATCCAGGTCTGAAATGAATGGCTCTGAAAGCTGTTCAAACAAGGTGAAGCTCTTTTCCTGCTCCAACACAACATTTTGGCTTCACATCTCCTGGGAAATCAAGGGAGATATAATTAAGCAGTCTGGTCCTACTCTTTTCTCTCAGCAGATGAATGTTTTTCTCAGACCCACAGATTAACGCACCCACTCACCACTTTCACTGCTCAGTCTCTGATCTCAGTGTGAAGTTCATGAAGATTTGCCCCCACCCTTCTTTCAGAACACAAAAGACATTTCAAAACCTGTCTTCAGTTTAAGTGCTCAATAACCAGTTTCCCAGGAACACTGCATCTGGCTGACCACTCAGCAGGTTTCCCTGTTCTTAAGGAGCAACTGCACTGCAGAGATGGAGGCAGAGTCACCCATTCCTCCTGCAGATTCCATTGGGAACAGATACTGACGTGGCCATTGACACACCAGAAGATTGCAAAGCAAATATAGAAGAACAAAAATAACATTTCACTTACTGTAAAACAAATATACACACACACATCTGGATGATGTACAAGATAACAGTGCTCTCTTCACAACCACACGTCTGATTTTGAGCTGAGCCCTGGCATGACACAGTCTTGCATTCCCCAGTCAAAAGCTGAACATCAACTTGATGAGCAGTTTCCCAGCTGCTCACAGGTCCCAGAAGGGGCAATAAAAATTGGCAGAGTTCGGATTTTATTTTTTAAACCTTTTGCAACTTTATAAAACTGAGCAGCCAAAAGTCAAAGGCTAACTGCAAGCTCAGAGAGGCCTCTGAAGCAGCAGCCAAATTTCCCTAGCACTGGTTGAGTAAGGGGAGATTGAATATCACCTCTTACAGAAGTTAATTGCTCTCACCAGGAAGATGAAGCAACTCTACTGATGCCAACTGATCTCTTAAGATACCTTTAAAATGAAAAAAAAAAAAAAAAAAAAAGAAATAAGTAACAACCCACATCAACATCTATGCATATGGATTTGGAAAGATATCAGACCCAGAGCTCTTACAACACAACTTATAAATGGAGAAACTCTGCTTTACTGTTACAGAAATTCAGTTCCTTCAACACACAGCCTTTTCAGTAACAGCCTACAAAGCCTGAAGTTCTGCTGCTGATCTGTCAGCACCTCCATTCCAGCACCAAGAGCTGCTTCCAGTCTATAAATTGCTCCTCGCACTGCAGCCTGGCACGAAGTTCAGCAGCATGCAGCAGGCTGGGCTGCGTTCAGTCTGACAGTGAAGTGCTGCGTGGATCTTGCTTCTGTAATGGGACTTCTGGATATGGCCACTGAAATGTCCTGGGAAGGATTGCTGAGGAGCTTTATCATCCCAACTGTACAACTGGTTTCAGCAAGACCGGTGTCGCCACTGGCATGTCTGTGCATTGGTCTGCAAAACCCAAATTAAAACCCCAAATCAACAGTACAGCCCAATAGAAGCATTCAATACATGAGGGCACACGTGTCTACAACTCTCTACATAGATTCAGGTTTTAAACCACTATTCATAATGGCACAGACCCACCCCTTCTCAGCTTCCAGCACAGACCCAGGACAAAGCAAGCTGTCCTTACAGGCAAGGCTCTCCAGCACTTATTACCTTCCTGTCACCTAATCAGTGCATTAAATACTTGCAGCACAAATCTGTTGGCTGCCAACAACTCTACACAATACCATTTTCCTGCAAAGTTCAAAATGCATCGTGTAGAGCACTCAGTGTTTCAGCAGCAGCAGCAA
Source organism: Meleagris gallopavo (assembly GCF_905368555.1). NCBI lineage: Eukaryota > Metazoa > Chordata > Aves > Galliformes > Phasianidae > Meleagris > Meleagris gallopavo. Next base: position 11,791,475 of record NC_139418.1, read on the forward strand.
GCTATGCAAAAAGAGAAAAGAGCAGGAAAGCATTGCGAATGTTAGTCTGGATGTTGCATGGTCTTACGAGGCACCATCTAACCTGACACATCCAGGGAAATGCCCTCTAAGGAACACTAGACATTATTTTTTTTCCATCGTTGCTGAAGGACCGCAAATACAAAATTGCAAAACCCCAAAGAGCAACTCAATGGCAGTGTCAGCTCATGAAAAACTGCTGCAAGAAAAAAATGTGTTTGTTTGAACTTATCTGCAACCAGCAAGCAGCACAATATTACTTTGTAACCCACAACAAGGAGTAGATCAACCTGGGAAGGAATGTACAGTCCATTTTCAAAGACTTCTAGAAAATGCCTGGAACATTTTAATAACTTAATTCTGACTTAGAGAAATCTTTAATTAAGACAGTATTTAGAAAGCATTTTCAGAACAATATGGAATCCTGTGGAATGTGCTACAGCCCCCACGGGAGCTTGCTCTTGCTAAGAGCTGAGCTCAGCCACAACTTCGACAAGAACAGCAGCAGCCATGAGCAGCCAGCAACACCCACAACATCCTGTGCCATTGCCCAGCACATCAGTGTTTGGCACCACGATCACCCCGTCTCTCCTTTACCATTCATTAAGTGAACTTGCCATGCTTTTTCTACAGAGGCGTTACCTCAAGTCATGCTCATACAGGACTTAATAATTAACTGCTGATTACTTTTACTGACAAGCCACTGATAGTCCTTGTTGCTTTAAAAAGCAAGCAAATTAGGTCAAGGCAGCTTAAGTGCTAGTGAAGTCTGTTGCATAGCACCTTATATCCACAGCTCAGACAGCACTTCCTCACCCAGCAGCAAGCAAACAATGCATAAACCCAGTCCAGACAGCCAAAGGGTCTTAGTCTGGATACAAACGAACTTTCCTTTGCTCTTTAGGCCTCATGCCTCCTCTAAGTGTCTGTTTATCTGTACAGGCAGTTCCTGGGAGATTACTTTTGAGGAGATTATACCCTGCCAGGGTCCTGTTCTGAAACCTCTTTCAACTACAGACTTCTGAAGTATACTGCAGGCCTCTTAATAGCAAGAGACAGAGCAGAAAAAGCTGCAGCAGTAGGATCTTTCTTTCTTTCTGGATAGTCCTCAAGTGACAACCAGCAATTCATCAGCTGTTCCTCTGGAGAAAGCTGCCCATCCAACCAGTGCCACGGCAAGATAACAAAACACTTTAAATGCTTCCAATTTCTGCAATACACACAGAACTAAAGAGCTGTTCTGTTACTTGAAAGCCAGAGAGGACACACAATCCATCACATCCAAGACTGAAGCTTTAGCACAAGCACTTCCCAACAGCAGTACTTAACTGCTGTGCTCCAACAGGGTCCCACCTTTGAGCAGGAGCACATACTCTGTCACATGCACTCGAGCCATCCACCTTGCTGACTTCATGATGAAAAATTGAGGCCGCCCAGGCAATTCCATTAACGTTGATTAATCGCTGTGTCAAGCACTGTGTCAGGTCCTGGGGATGCCAGCTGTCCAGCACTTCAAATTCGCCAGCTTCATGTGAGGCAGTGCCAAGCATTCTGCCCAGCACAGCCCCAGCAGCACAGAGAAGGGACATTGGAGCAGCATGAAGAAAAGGACACTGCAGCCTCTCCGCTCTGAAGCCACGTGTTCCAGAGAGGTGCATGCTGTCCCATTCCCACACCAGCCTGCGCAGCCCAGCTGGAAGCAGGGGACAGCCAGAGCTTCTCCTGCAGTCAGAGAATAGTGACTGGCAAGACACAGTTCTTTTACTGGACTAGTCCGGGTTGAATGTAAAGCACCGTGAATAACAAGAATCACTACAGCAGCATCCCATTTCAGACTGGGCACAGAGCTATACATCAAAAGCATAAGAAAAATGAGAACAGTTTGGCTAACAGGAATAGAATAACCTCCCCTCCTTACCCTTTCAACTCCAAACAAGTTATGGAAATCTCGTATGCAGCAGTCAGAAGGTATAAGGCTCAGCAGCATTCCTTACGTTCTCTGTCACCTTTCAGAAGAGAGAGAGCTGGTAAGCAGAAGCCAACAGCAAGGCAGCCAGGGCTGACCCAAGTGATGGCATGGCATTATGTGGCAGGCATTTACCTAAACTAACACTTGACCCACTCCTGCTGATAATCGTGTCATTTCTCAAGCATAGAGTGTTCCAGAGATACAAGCCAACATTTGTAGCTACTGATTGGGCTATAATAAAACCCTTTGGAAAGCCTTCTGCAGCTTCTTTTGCTAAAGAGCGTTGTTTAATGCTTCTACCATTTTGGCTGCAGATCACGTTAATCTCTTGCATGCTCCCTGAAAGTTGTCCAAGTCATTCTGCAGACTAATAAGGAGGTAGTTTTTATAACATAAGCTAAAGCCAAGATTGTTTTGAACCACAGAAGACACAACATTTGAGGAACTTCAAGAAACCCGAGGATATCTTTGCAACTGCTGCCCTTCCCTTCTGTGTTTTCAAGTATTATCCTACCTTAAGATAAAGAACTTCTGGAGGGAGATTACTTCTTACACAAGGAGTTGATGCAGGAGGTAGTAAACAGAATTGCTAAAAGTCATCATTAAATTTATAAGCCCAGACACACAAATAGAATGTTGGATTGTATGTCATTAAATTTTAAAAGCACTCCATAACCAAGAAGCTTTCAGGGCCTTTTCCATCAGCCAGGTTCCTCCTCCAAGGAGCTGCCCAGAGTTTTTACAAGCTTCTGAAGCTTTGTAGCCAATGATTTCCAGCAAGATCCAGGTGCACACACTGGTCTCTCCTCCGGGTCCTAACCCTTCTTTCTGTCTGCACACATCACATAATTAAGAACAGCTTACAGGTATAGCGAATGGTGACGCGTTACACGTTCTTGTTTTGGAAATGAGAACAGAAGCCAGACTACCTAATCCAGGAGCAACAAACACGTCCAAAGTCATGCATATTAAGCTGACAAAGTTCATTACTGGAATGGAAGAAAACCTCCTTTGGTGTTGCTTTCTTCATTCTGAATGGAAGACATTGCCGGAGTCTACACACAAGTTCACCTTAACAGTGCATCAGGACCTCTGAAGACTGAGACACATCAGTTTCAACAACCTTCTACCAGAAAAGGAGAGACAAATACAGTTCCTCACTGCTGACTTTGTGATCAGAACTATTGCCTTCCCTTTGCTGCCCAGGGATAGCAGCAAAGAAATAGCTACATGTACACACAGGGCTGAGAACAGGACTGTGGCTGCAGACACAGCCGAAAGTCTACATGAACACATCATTGATTAACCCAACTTTAATGAGCTTGAAAGCATTTTACTGAAGACATGCTGCTATTGTGAAGCTGTGACTCACAGATGAGGTAAGAGGTAAGCCAGCGCTCCTCTTACATGTTTAGACCTTTAATTGTAAGGAATTAAAAAAAGAGATGAAAAACAACAAAGTTTCAAAAGTCGGATCGTCTCACAGCACTGACGAGCTAGGGAAGGAAAAAACAGATACACAAATTTCACATCTGAGACAGAAGACAAAGCATTACAGTGATTTCACCGCGCATCAGAAGACTGGAAATGCCAAAGATCCTCACACTGGACTCAGCCAGCAGTGAAAATCCAGCTGTCCCTTTCAGGAAGCTGCAGACTACTTGTCACACTGTATGAAGTCAAATTACTGCACTTCTGGGAAGCTGTTTTTTGTGCTACCAGTACCAGCAAACAACCCGACTTTTAAGGCATTTTCTACAGAACAACTTCGGGGAAGGAAAATAAACGTGCTTTCAGTGGATGCAACTTTCAGAAACATTTTTCCTTTTATTGTTTTACTTCTTCCTTACTTCTGACCAGGCCTCCCGTGCACTACAGAAATAGAAGTCAGTTCTCATGGAGCCATCATTTTTCCCTAACGGGCTCAAAGAATTTAATTCTGCTTTTCTAATTATCTTAATCGTTACTCAAAAGCAAGAACTTTATAGACAGATAATATACAAATAAAAACAAATAATAGACAAATAAAAACAGACCTAAAATAGTTTTATAAAAGCTGCTAAATATGAGGGGAAAAAAAATCTACCCCAAATATTTGTAAGCTGGGTAAATGACAGTCATAGAGTGCTCCAGACAGAACAACCTCAAAGCTTGGATTTAACTGGAAATAACTTCGCTTCTTGCATTGTTTTTTAAAATCTCAGTAACCAAATTCCTACTCTACAAAAAGACAGTCTGATTTTGATGCTCCCAGCTCTGGAAGCACAGTGTTACACAGCCATCTGATACATTCTAGTTTTCAAGGATTCTCTTACTGCTTTTGACCTTCCCTAATCCAAATGGTATTGAGCTTCTCTGACAAGATTTCAGAGGGAAAAACAAGTAGATTCCATAAACATTGGAAAAGTTAACACACTAACGTCCATTGTGATAAATGGAGCAGAGCACACTTTGCTCTCATTTATATGACACATTTGGCAAACTCCAGTATAGCTGACAACGTGTGAACAGAGTAAGGAAGGAACATCTTTTACAGCAATTGACTGGTGACCACATGTATGATGCTGAGGGTGAAATCCACTACAAAGGTTTACATCGTGATGCTGTGATTCCTGCAGAGGGATCTCTGGCACTAAATGAGATCTGGAAGTGCCTTCAGAATTACACATAAAACAACTGAATAGGTCAGATCTTTCACTCTGTTTTTTCCAGGTCTTAGGTATATTACCTCTTCTTCTCTCTGCCTCAAGGCTTTGAATGCAGATACCTGGAGTCCGACGTGCCTCATGCAGAACACATCATGCTCTGAACCTGGTGTCCTCCAAGGGGTCAATGCTGAAGATCACAGCTGGGTTTTGATGAGGAAGAAGCAAGATCTGCTGTATCCTGAGTTGCACAGGTACAACGCTTGAGCACACACCCCAAGGGTAAGAGCCTTGAACGTGGGCTTCAGGTCTGAGGAGGATCAGCTGGTTTCAGAAGATCACTCAGCCTAAGCCCTTAAAGCCACTTAGGCCTCCATCCACAAAGGAGTTAAGCACCAAAGTCTCACTTTCTAGGGTTTTCAGTTCACTCTGGCACAAACCAAGCGTGCGAATGCCTGTACCATACAAACCACAAGAGATATAAGACACAGTTATCTAAATGAAGAAATTGAAGGAAATATACAGAGGAAGGAATGAGCTGTCCACCTGCTTAAATGTCAACTATTTGCAAGAAAGCATATCAGCTACATGCAGATAACCCTAAAATATCTATTCTCCATTTCTCCTTTAAAAGTAGTCCACAAAGCACTACGTTTCTCACACTCAGCCCATTCAGTGCTTTCTCCGCACAGCAATCCTTCTCCCATTCCATCCTGCAGTGCTGGCCCCACTAATCACTGACATATGCTCCAGCGCAGCGCGTTTCCTCTGGCATGCTGTAAAAAGCAGCGCTGTCACCAGAGCAGTGTACATGCTGGCAAATACGGTCTGTCAGGTTTTGTTTTCAAGGACTATAAAAATAGACTTCACTTGAGAACTCATACCCTCTAGAGATAATTCTTTTTTTTTTTTTTCTTTTTTAAACCAAGTTTTCAGATGGCTTGCTAAATGAAATACAAGACTATGCTTTTTCTCTCTGGATGTTTGAAAACAATAACATTTTCAGGTTAAGCCAATATTTGAAGTTTTATTGCACGACTGACAATTCTCAGCTAATTTACCTGCAAACACCAGTGTTCTCTCCTCGTGTGCATCAATTTACAGCTGCTCCTCAGACATTTCTACGAGGAGCAGCCTCTTATTACAAAAATTATCTGAAAGGCACAAACACTTCACCTGTTTCCAGAGCTGAAGTCTTTCACCTTTGGTAACCTCTGTGCCTATAACAGCCTCGGCTGAAAAGCAAGGAAAAGGATCTTGGTGTAGATTGAAGTTTGAGACACTTTGCTATTAGTCTTTATGTAATTGGCTTCGCCGAGGACCCTTGTTCTCTAATCAGATGGCCCAAAATCGTATTTGCAGAAAATATGCAACTATGGAGGAAGAAAATCTATTATCTTCTACACACAGACACTCCACAGCAATTGAGATCAAGGACAACTCAAGTAGCACCCTCCACGTTTCAGATAAGACTTTTCTAATCTTCCACATCCCCACTCACAACCCACATCTGCGATCACAAACAGCTCGAGACAGCCTCTCCTCAGGGTCATTTAGGAGACTGCAGCTGGAAGAGAACAGCTATAGATCTTACATTTCTATCAGACCTGGACTTCTGAATTTAAGAATTAGTTTAGGTGACGGTGCATGCGACATCCTGCTTAGAAGGATACGGGAAAAGGAGAACTGATTCACCTTAAGATTGATTACTGAGGCTTTAACTCAAGTTTCTGCATGCACCTACGTGCAAAAAAAATTTTTTTTTTGAATCACATTACAGTGTATTTAGCAATGACATTGGTTTGGCTGAGAGAGCACATGGCAGCAGCACAGATGTACATGCATCTGGCAGCTCTGCTGAGGAAGTTCTCAGCAGCAAAGACCCTCTCCCCAATGCTACCTGCTGAGACAGGTGGTGAGACAAACTACAAGCAGATAAACTGAAGAGCTTGAAGACACAAACTTGGGCTTAAGTGGGACAATAGAACACTGAGGTTCAAATAGGACAGCAGGGTCCCAGGGAAGTCAAGAGACAACATGGGAAGAGCTACCCTCAAGAAGTATCTGGATCTATCACCACAGGAGGAGAACAGCAAGTGACTCATGCCTACCTTGTCAAAACAATGAGAGAAATCTGAACTGAAATAGGAGATGGATCTCATAATAGAATTGCTTGCTCTTTTTTTAAGCTCAATTACAACAACAATATATATATTTGACATTCCTCCTCATAAGATTTTAAAACATCTGTTTTATAAGCAGCAATGATAGAAGGCACGACAGAATAGTTCCTCTGGCAGTATTTGAGTGAAGACGCCCTTAATGCTTAAATGAACCTCACTCAGGGATATTTTGATAAACGTTAACAAATTGCAGGAGTGGAGATGCAGCTTTCACACATTCCAACTGTGCGAAGGAGGCGTTGGCCAAATCTCAATACAAAGATGTATTTTTAACCACAATGTATACGCTCAGCGAAGCACAGCGCACAATTCCTCACTCCTGCTTTTCTCCAAAGGAATTCCATGTTTGCCAAAATATAACAGCTCCTTCTGCAAAGTGCAAGAGACAAATGTAATTGATGTAAATTCCATGAACATTGGAGTTTACCTAAACAGATCCCTGCTAAAGAACTGAGCTCTGAGCACCTGCGCTCCCAGTGCAGCATCACACAGTCCCAGCTTCACTGGCACCTCTTCCTGTAGCTGGAGCTGCCTGTGTTGGAATTCAGCTGCTTTGTGAAATTCTGTTTATTTCTCAATCCATCCTAAGCTTAAAAAAGAAACATGATAGGTTTGGATGATTAAAGGAAGAGGGAAGAGATACTACACATACTGATTACCGGGACAATTTACTTCCTTAAGGCTGTTCTCCCCTTCACATTTCCAAACAGTCAACAGGAACAATAGGAAAATGCTAACAATGATAAGCATTTAGTTAGCCCTCTGGTCTCTCTCCTCTTTCTCCCTCCAGCTACATTTCTGCCAGCCTCTGCATCAAAATCCCAAGTCTTCTGATACTTTACAGACATTTTTGAAGCGTAATCCCATGCCTGCAGAGCCAGGGAAGCAAAACAATGTTGGGAAGTCTCATTCTGAACAGTTTAATTGTGCCAACATAACTTCTTCGCCACTGTGAAGGAGACCTGGGAACAGATGCTGTTTTCTTGAAGTGAGATTTTTTTTTTTTTTTTTTTTGCAGATGAAATCAGTTTCTTAAACAGGATTCCAAAACAGCCACAAAAAGAATTGGGCAGCACGCAACAGTAATAAATAACTAAGCATTAGTTTTAGATATTTCCAACAGAGCAAGCTGCAGCCTGAGAAGCAGAGAGAACAGCAGCAGCCCACAGTGTATTGGTGGATCAGCAAAACTAACACATGCAGGAATGAAAAAAGGGTTATTTCTTATTACTTGGCTATCACACATGAAAGCCTGACAACTGATAATCTGCAAAATACATGAGACCACAGAAAATAATTACAGGGTTTACTTCTTTTTGAGATTCTGAACCCTCTTAAGCAGTGGCTAACATGAACTGACAGGTATGTTAGCTAAATGTAAGTGCTCCTCTGCAATGTTACAACAAGTAACTTACTGCATAACTAAAGCCCTTTGCAGAGTAACACCTGTACTTACCTACCTTTTGAGGTTCTGATTTCCTTTAGTGAGAGAATAGATTTTTAATTTCACTCATCTGAGCTGCAAGTGCAGCATCTGAAGAGCAGCACTTTCAAGGACATGGAGTTAAGATTAAAGTCAGATGAGAAGAGAAGAGACTGCTCTTTCTTCTAAAAAAAAATAAAAAGAAAATCCAAATAATCTTATGGGATGCTAGACCTGGTTATGTGTATTTGTGTATCATACCTTAGATCAAAGTCACTAAGACTCCGGTTTTTCAAAGGAGCATCACATTCTAAGACATGTTTGAAAACTTTGGTCTGAGCATTAAGAACACTCAAACACTGTTTCGCTTGTTTTATTTATTAAGCAACAGCTCATGTTTACTAATGCCTGAGAAAATTCCTTCTTCGGACTTCATCTGAGAGATGCTGAGAAACATTAGGTGTCTCTTTTCCATCATGGAGAAAAATTGTTTTGTTGATAGCGATGCAAACGAGGAGAAAGCAACTTCCCAAATGAATCTGAACAAATAATTTACACAGAGGCAAGCCTAGATGGTATTCCACTCAGGAAAAAATCAAGATTGCCTATTAAAGATTTTAAATGTTTGATCTTACATAATTACAAGCAAAGGTGGAGAAGAGGATGATAGAAAGCCATCTTAGCCATCTTAGTTTGCACACATAATTGCAAGCAAAGGATTTCAGGCTTTAGAGAGAAAGCAGAGCTGAACCTTTCATAACAACCCACCTTTGTAAAAGCAGCTGTTCAAGGGGGCAGAAGCAAAGCAGCTCTGCATGCAGGAGACTGCTAACAGCACGTTCAGATCAGATCCAACAAAACCCTAAAACAGAGCAAGACTTTGACCGAAGGAAAAAAATATTTCCATTCTAATCAGGTTATTCAGAGGACAGAGCAGTCACATACAAATGTAGACTTCATTCATTCAAAAAGTTCCTGCAGGACACTGACAGATTCACCGTTGTTCTGCAATTCCTTTATACTTATTACTGACTACAAGTTCTGCAGCAGGAAGAGAGTTCATGCAAGTTCGAAGTGGAAGTTCAACAATCCAGACCTGAAAAAAGAAAAAAACACCAACAAGCTCTTCCAGATTCCTTTGAAACTCAAGGCCTGGTTGGCCATTATTTCAGCAGGCAGCCGGAATTCCTACGCGTTTCAAACAAACACTCTGAAATGCTTTTTGGAATTGTGACTTTGGCAGTCACTTTGTGAACCTTCAGCCACACAGGACAGATTTGTATTCAAAAGCTATGCCATCAAGCCACTGCTATGTCAGCTGAGAAATACACACCAGTGCTGAGGGGAGCAGCTCTGAACACAAATTGGTGACCTCAATTGGCAGGGAAGGATGGCACCATTCACTGCTTTGAGAAGCAATTTTTAGAAGTTACTTTCTGCTACTTCTTGTGCTAATTGGACAAAAAAAGTACTACAGTTGAAAGATTAACAAGAGTTTGAGCCTGGAAGACACACGCACTGAATAAACATTAAAACTCAAGGTTCAGTGCTGCTGTGCATTCAAGTCTTTGCTGCCTCCATTTTCCTTCCATTCTCCTCTATTTCTTGCTAAGGAATCACAATATCCACACAGGTTACACCTTGCTTACAATGAGTTTTCCATTTCAGACTCCTATTATGTTTACCAGCTTGTCACTGCAGTTTGATTCAACCATATGGGAAAGCAAAGGCTATAGACACACAAACCACATTTCACAGGGTACAAACCTCAAGCCCACCAGCTGCCATTTAGCAGCTGCCACCAAGCAGCTGCTTGTTCATAGCACTTGGAAGATCTGAGAGCACCCAGACAACAAGACAAATTTCATCCCAGGCTCACTTTGATGCCAATGCATTTGTGCACTTGTGTAACGATTTCCAAAAGATGAAAGTCAGTTGAATGCCATTCACCTTTGGTACCGTTAACCAGAACTCAGTTTTAATTAAGATGCCTGAAAAGAGGTGTTCTAAGACCTAAAGAAGTCAGACCTTAAAAATGAACTGGTTGACATTTCTCCTAGCTTTCTGAATATGCTCGTGATGGACACTAATCGCCATAGCTAGGAGTTGGTGCTTCCAAGAAAGTGACAAGAAGAATAAATAACTTCTCTTGTGAGCTACAGAAAATGTCATCATCCTTAAAAAGGCAACTCAGCAAAGTGAGAAGGTGCAGAATAGCATCAGGGGGAACTCCACAAGTGGGATAGCTGGAAGAGTTCAGTTTTAATAAGATCAGCAGCTTCTCCACTGAAACAAGTTTCTTCCCTGGGTATTGGCATCACTGGAGCACTGCTTGTACTCCACTGTAACTGTGGTTGAAAAGCCTTAATTATAGATATATGCTCCAGAGAGTTCTCTTTTAACCCCGGAGCTAAGATTAGAGAAAATGAAGCAACTGCAAAGGGCAAGGAAAAGAGCTAATTATTTAGAAAGAAAAGCAAATTTAAAGACCAAGATGTGGCAGACCTCCCTTCTTTGAAGCCACAATTTAAAGCTTTATCAAGTTTATGAACAATAAGAAGTGTCAAGTGACACATTTCTTATATTTTAAAGGGCATGTGGGACTTGGATGCAGAGCTGCCAGCAGATCTCAGACATGGGAGCAGTTAAGTTCCCGTTCTACCCGAGATTTTAGAGAAGAGGGGCTGCCCAGTAACCTCTTGTGCCACACACTGATTTACTGACTGGTAGCTTTCTCCAATCATTCATCAGACCCTTTAAATTCAACAAGAGAGGCACAGTGACAAGTCAGCCATAACTTGATACCCGGTACTGCTTGTATTTCTCACAAAGCTGTGTAATAAACACTCTCATCCTTGTTACCTACCTATTATCCAGTCGAGGTAACACAAAATAACACCACGAGTGTCAGTTACACTGATAGGGGAGATACCATTACCACTGAGAGGTCATGTTTTGTGCTGAATGAAACAGGACAAGTAACACTTCCTACCTCCCCAAGTTGTAAGAAGTCACGAGCAGCATGCCAGAGCTGTTTATCTGAAGGTAAACTCCAAAAGAGATAAAGAATGTGAAAGTTTGTTCATGGCAAACAAAATGCAAAAGGCAGTCTTAAAGGAGAGCAGAGAATTAGAGAATTACAAGATTGAGGGGGATGTGCTCTTATTTCTGGATTAGGGAGTAGAGTGTCATTGTTATACTCCTGAAAGTGACTTGAGCATCAGGATTTGTACAGGTGTCTGTGAAATCTGATGAACAGATTCACACTTCTCTTCAGTGCCAAAAAAACCCATTGACAGCATTCTACAAACAATCTGGGATCCGCAGTCAGTTTCTTTCGCAGCCCTCTCTAGAAGCAGAGGAATCCCAGGTAAAGCTGCATATAAAGGGAATACATGAGCAGCCCAACCACACCAGGGCAGCCTGAAGTGGTTCTGTCCTGGGAGACTGGTTCAGATTAAGACAAAGTACAAATTTAGGGCAGAATAGTCACTCCTGATTTGATTCCAGAGTAAGAAGTACTAGATAAAAAGCTAATACCTATTCAGCTTTAACAGAATCTACATAAGCGTTGCTTAAATGACATTTTAAAAACAATTATTTAAGTAGTCATTGATATCTGCTTTCTATTCCAGTACATCCCACCAGATTATCCAGATCTTAATCCATTCAGTTATGGAAAAATTCCATTCCAGTTTTCTTAAAAAAGTGATCCAGAAGACCTATATGTGTATTTCAATCACTAAACACGAGTGCTTCTCTGCTCCTTTTCCAAGATTTCACATGCACAAAGCTATTGCAGCCACCTGTCCCTGTGACTGCACCGTACCACGCAATATTTATGGTATCAAGCAATTTAAAGCAGCACAACTTACTGAAGTCACTCCACAGAGAAAACACGGATGACACGAAGCACGATGGACCCTCCAGAGAGGCAGAGTCCTTTGACAGCCAGTGTCACAACAGCTCTGTTCACGTGTGTGTTCATACCTCCTTGATGTACACTGTGCCATGGAACTGCACACACTGCATTCTGGTTATGGTACACTCCATTGGAGCCTACAAACATCAGATCTCCTGCACTGAACGTGATGCCACGTGAAAGGTGATACTATCTCAGTCTGGTAGAGAGCATTTTTTGCCTGACTTCAACATACCGTCAGTGATAAGGAACTTTCCAATATTTTCTCAGTTGGTCAAACACATGGCAGTTAGCTGGCAGGAAATTTGTAACTACAGTTGCTCATAAATCTTGCTGTCTTCACCATCTGATCCCTACTCATACTGGGAAAACATACAGCTCTGCAGATTGCTGTGTGATTACGGCTTTCACTGCTGACCTACGGATGTCAGGAGCCAGAACATTTTCCTGCTGAAATTTTCCTTTAAGAAGGAGAGTTAACCATGGCAGTGTTTAAGAACTGCATACAGAGGATGTCTCAACGGCCAGCCACAGAACCATCTGTCCATGGATCATCTGCCCCACGGCAGAGATAACTCCATGGGATACAAGTACAAGATTCCCCGTTTTCACACAACATAGGGGAGCTAGAACACAGCCTGTTGGTTCATTCAGTGATGTGTTACCATCATGGTTCAGACCACCAGCAGGAATAACGAGATCAGTGAAAGCTCTAATTTCTTAATCAGCACCTTTTCCCAGGTTAACTTTGGACCTCAGAGCTGCAAGATGGGTTCACCACTTTGTGTACTCTGTGCTTCAAAACTCTTCCCCCCCAACCCCTTGGCCCTCTTTCCTTCTAAGACAGAAACTTAACTTCTGCGTAAGCTCACTTTGGAGTACATTAGTCAGCCCAGGAAAAACTGCTCGTTTCACAACTACATTGAAATAATGAACTTCAGAGTAGCCTGTTCTGGAAATTGGCCACACAAAAATAGCTGTTTTAGCTCTAGCACTTGCATTTCATTCCTTACATTCCAATTGTTTTACACTATGTTTATCAAAATAAGCTTTTCTAAGTTTGCTTTTGCAGCAGTTAGGAAGCATCTAGCCAACACAAGCAACAATGGCAGCCTCAAAGGTGTCAGAGAGAGCCAAGCTCAAAGTTCAGCTGCAGCACCAAGGGCCAGTGTGCCACTGCCAAAGACACGGGCAGCACGACAAGCTGGCTTTCTGCTTACCTCTGGCTGGCAGAGAGCAGAAAGGTTTTCCTCTTCTCTTCCCAAGCCCTGGGGAAGCCTTCCAAGCAGGGGAAGTCTGCAGAATCACCCCATTCTTGAGCAGCATGTGCCAGCAGCAACATGAAGCTGACAGCCAGAGACAGTTTCATAGCTGCCCCGAGGTTGGTATGGCAAAGCTGATCTTCTTCCTCTGGTGAAGAAGAGGTGAGCAGCAGCATTCTGGAAGCAGCACTGTGCTGCTCTCTGCTTAGATTGAAACCAGGGCTGCTTTTTCAGCAGTACAGCCCAGACACTTGGAACTTAATTGCACCAAAGCCAAAGTTTACAACCCCAAATTGCTCAAGGGCTGCGTTCTCACAAGTCTTCAATCACATTTGAAGCCCGTGTCTCATTCACAGCCCCGAGCAGCCAGGTAGAGCTGGCAGCAGAGGGCACCACACAATCAGCTTTGTGATTTATATACTTCCATCATGCTCACAAGTGATTTTATAGAGCACAAATTACTACTACAACAAGCTACAGGGTGACTTTATAAAGCATGCATCATATCAAATGAAATGCATAAAACGAAAGGCTGCTAATTTGCCACAGTGCTTTTATCCAGCAATTCAAAGAATGAGATGTTCAAGCTTAATCTCTCCTGGAGTTCAGATACCACGTTCCCATAACAGCACACACCACGCAGCACGGATCTCCAGCGTGGCCAGACAGGTACTGAGGGGGATCTCTGCAGAGGATTAGGACTCATGCAGCTATCACATCAGCCCAAGCACAAACTACCAGCCCACAGACTAACTCATCTGTGTTCTACAAACCGCAGGACCAAACAGCAATTAAATGTTTGGGCTGGTGATGCCCAGCAGCCTCAGAGGCAAAGAGCTGAGATTCAAGAGACAAAAGGAACAGGCTGATTTCTCTTGAAATCCTCCACACCTGCAGATCATGTGTTTTTACCTACTGAATACCTTTTTAAAAATATAAAAAGAGAAAGATGAAACTACACCAAAGTCAATCTTTATTACATTAGCATGCTGATATACGCACACTGGTGAGGAAAAAATATATTGAGTATAGGAAGCTAAACCAATGCTTTTGTTATCAGCAGAACATTTTAGTACCTCCATCCTATCATCCCTATCGAGAACCACCACCCCACCAACCTTGCTGCACACACCATGAAAAAAAGACTTCCCAGCTCATACTGCCTGATGAGCAATCGTAAATCCATGATGATAAAGGATGCTTCTGCACATGCAGTTGTAGTCAAAGCAAGTCAATGCAATATTGACATCTGCAGCATGACCTTGGGGCAGGTCCACCACAGCTTGAAGCCATCCCTTCTCTGCAGGGTGAGACCCAACCAGCAAAGCTCCAGAAGAAGAAACCCAAGGGCAGAAAGAAAGAACCCAGACCTGAACCACGGTGTTGAAGCACTCTTAATTTCAACCACCATAACGCTTCCCCTGAAAGTGTAACTACAGAAACAATTAACTGCCCAGGAACTTCTGCAGAAACAATCTACCATAATCTTCTCAGGCATATATTTACCTGGTTGCTTAACTTTCTGATAGCTTTGTTTCAGGCACTAGAAACAAGTCAAAGATAGCCTGCATGGATACACCGCCCTTATGAAAGTAACATGCAGCACAGGTGCACAACTACACAAACTCTATGCATGACTTAAACATCCAAATCTTAGCATTGCAACTGTATACTCCAGGAATTCTGTTACCATTTTAATCCAACCGCATCTTAAAACTTCTCTCTCCTTTTGCTGTAACTCTGGAAGATAACATTGCTGAACAGCAAGCAGTATTTGAGAGAAAGAATGAGCATGAACAGAGATCTCATTGAAAACCTCATTTTGTATCACATCTAAAATGCCTCCAATACAGATACGAGCCTGCACAAGAAGGCAAATTAAAGCCAGAAATAGACAAAAAAGGATCTCTTCTGACTGCAACGAATATTGATTTTTATGATACAGCCTCCTATGGTCTTACTAGTTTTGGCGTTAAGAAGTCAGCCCCTTCTGTATGGGTTCACGAGCAAGCAGACAAACAGCACATTCATTACAAGCTGGAAGGTGATGAGCTGTACATAACTGTGAATGGCTGTCAGGACCATTGGAATCATCAGCACCGAGGGTGCTCGACAAACTGCAGTCAGCTGGCAGATAACTCTATGACAACAGTAAAAAAACAAAACAAAACAAAACAAAAAAACCACACAACCATTTGTTTTATCTTTATTCTGCTTCATCTGAAATTATTTTCACCGTGGCAGCCAGCTGTCCTTCGGGGTACGTTTTCCATTGCTTGGTGTAACTGCAGCTATCACTTCAGGGCCCAGCCCTTGAAAAATATACATGTATGATACACTAGACCCACTGTGATCAACAGCTCCACATTAATGAGAAGGGAAGGTCGAGCCTTCATCCTACACCCAGCAGCTCGGGTTTGCACAAGCACTGGAGCTTTCATTTCAAATCCCCTGCAATCAGCACAGATATTTCCTACCCAGTTCAACACACCCACAAAACAAAACAGACCTCAAAATTTATGGACAGCTGTCAAGCTTCAAACAGCTATAGGATAAAGAAAAATAGAACAAACACTGCATAGCACAGGCAGTATGACATACCTTACTTCTGAGATGACTGAACATATACTGAAATCAGCAGTGATGCACTGTGTTGTAGAAACTGCCAGGCTTACAGCTCCTCGTACCCAAAGCCCACAGCTCAGGGACCATTTTGGAAGACCAAAAATAAGAAGCAAGCCTGTTACCGCCTTTTCTGCTGGTCTAGACTTAACCAAAATTAACTGCTACCTCCACAGCAAGGAACTTTGAAGCCTCCCAAGGATAATTACCAGCTTCCGCCTTCGTAACGCCTAGAAGCCACGATTTTACATTGGTCTTCACTTTGCCAAAATGCCAACTATGCAAAGCTGTGCAGCAGTGGCCTGCAGGGCTGGGTTTTGTCAGCCATGCAAAATAGGCTGCCTGCACACAACACAAGCCCAAGCACAAGTACCTTTAGGCTTGCTACAAGCACTGCGTGCATTAAAGGGATTTCTATGCAGTCTTGAGGGTCAGTTGCACAACCACTATATGGCACACAACAACCTCTTCCCCCATCAGCATGGGGTACGAGCAGATGACAACGATGATCGCACCTGGGCTTAACCCCAAATGCTCACATCTGGAAAGCATTTCTTTGGGAAGGAAGAGCCCAATCCCAGCTTGGCTATGCCTTGTTCCAAGAGAGGAGATGCCACAGGAAGTTTCTCTACCTTTACGGTGCAGTCATAACGGCAAGTCTCCAAGGAGGGAAAGATTTAGACAACCAAGAGTTTTAACTGGTCCTGAAGAAGGAGAGTCTTGTGAAACAGCAGCTGAAATAGTAGTTACACATTGACATTTCAAGCTTTCACGTCCCCATCATTCTTAATGGTACGGAGCCAAACCAAGAATTGGATAAAGCAATTACATTGCCAGAAGTAAAACAGCTAAACTGAACTTACAAATGTCTGATTTGGGTGATCTAGCACTGCTGTCTCTCACACGGAGCAGAAGGATTTGTCTGCTAGATGTACAGCTACACCACCGGGACGAGGAAGGAACGCAGCCACTGGCTGCAATGTCACTGAGCAGTGGGCACACAGTGGGAAGAGCAGAGGGACAACCCCGAGCTCCTCCCGTCCTCAGGGAGGGCTGGGCTCTGCAAGTCCTTGCCACAGGGCCTGGGGGCACCAGGTGTAACAGGAGCTGTTCGCTGCCTGCACCTGAAGCAGGTGAGGAGAAATGGAGAGGACGGCTCTCCTCTGGGAGGCAGAATCCTTTGCGCTGTAAGGATGGGACAAGCCTTCCTTTTTCCCTAGAGCAAAGGGCTCGCTCTATTCCCTCACGGCGCTCAGCCGAAAGGCAAGCAGACCTCCGGATCCACGGGAAGTACCGGCGTCCCACCTGCAGCCCATCCCCGTGCAAAACCCTCATCCCTCACCTTACGTAAAGGCAGACCTCGCATTCCCTACGGAGAGCAACGACGCTCCCCAGCGCATCCCGCTCAGTCGGGCAAAGCCACCCCCGGCCCTCCCCGCGCCATTTGGGCTGGGCTGATCCCCCCGGGCACTCACAGCCAAAAGCGGAGCGCTCAGCCCACCGCCCCCCCCGCCCCGCGCACGCAGGACCGCACACAGCCCAGCGCTCGCCCCCCGCAGCCGCTCAGCGCGCCGCCCGGACCCGCTCAGCACACCGCCCCCACTCACCGCCGCCTCTCCTGCCGCCGCCCCCGGCGGCCCCACGGCCGCCCCCTCCCCGCCGCTCGCCCCGCCGCCCTCCAGCTGCCGCTCGCGGTACAGGGACCAGAGCCCCACGTTGGGCAAGAAGACGAGAGCGGCCAGCGCCAGCCCCACCGCCTGCAACAAGCGCTTCTGCTTCCGCCGCATCGGAGCCGCCGCCGCCGCCGTGAGAAAGGGAGGAAGAGGGAGCGCGGAGCCGCCCTGACGGAGCGCAACTTGCTCAGCGCGCGCGACGGCGGCGGGCGGCAACTCGGGCACTTCCGCTCCGTTCCGAGCGGGGGGCGGAGCCGACGAGGCCACGCCCACCCCGTCGAGAGGGGGGCGGATCTTCCTCAAGCCCCGCCCCTCCCGCCTGGACCCGCGGGGGCGGTGCGGGGAGCGGCGAGCTAATTGCTGCGGAGCGGCCCCGCAATTAGCGCCCTGGTGGAGATCTTCGTGGTAATTAAGCTGCCCTCCTCCGGCCCATAAACCAGATGATGGATAGCCACGGGATGGCTTATTTATTTATTTATTTATTCTCTTTTAAATAAACAAGCGGCGGCTTAAATAAACCACTTTCCCAAAATTAGGGATCGTTTCTTAATGACGAAGAGCCTTGGGGGTGAGCAGCAGCAGCAGCAGCAGCAGCAGCAGCAGCAGCAGCAGCGAACCCCGTGCGAACAGCAGCACTGTGACCGCAGCACCCTGCAGGGCTGCCGGGGCCACAAACACGGTCCTCTTCCAAAGTAGAGCCCCGAGGGGAACGCTCCATTTCCTTGAACAGCAGCAACAGAAAGTGCATGAGAAGAACGTCACGACCCCCCGGCAGAGCGGGTTGGGGTATAACCGAAGTTCTCAGCCCGCTAGGTGGCGGCTACCCGCACAGTCAGGCGCAGAGAGCCCGATTTTGGGGAAAACACAAAATTGGGAGAGGAGTTCTGAGCCCCACTCCTTCTTTCCTATTAACTGTAGATGAGAATTGGCTGTCAGCTTATTTCTTTTCTGGAGCTGTTAGCGCTTGCATTGTTCCTTCTTCAGCAGGGACAACAGAGCCCCGAAATTCCCCTGTTCCTGCCCCAAAAGCAAAGTGAGTGCCATTCCTCAGCACTGAGTACCACTAACAGCACTGAGAATAAAGCTGCACTCACATTACCCAAGTTCCTGTGGGTACATGACAGTAGCTGGACAGTTGGACTAGATGGCCATAGAGGTCTTTCCCAACCTCAATGATCCTATCCAATCCCATCCCACCCCACCCCATCCCAACCCATCACACCCAGGATCCAGGCTGCAGGGCTTCACAACCTCAGAGCAGACCACAGAATGTGCTGCCATCTGGACCCTTATAACAACAGCCCTTCCCTTTGCCTCCGTGCTCTTTGAAGAGTGCTGGGGAAGCAGCAGACGGTTTTGTAGGTATGCGAACAGGATTACATTCTGCCCTTGGCAGAACATCCTCATTTATATAAAGAAATGACAGCCACAAAGTTTGAGAGTTAATTAAAACAAAGCTACTAGCTGGCTTGACATATGTTTAAATTTGGGATTCTGAGCCTGCTTGCTAAATTAAATGTTTGCTTCATAGATTGACTTCGGCAGAGTTGCACAAGATTTAACAGGGAACAGAATATGTCCAATGCTGCAGGTAAATCAGTGCTGAGCCTGGGAGCATCCTGAACGATTAAACCAAGTGAAGAGCCACGTAGGAATTCCAGTGATCATACCTGAAATGAATGCCCCAGGTTTTCCTTCCCAAGGCATCGTGGTCTGCAAAACCACATACAGCTCATGCAGCCATACATAGAATCATAAACTGGCTTGCGTTGGAAGGGACCTTAACGATCATCTAGTTCCAACCTCACTGAGGTTCCATCCACCAGGGGGGTTCTGATAAATGAATGGGTTCCATGGGGTGAGCGAGCAGGATGTGGGTGCTGCAGCTATGAGCGCACATTGCAATGCCCATGCCCTCCAGTTGGGACCTTTCCAAAATTTGTCACAGTGAGGACTGGGGGACCCAGTAGGTCCCCAAGCAGAGCCTGCAAGCCAAGAAAACCTGGCTTCAGCCAAAGCCATAGGTGGTACCAGCACACAGCTTTGGCACGTTGCTGTAACACTGCTTCACTGACTTCTTCCACTAGCCGCCCAGCTCCTCTTTCTCCTGAAGTGTTTCAGTGGAGACAGCTCTCATTTTGGCCTATTGGATGTAATGCTGTGGGGATTAATTGGGTGCATGCAAAATAAATGTGGATTTGTTTCTGAGACGGAAGAAAGCCTGTGGATGTTAAGCCTCGAGCTGGAAAGGGAAATGGTATACCTTGCTGAAGCACTTTTCAAAACAAATATAGGATGAATTAATCACTGCTCAATCCCCATTTGGAAGCTCTCTTTGCTAGCAAGCTGGGTTGCCTGGCTTCCAGCTCGTGTGCTGAGATGCTGAGAGACAAAATGCAGCAAAAATGGGTTAGGGCCAGTGCTGGCTTTGGTGCTCCTGCAGGGGTGGGTAATGGAAGGTGTCCACGAGCTCCGTGTCCCCGCTGTGCCTGCTGTGAGGTCGCACCCAGGACGCAGCTCCTCCACAAGCCCTTTGGCTGGGCCCTGGGTGGGTGTTGGTATGCTGGCAATGCTCCTTTCTGCAAATCTAGTTTTTAACCAGGAGGAGAAAAGGAAAAAAAAAATCTCTAAATAATAAATGAACCTCAAACATGACCGTATCACAACAGGACTTTTTTTTCTTTGGCATTGCTTTATCCTTCAGCATTTATTGGTTGAAGTTCAGCTCATATCTCACGTGAATGGAATTGATTTGTTGTTTCTCTTTCCTGTATTTTTCCCCCAGAATAGGCAACTGTGCTGTGTTCAGCAACCAACCCACCTGTGGGCAGGAGTGAAGCCCTGCTCTGCAGCCCAGCAGATGCTGCTTCTAGCATGCCGGGGTGCCCCCAGACCTGGGGTATGAGCACTGGAGATGCTGCAAAAGCACAGGAGTGCTTGAATTGCTTGAGGAAGTGAGGGTGACTGCAGGATTTTTAAAAGCAGCTGTGAGCCCCTGTGGGAGGGCATCCAGACCTTGCAGGAAAGGGGAAAGAGCACCAAAAGCAGTGGAGTAAGGGAAAAACTAGGGAAGCAAAATGGGAGTTCTCTGTGTTGAGACTGACTTCGAGGTTAATCTGCATGGGATGGACCTATGCACAGCTTCTAGCAGAAAAAGAAATAAAATAAACTAGCCAGTGTTCCCCATGGATTCACCTGGTTGAACCAAATCCCCACAGTCAACAGAGAAATCTGCTGCATTTGCTTTGGGCGAACAGAGGCAGCAGCATGGGACACGGCCAGCCTGCTGCTAGAGCAGAGCGTGAAGCAAAGAGATGTTGGGCCTCATTCATCCTACACAGTGCAAGCAGTGGTGTGAACATACCAGCATTCAGCTTTGCAAGGGGATGTGTGTGTTTGTTTTTTTCCCAGGAGCAAGCCAAATCTCTCACCCACTTCCAGGCTGGGGTACGGTGTGTGGCAGATGTGTGGCTCTGGGGGCTGTGTGGCTTTGCTGCTCTT
The DNA here is from genome assembly GCF_905368555.1 of Meleagris gallopavo. Classification (NCBI taxonomy): domain Eukaryota; kingdom Metazoa; phylum Chordata; class Aves; order Galliformes; family Phasianidae; genus Meleagris; species Meleagris gallopavo. Next base: position 11,812,693 of record NC_139418.1, read on the forward strand.
TCTGAGCACAGGAAGATGCTAACGAATCTTGGCATGGGGATGAGGAGGGAGAGGGTCTCCTGCCGCTGTCTGCTCACATAACCTTATTACAAAAGAAAGAAAACCACAATTGTTGTTGTAGTTTTCTGCCTGGCATAGGCAATGAGCCTCGTCTGCTCTCTCTGCTCTGAGTTCAGGTATGCTGCAATGAATCGGACTCGTTCCAAGCCCAGTGGAGACAGCAAGGCTGGCTGCAGTGAGATGTCCCCACAGCTCCCTGCCTCCGCTGTCTGAGCACACCATGCATTTTTAGGCCAATATTTCCCATGCTTCCCAAGGGATGTAAAAGCTCACGCTCTAATAATTAAGGCAGCTCTGAGCATTGCAGCCTTCAGCCTCACTTTTTGCTTCTTAGACTTTGTTTCCTGTCACAGCTATTCATGCATGGAACAGGTAGCAGCATTCCAAATGTGCCAACGTGGCTTTAGCTAGAATGAACTGAAAGCAGATTCTCCAGTGTGTACATGAGAGCAACACAAAGCTGACACTGAGAGAGGTTTGCAGCAATAAACCTTGCAGCTGGGTCCTAGGAAGCGCTGTGCAGAACTGTGCTGGACCTGGTGAAGAGGTTTGCTCCACACTAGATCCATGGGTGCAGGCTGGGTGAGAGGAGCACTGTGTGGATCCCAGGTCTTCTTCGTGGTGGAACTGCAGTAGTTATGGAACACCTCCATACTCAGGCTCTTTTTTATTTGCAAAGTGTGAGAAACTCTGCTTGCACCATTAAAACAGAACCTTATGGCAAAGGGAAAGAGGAATGAAGATGCTTAACCCAGCACTAACTCTCTAATGCTGAAGACAGCCAGGAGAATGGGAAAAGTAAAGCTGGTTATGAGAGAGTTTAAGTGAAGTGCATAAAAACTTAAATGATACAGATCATCACATCTTGAGTTACTGCACTCAGTCCCACTATGGGGAAAAGAGCACAAACTGTGAAATGGAAATAGAGGAGAATCCTGTGCAGAATTCAAGAAGTGCCTTTCAAGAGGAGACATATCAGCACAGGAGCTGATCTATGGAGCAAGTTGGGGTGGGCACATGGGGTCCTCCATGGGGAGATAGCATCATGGAACAAGCCTGGGGCTGAGCACAGGTCACCACTCTGAGTGGGTGGCCTAGGCACAAATCCCCCCCCATGGACCCCAGCAGAGTCTGTGGCAGCTGAAGTGGCTGCTGCCCAAAGGGCATGTTGCTGAACCAGCCCCGCTGAGCACTTTTCCAGCAAGGGGCTGCTCTCTGCTTCAAGCAGGTCCTCTCTGAGGGCTCTCGTGTTCAAGAGCCATAAGAAAACCAGGTCCTTTGTGCTTCATTTTCCCTCTCTAAAGGGAAAGGCAGGAAACACCGCACATGAGCTCAGTGTGTGGTGCTGCCTTCATCCCCAGGGTCCCAAACTTCCTTTCTTCTTCTCCTCAGCTCATCCCTTCCTGTTCCCAGTCTGTGGACTACAGGGACTTAGACCATGGCACCACCCCCAGCAGCGTGCCCAGGTCCCCCTTTCCCTCCCTGAAGGAAATAAAAGCTGCTGTGTCCCAACCTGCCCAATAGCAAATCTCACTGGGGAGCTGTCAGGGCACTTGGTCTCAGAGCTGTGTTTAATGGAGTGTGCAATGACCCAGTGATTCTCTGTCACACACTTGTGCATGTTGTGCCCTCACAGGTGGGGATCTGAGCTGTGTGTTTGGTACATTGATAACATACGCACTTTTGTTTCTAGATCAGAAGGAAACTTCCTAACATCTTTCTCTTCTTCTTTTTTTTTTTTTTTTTCTCCTCTGCCTCTTTTTTTAAGGGCTCTCAAGGTGTTTTATCAAAGAGAACGGCTATTATATCATTTCAGTGTGGTATCGAGTGGCTCGCTGTACCCCCAGCAGGGATGTCTGGGGGCTGAGAAGCCCAATGCCTGTCCCCTTGTCACACACACAGAGGACACTGCCACTACAGCATCTCTTCTCCAGTGCCCAGCCTGTCCCTGGTGCTGGGAGCCCCCTGCAAGTCAGAGAGTGACCGAGTTGGGATGTGGAGAGCAGTCAGCAATCACTGGGCAGGAAGACAGAAATTAAAGCCATAAAAAAGCAGCTGACAGTATTCTTTTGAGCCTTCCCAGACATAAACCCTCTGCACTGTGGACACTTGGGTCTCTCATCAGCTCGCATTGTTTTGTTCCTCCGTGTGCTTTTCGTCTGGATGAAGAGAACAGAAATGTTATGGCAGGGAGGGAAGATGGGAAGGCTATGAAATGCTGTGAGCTGCTGGTGTGTTTTGAGTTGCTTTATTCTGAATCAATATTGAACTGAAGAGGAATTATAAATCTAGCAGATTACAGCTGAAGCAATGCCAGGGCATCTGTTTCCAGATATTTTCTTTTCTTTTGTTTTCTCTTTTTTTTTTACTGGCAAGAGCAGCTGTTTTTACAAGAATCCACAGTAAAAGACTTATTAAAACAAAAGGGGAAAAGAAATAACAATAAATGGGAGATATATAGCAGACAAGGAGCAGCAGAGATGCAGAGCTGGGAAATAAATGGAAGAGAGGAGGAAGAACCAGCAACTGACTGTTTGTAACCAGCACCAGGCGCTAGGAAATCTGGAAGACATTTGTTTTACACGACAGCAATCCCAAGCCCCAGGATTTTGCCGGGTGATTTATGATGTCTGGCAGCTGTTGCAGGGGTTGAACTAAGCACAGCAGAGAGAGAAATGTGGAAATCACCCTGAGCACCGGCATGTCATTCAGTGACAGGGGAGATTTATGGGTGGGAAGCAGATGGGGCGGGTGGGAGTTCCTGGAGGTGGGTTCCAGACCCATCACTTTGCTGTCTATGATCAGACTTAGCTTTGGTGGCATTCAGGTTGCAATTAAGGCCGTGGCTGTGTAACGGAGGGCATTCACACAGCTTAAAGCCTCACTGCACATCACTGAGGTGATGTGACCGACACATCACAGCCCAGCGAAGGATGAAATCATGCAGGGAGGGGGAAGAACCTGGAGGTCATGGAGCCCATCACACAGCCTCACCCAGACTCTGTGGGTCACTGGGAGGCATGAACCCATGCAGCTTTGCTGAGTCCATCATCAGTGGCCCAAACCTCCCTAATTGCATCCCTTCCATATTTTGATCTTTCTCTAACTTCCTCCATTTGACATTCCAAAGGCTCAAAACCTTGGAAAAACTTCCATTTTCACAGTAGCAGTGTGCAGGATTTTCCCTGTGCCATCCCAAATAAATGATGCTCAGGATCTGGGCAGTGGTTCCAAACTAAAAGAGAGGAAATTTAGATTGGATACAGGGGGGAAAAAAAAATCACAATAAAGCACGGGATGCCCAGAGAAGTGATGGATACCCCATCCTGCTCTGCTCCTGGTGTCAGGAGTGACCACGGTGTTCCTGACTGGCGCTGATCCGATCATAGGATGTGCTGCACCACACATTGCCCTTCCAGCCGCTGGGGATATGGCCTTGTGTTTGCTCTGGGTTTATTGATTCATTTTGCAACAATGCTCCGTAAATGGATTCATTCTTGCAGTTATAACCGAGTCGATGAGAGCTTGGAAAGTGGAGATGGAAAGAAAACTGAATAGAAATCAAGCTCGAAATACGACAACGGCAGAATGAATGCATCTCCTAGGTGTGCAAAAATGCAATAAATGTCTCTCTGCACCGAATGGACAAACTCTGTCTGAAAACCTAATTTTTGATCTCTTTTTTCCCTCATCCCTCTCCATTAAACGAGCAGAGTCAGAATTCTCTTCTTTTTCCTTTTTTCTGCCTTGTGTCTTTAATTGCTAAATCTTCCGGGCACGGATTGTCTCTTCTAAAGCAGCTGAGGACCGTTGTGCACAATGGCCCTCCAGTCGCTGCTGGAGCTCCAGGATGCAATCCAAAGCGAAATTATTCACTGAAATTTGCAGTCTGCTCACAGAGGGCCGCTGAGCAGGAAGGAAGCAATCTCCACCTAATCCACAGTTTGATGCAGATTATTCATATGGTCCTGCTGAAGAGTTAATACACTCGATCGGGACAGAATCGAAACGATGCTGACTTAATATGATGGAAAATAAATAGAATCTGCTTTCGAAGGATGCATTGACTGAGCTGTCATGTCTGATGCTGGGGAGACAAGAGTCTACAAGGTTCAGCTTAATGTAGCATGGAAATGTATTGGGTTGTATTTATGCCCATATACAATACTTAACTGGCTATTGTGCTGATTAAATATTTAATTAGCTGTCTGTGAGGGGAAACACACCATTAGTCTATAGGGAATTACACTGTTCTTCGAGTCTGCTCTTAAATAAAATGTGTAATTCATTGTCACTTAAGCGTAATGTTAAATGCACATTAAGGAGGTGTTTTCAAGAGGAATAAATGCAAAAAGTAGTTGCTGGTGTTGGGTTGCGCGGACCTGCGTGTGCCTTGTGGGCATCCTGGGGCTGTTCCTGCCAAAGGAAGGGCTTTGGGGCTCTCTGCTCTGCCAGGCAGCTGTTGGAGCTGGAGTGCTGGTTGTGGCGGGCTGCAATCACTGTGCACCTGGTCCAGGTGCTGGAGCAGACTTCTCACTGCAGATGGACCTAAACCAAACCCAAAGGCTCTGGCACGGTCAGGTTGCTTCATCCCGTGCCCAGCTTCCAGCTGTCAGCACTATGCAGCATGGCTTCTGGGAGCAATCACTGAGATGGGATTCCCACAGCACTCCCAGCTCTTCTTTTATGTGCTTCACATGGGAGATGCAAGATTTGCTTAGCAGCCTCAAAGCCTTGGGGAAGAATGGATCTGGGTTCAAGCCATGATTTGGCATCACACTTAATTATAAGGTGTATATAATGCAGAGCTGAAAAAAAAAAAAACCATCTTACATCTCATCTTTTTTCATGGCATGAAACTGAGACCAGAATCCCAATGACACTCTGGGACATGGCACATCCTAGTGCTCCATTTGCTGCTTCGTGTCTATCAAAGGCACTGCCTTGCAGACACAGCCAGGCTGGGTGGGGTTGCAATGAGAGACCCCAGGACTGGATGGGCGCAGTGTCACCTCCAGCCAACAGTGCTGCAGGTGGGACTGTGGGAAGGTGCAATTTCCCTGCATGAGAACGAGGGGCCACGATGCTCAGCCATGCCATGGCTCCCTGCCATGCAGAGGTTGGGATGCAAAGCCCACATTGGGTCACACTGGGATTCACAACACTACTTCCCTCTTATGCTCCCCTCCTTGTGTCTGTGATTGGAGTGGTGATGCCAGAGCTCAGAGTGGGGCTCTCGGGGGAGGCGGAGGAGGCTGTTGACTGCCTGAGTTGGGTTCCTTGGGTTTCATTTCTTTTTCTCTTTTAATTTTTTTTTTTTTTAGCTGGCTTTCGCACCTCCCTTCACTCTCTATTTTTGATAAATTGAGTCAGCTCCGGGTTAGGCACTGGGGGAGTAGAAAGGCATTGAGAGAGCTGTGGGGTGGGATGGTGGTGAGACTGAGCGCCTGAGCCCTCTGGTGCAGGGCTGTGCCACACTCAGAGAATGCACAGGCATCTATCAGCTGGTTAGGGCAGAGAAAAAGGGTCTGGAAGGGGGCTTTAGGGGCAGCTCATGTATGGTGAGTAGGAGTTGAAAGCCCCTTCTCAATCCAGGGATGCATCTCGTGCAGCTCTTGGGGTCTTTGTGCCCTTCTGCAGTGCGTCCTTCACGGTGCTGGAGGAACATCTGGCTCCTGAGCCCTGATCCAAGCGTGACAGCACAGAGGATGGCTCTGGGCTTCACACAGCCGCAGGCAGATGGGGCGAAGAGTGGAATGGGTTTTTAGCTTTTCTTTAGAAAATTAATCACACTTTAATTACGGTGAAACCTGGAGACATGGCAAAGGATTAAGTGGATTATCTTCAAAGTAATTTGTTATCAAATATTTATCCTTCTGGGAAGGGAGATGCAGTCTGAGAAAGTCTGTGTTATTAGTGCTGTGGGCCAAGGACGTGCCATGTCCTTCCCTCCCGCTGCCCCCCCAGCCCCTTGGGGCAGTGGCAGTGCAGAGCAGGGTCCTTCCTTCCCCAGGTGCTTCATTGGGGCCTGGGAGTGGTGGCTCTGGTGCCATATTGGTGCCATACTGGGGCATGGGGTGACAGTGGGAATGGCCATGGGACAGGTCTACTGAGGAACCGGAGCTGTGGGGTGAATCAAGTTCAGCCCGAGCTCCTCGTCTACTCAGCAGACTGCAAGTTTAGTGCTCGGATGCTTCATTAACTAATAATAATGAGTCATTGTGTTTGCCTCCTGGGCACTGTAAATGATCCAGTGCCAGGAGACTCCGTGGGCCTGTGGAATCGTGGTGAGGCTGGAAGGGGCTGAGTCTCAAAGCACAGATAAGTGTGGCACAGATTTACCTCCGTGTGCCCAGACCTGGGGCTGCAGCCATGGGGATGGAGGTCTCAGGGACAGGACAGTGCAACATTACAGCCCTCTTCCATCTGTCCACTCACAAAGAGCAGCTCTTCTGTCCTTTTCCTTCCCGTTGATAGCCATCCTAACAGATATTGCAGTCCTGGGGGTATCAGGACACCCCCAGTTTGGAGCTGGAGCCCAGCTGCAGCGTGAGGCCATGTCTGTATGCCATACACGGCAGAGCAAAGCATTGTTTCCCATAAAACCACGTGGATCGACGTTAATTAGATTCCTATCCTTTAATTCTTTATTAATTAAATCTTGCATTTGCTTCTCTTTCATTTTGCTGCAGATTAATGCCATTCTGAGCAGTGGGGATTTCCCTGGGCATCCCTTCCCAGCAGCACGTCCAGCCCACGCTCTGCCCAGTGCCCACCACCACCACCCTGGGCTGGAGACCCGACCTGTGCTGCGGCAGTGCTGGGTGTGGGTGGATGCTATTTAGTGTGTCCACATCATTAACGAAGGAGAAAGCACTCCAGCAGCCTGATGGGAGATGGGAGGCAGATACAGCCGCCTGCTCATTTCCGAACACCAAACAGAAATATTTGCTGCGTGTTTCTGCCTGCTATGTATCATCATTAGCAATTTTGCTGTCTCTGTTAAGCATTTGTCTGTAATAATATAATTTTAAAAACGCCTTTCTTAAGGCTTTTAGCCCTTCAAGTAGTGGATTCTCCCTGGTATTTTTATCTTACTTTTTGCATTAACCCTTCACATCTCCCGTGCAGTACCAATCCCCACCCACCTTCCCTTTGCTATATAAACATTTTCCATTATAATTGCTGCTCTCTTTCCACTGCTAAATCACAGAGCCTTTAATTGCTTCCTTTCTTGACCACATAATTGGGCTTTTTGGTCTGCAAGCCACCTCTCATCCTCAGCCATACATTTTCCCACCTTCTCACAGCTCCCCACCTTCCTGAAGCCCACCCATCCATTACTCTCTGCCATGACCACCAGCCCTGCCAAGCAGGAACACTGCCCCAGACCCACACTAGAACTGGGTTTGCCTGCCCGTGGACAGGCAGCACACAGCATCCCACCTTTGCCAGGCTGTAGGATGTGAGAAAACTCCCGCTGTGCTGCAGGAGGCGTGAAAAATAGGGAAAGGAGAAGCAGTTACAGCATGGTTTCTCTGAGTGTTAAGTCACCTGTGTGACCCCTGCTATGTTTTTTCCGTGTGCTGGTGCCTGCATGGGGTGGGAGGCAGAGTTCCAACACTGGGTGCTCACTTTCCCCAGGTGAGACTAACTGACCTCAGCCAGGTTAGCTCTGAAGGCCAACGATAGGAGGGGAGGAAATCTCCAGGCAGTGAGTTAGTGATGCTGTGAGCCTTCCTCTCCAACACGCAGTGTCTGTGCGGCTCAGCAGCCCACTCACTCTCCCTCCCCTTGCCCTTTATGGCAGGCTTCAGAGCAGGGGAGCAGCCTCTGCTTGTTAGCTGCAGGTAATTGGTTGCAGGCGGGGCTGCTCTGGGAGAAGCTCAGGGAGCGGCTCAGGGATGAGAGCTGGGCTGAAAGAGCCGTCACTGTGCCCAGCACCAGCTCACCAGGAGGTGGATCCGGACCCATTCTCTGGATGCTTAACGTCCCCTAACAACAAAGCCCTGCAGTGTTGGAGTTCCCCCCTGGCAGGGGTTGGAACTGGGTGGGCTGTAAGGTTCCTTCCAACCCAACCATTGTGTGACTGTACAATTCCCAAGGAAAGCTGAGAGCCGGGGATATCCCGCACTCAAGAAGCACAGCAAACCCCACGAGGCTGGTGTTAATTGCCAGTTTTGCAGAACGCGACTTGTGAGCAAACTCACTGCTGGAGGCAGGATACGGGTAGCCCTGAGGCAGCTGCCTGCACCATACACACACACACACACACACACACACACACACACTTGTGCGTGCAGCTCTCACATTTTGCATCCCTTTGGATATTGCTGTTGAAAAGCTGCAAAGCCAGTGCTGGTGAGGATCCTCTCTGCAGCCAAAACCCAGTGAGATGTCACCCTGCCCTCCTGCAGCTTCCCCCTGCCCCGAAGCTGGGGGCATTTCATCAGCAAAGTCCCGTTGGTAAGCTTCTGTCTGCAAGTTTTGGCTGATGGAACCACATTGAGCCCGTGCAGTCAGAAGTTAGAGAGGGAGTTTGAAGAGCTGACAGGTAGGAAAGGGGCAGGAATGGGAAACAGAGCCCTAAAATGAAGCAGGAATGCAAAGAGAAGATTTTCTTCCCCCATTTAACTGGCAGAAGGTGACACTGGGCCTGTCACCCGCTCTCATTACGTCTCCAAGGCTTTTCATGCAAATTCAGGCAAACAATTTCTCTGCTCCCTTTTAGCGCTCCGGGAGGGCCGATTTCATTTCAGGAGCAGTGGGGAACAATAATCATCTTGAAGTGTCTTCCATCCTGAGAGACGCCGATAAGAGCCGCGCAGTGGACTAACAGCACTAATTTGGCATTTTCAGCTGATAGCTTTGCAGATGACAAAAATCAGCCAACATAAAAGCACGGTGAGCTCCAGAGCAGCGTCACCCCCCGCTCTGTCCCACCCTCCTGTATCCCAAGGGCAGGGTGAATCCCCATCCTTGGGACACCACTGCTCCTCTCTGTGCTTTCAGTGTGGATGGGATGGTTTTGGGAGGGGAACCGTTGGCAGGGAGCAGGACCCCGCTGTGCCACAGCTGTGCATCTGTTCACATCTGCAGTGTGCCAGAGTTCACCCTGTGTTCCGCTGCTGTCCTAAAAGAGTACCAAGCCCAAACCTTCTGGCTGCAGTTCCAGTCCATCGCATCTTGTCCTCAGCAGCAGAGGATGAAGAACAGACACTTTCACCCTTGTGCTCACTTTTCCAGCTGTTGCTTTGCTGCAGCCTGCTCTTTCTGAGCCTAAAAGCCCAGTTTTCTCAGCTCACCCTTTTGTTTTCCTTCCCCAATGGTTTTCTGTCCCCATACTCCTCACTGGGTTATTTGCAAGGTTCAGCTGAGCCATAGGCATCAGGGTTGGCAGAGAGTTAAACTAGGGATGCTGGGGCAAGACACACCGGGAAGAGCGATGGTGTTGCTGATGCAAGTCCCCCGCTGCCAGCTGGAAAATGAAATCCCATCCCATGCCTGTGAATGGGATTTCAAAGCAATTTTTTGACCTGAACTGGGGCAAATTGCGATACCAGAATTTTTTTCAGGGGAGAACGGGTGGAGAAACAGCTTTAGGAGAGCTGCAGTGGAGTGTCACAGCTCGACGCATGACTGCTCAACCAGTGCCCATTAATTTTGTTTTCTCCCTGAAGGCAGAAATGGGACAAGACGAGCGGCTCTGGTTCTCCCATCCCTTCTCCCAGAGGAAACTTGTAATTTTTGAACCATCTTGAATTTTTCCCAAAGGAAAAATTTTCATTTTTATGAGAGTGACATTTTCAGCCAGCAAACTGTTCTCATGGGAAATTGCTACCTGCTTTTAAATTCACCTCACTCTCCTGAGCTTCGATTTCTTCCTCTCTCCCTTTTTTTTTTTTTTTTTTTTGACCAGAGGCACTGAGGACGGGCACTGCTCACCCAGAGCTGCTCTCATTCTCCTGTGAGATCAAAGGCAGTGATGCCCAGGACAGCCCAGGACAGTTGCATTGCGCTTGCTGGCCCACATTCTGGCCATCTCCAGCAACTTCTGCCCTCTGCTCTCACTCCGCTGACATTTATTGTGGCTCTGCCAAAGCTGAAAAAGAAATGATGGCCATTTGCCTTGTCCCTTGCGGGGAAACCATACAAGATTTCTTGTCTCGTTTCCAAATGCAATGGGATAATGTCTCGCTGGTCTGGCTGGTGGTTCTGTGGAGGGAGCTTTGCTAATGCAGCAGTAATGCCCTGTTGATGTAAGCTATGTGTCACCAGGGAATCTGGGATCAGCACTGTTATTTTATTTTTTAGCTCAGGCAGCTTTCATAGGAAGGGATCACCAGAAATCACCTATCCTGTGACGTATGGCACTGTGTGACCACTCCCAGGGACTCTGCAACATCCCAGCAGTCCCCAGCGACCAAAGGCTGAGCACAGCACCAGCCTGGTGAAAGCCTTTAGGGACATGGAAGCATATGCAAGCACAACTTCTTTTCTTTTCCTTTTTTTTCTTTTTCCTTTTTTTCCTTTTCCTTTTCCTTTTCCCCTTTCCCTTTCCTTTCCTTCCCTTCCTTTTTCCCTTCCCTTTTCCCTTCCCTCTCTTTAAGCCTGGGGCTCAACTTGGCCTGTGCCCAGGAACTGAGGAATGGCAGTGAGCTGGTGGGAATGAACAGGGCACTCCTGCATGTACGATGCCTCCCTGAATTATTTACGCTGCCCAACGAGCTCTGTCTCATTTTGCCGAAGGGAAGGACTTAATGGCTCAGCCCCGCCTTACCCAGCTGCTACAGGGAGCAGTGCTCCTGCACTGGGAAAGGCTTTGTGCTGAGATGATGCAATCCTCCGGATAGCTCTTAGAACCAACCAGCATCTTAGAACCAGCGTGGACCACACTGCAACTTTTTCTCTTGCAGGAAAAAATGCTGTGTTTGGCCCAACGTGCAGGGAACCACCTATGAAATGCATGCAAAAGCACTGGCACGCCATTTCTACAAATTGTCAGAGGGGAAGGGGCGAGAAAAAGGAGCTGTCAGCCCTCATCCTTCTCTGGGAAGTGCTGTTGGACGAGATCTCCAGCACTGGCACCTGCTGCCCTATACAGGGCGTGCTGTGGGGCTGAGCTAACCAGTGCTGAGCGTCAGCTCCGTGCAATCAAGGAGGAGGTGTTTGCAGCTATTTAAGCACACACTCCTGCTGAGCAGGCTGTTATCCATGAATCTCCCAAGCCCACTAACGATAAATGCCAAAGCTGTGCTCTCAGAGCCCTGCTGTGAGCCGGGCAGCCCACTGCAGCTCTTCCAAAGTTTCATCATGACCACAGCTGAAGGAAGAAGCTCTTTGCTCTTTCCTTCTCACAAAACCTCAGGACCCTGAATTTGGCATCATCATCCCTTTGCTGCTCTATGGCTTCAGCCTCTGTGCGGCTCCTTGCTGCTTTCCAGTCCCATCCGATTGTTCCAGATCTCTGCATTTGTCCTTGTCTTTCCAACAGGAGATTCTCTTTACCACTGTCTCCTGTAAGCAGGGCTTCATCTGAGATACGTTTAATGAGTGGCAGCAGAACTACCTCGAAAGGCTCTTAAAGCCTCGCTGCTCTTGAAGCTTTTATTCAGCTGGAACGGCTTCTGTGTGAGCCCTTCAACAACAGCTGGAGACTGATGTGTGCTGTGCCTCCTGGGGACCACCAAAAGCAGAGGGAGAGGCCAGCAGGGCAGCACAGAAGTGCTGATCTTGCTCAGAAAAGCCATAACGGAACACCCAGTGCTGCCCGTAAATCCCATTGTCTCATTACGCCGCTGAGCAAAACCCCAAAAGAAGAGAAAAACCCATCACAAAAAACACTCCGCTGTAAAAGCAGAATATTACAAAACTCAGGGCATAAAAATAATAATAAAAGTGCAGGAAAATGTGAAGGCACAGCTCTGTGATGTGCCAGCAGAGCGTCAAGCACTGCGGGGGGAGCGCCAGGGCTCACTTATGGGGCTGTGGGGTCCGACCCACAGAACTTCTCTTCCGCATTTCCAGCTCATTACAATTCCTTGGACTCGGGAATATTCATGTGCATTATGAAATGCTTCCCCCCTGCTAATATTTTAATTGCCAGCCGCTTCCTCTTCCAGGCGGGGTGAGGGAATAGGATGCTGAGGAGCGGGGGGGGCATCAGGAACTGCAGATGGAGCTGGGGGGGACCTGGGCAGGGATTAGCACTCTGCACACACGTGCACACACACATAGCACAGCGGGGTTTCTCTGCATGCCGAGAGGAAACCAGTTCAAACAACAGGTCTGGCATGAACATCTCCTGCTCTATAAATAAATCAATAAAGGGAGTGTGCTTTGGCTGCTCCTCCTGCGAGCTGCTTACATTCCCCCCAGTGCTTTAGGTCCTGCTTCAGCCTCACTTTCCATCCCTGCTGTGAGGTTTGTGGGGTGAAGATGTGGCTGTCCCCAGAGCCCCCAGACCCTCAGTGCTGGAGGAGCAGTGGGGCTCAGGAAGGGTCACCCCAGAGCAGCCCGCAGCTTTAGGGCTGTTGCCATTTGTTCACGTTAACTTTAAAGTAACAGAGCCAAAAAGGAGGAGGTTGAGCTTGTTTCTGAGTTATTCAGGTGACTTGGCAAAAATATAGGGAGGCAGGGGGAAATTAATTGGTCGTTGTCAGAGGCCTGTGGGAATAGGATTGCTCTATCTGGGATAGCAGGATCCTGCACCCAGAGCTGCTGCTGCCTGGCTCAAAGGACACATTTGGGGCCACATCCCACTGTCACTGCCCCAGCAGCAGCACACAGAGCAGTGGGGTCCCAGGGCACATCCTGCACCGCAGCCAAATATTGATGGGCTCAGAGCTGCTGGCTGCTGGAGCACAGCACGCTCCCGATGCATTACAAGGTGATCAATAATGAGTGGAAATTAATGCAGTGGAAATGTTGCATTCAGAGCCAGTTGAGAGGATGGCTGTGGGCTGTCGGTGCTTCTGGGCCTCATGGGGACAGCAGGACACAGCACAAGATGCAGGTGTTGTCAGGGCATTCCACTGCATCTCCCTCAGTCTGGGGCTTGCAGGATCTCAGGTGGAAAATCAAAGCTCCTTATGGGCTTGCAGTCACAATGTTACTTTAACAATCAAATGGTTTTCATCCCCATAAACCCCATCCTGCTCATGCTTCCTGCAGACTCAACCCAGAGCCCATCTGCTCTCACCTCACTCACATTCCACTGCCTTTTTTTATTGCCTAACAAGTGATTTCTGATGTCATTTTGCCATCAGGCTGAGCTGCTGCTCCCAGCCTGAATTGCTGTGTTGGTGCAACACGAGGTCTCAGCAGGGCTGCGAGGGACAGAGCTCTGAGTCACAGCTACCTACCGTTCCATGGCCAAGCCAGCAGCTCCCTGCCTCAGCAGTCCCTTCGAAATATTTTCAGCTGGGGGCTGATGCAGTTTCTTTGAGATTGTCTTTTAAGAGAGAAAATGATCCTGTTTTAATTTTAAACAGCAAAATCTCCACCAATTTTCCTGCCCAGCTGTATAACCTGAAACACTACTGGCAGGATGAATTCTTTGCCCAGAAGTGAGCAGAGGTGCTGAGCATGGCTCCCAGCCCTGGCTCCCTCTGCAGCTCCCACATGGTGCTCAGCAGCTCAGCAGCAATGAGGTTCCCCAAACACTTTTAGTGCATAATAGGACTGGTTCAATAATCCCATTACGGTCTGTCTTCAGGATGCCAGGACTAATTGGCAGGCACTGGGACCTGCTTCCCCAGCTGGAATTTTATTGCTCATCGCAATTAACCACAATACTAAAGTCTCTTGGCTGCACATGTGCTATTAGCTCAGTCTGGAGCCATGTCCTTGCTGGGCACTTCCAGGTCCCCAGTGCATTCTGTCCCCAGCCCCTGGCAGGAGCTCATGATTATTGCAATGGCTGATTCTCCTTTGCCTTGTGCCTTTTGCACTAATAGGATTTATTTTGCACATGTCCACTTGGAACATCTTAGTTCACAAAATGCTGAGAGAGGCCGTGCATTGGATATGTGCTTCACTCTGAGCACAGGCAGAGCCTCAGCTTGTTCAGTGTGATGGACACATTTGTTTAAGTGCTATTTTTTTTCTGTGCTACAGTAGTTAAACAGCAATCAGAGCCCATCCCAGCTGTGTGCTTCCAGCTTCTCCAGGCCGTGCCATTTCCTGGGCCTTGGAGGGAGCAGAGGGCTGAGGACAGATCCTGACAACACAGCTGGGGCCTTTTGTTGCCTTTTAAGCAATTCTGGCTTTAGAAACTCCACTCCCACTGTGGCTCTTCCTGGCATTGAGAATCTCTTTGGCTCTATGTTCATATTCCCCATCCCTGAACATGGCTCAGACAACAGTGCCATGGAGTGATGCTCTGAGAGAGAAACAGAACCTGAGAGCTATCACAGGAGACACTTCACAGGGCTCCAGTAAGTGATCAGACAAATTCTAGGGAGAAAAAAAAATCCCCCAAATATATTAAATAACAAAACAAACTCAGAGCCATGAGTGGATGGAAGCAAGGGGAGCTTTCTGGGGAATCATCAGCAGTCCTGACGGTCCCTTTCCATCACTTCAGCAGCACCAGGATGCTGGTGTGAAGGGCACAGTCTGTGCAGAGCTCATGTTGTCTTTAGTTTCTGGACATTTTTGAGCCAAGAGCTATGAGATATCTGTGGATGTTTGAGCTGCTGGATGTACCAGGAGTGCTGCTTTGGGATGAGGCTCTGTCATGGGGCAGAATGGGGGACAGCAAAGTATGGCACTTCAGAAGACACTTGTTGAGAAGAGGAGCAGAAGGAGGCTGTAAGGGTTTGTGTTGTTTTGCACAGCCTGGGCTGTGACTAAGGCTGAAACCCACTGGGTCAGGGCGGGGAGGGCTGGACACCGGCTGCACCCTTGGCTTCAGCAGCAGCCATAGTAATGATGGCATTTGTGTTAAACACAGGCTGTCGGAACAGATAACCGCCGAGCAACAACTGAAATTACACTTCATTCCTCTGTTGATTGCTTTTTAGGTTGGATAAAACCCTGTTTTAGTCCATGACTTACAGCAGTAGCTGTTCACCAAAATAAAACTCTCCCCTGAATTCACCCCATTTCAGTTCACAGTTCCAAGCTCCCACCCCATACCCCCGTGCAATGGCATGCATGTGCTGGGAGCCCACAGAATGCATGGGGCTGCCTCCCATTTGGTGCCTCTTCCACACTAAGCTGCTAGCAAATATCACCTGAATACTGTAGGTTTTTTTTTTTCCCAAATAACAAAGAAAAATTTTTTTTTTTTTGTCCCAAATAACAAAGCCAGCCTCCTTTACCCACTTGGCTGTCCGTGCCCACGTGTCTCCCATGGACATCCCTCATTGCTGCCCCTCATAGTGCTCAGCACACTGCAACATGTGGGGCTGGGGGCTCTCAGCATCCTCCTGGGCTGGCACTGAAGCTCTGATTCCGGCTAAGCACCGCATGCTGGGGCTGTATTTCATGCTTTCTGGTGTCGGCTGATAAACCTTTGATTTTCACTTCTGGGAATAATAGCACGGTAATGAATTATATTCACAAGAATAACTGTAATAGTCATAAAACTGAAAATAGAAGAAAACTGTAAATCAGTCACCCTCTTGTAATGTGCTTACTTCATCTGAATCACCCTCTCTGGGCAGATTATCAATTTTATTTGGCTTTTCTGTCCTAAACTTTTATTAAGTGGGGTGCCTCATGCGTAAAGATCCCGAACACGAGCCATATGTTCCCGGGATTTATCTGTTTATTTTGCCTTCCTGCTCTCTCCCTCCTGCTCACAGCTTTCTGGACCTGCAGGCAGCTGATGTCGGACCGTAAAAGACACATATCCCCAGTGTGGCTTTGCCTTTATCATCAAAAGCACTAAATGCCATCACGCTGCATGGTGATCAACATGCTCCGTGCTGCGCTGAAGGACCTGGTGCTGCTGCACGCTCATAATTCCATGTAATTAAACCAGAAAGCCGTTAGCATCGCTCCCGAGCAATGAGAAGAGCCCATCCCAGCCCCCAGTATGCTGTGAGCTGGTGGCATGGAGCCACTCCTGACCCAAAGCACAGTGACCCCAGCAAGGCTGCGGCAACCCCAGGAGTGACGGTTCCAGGGTCACAGAACAGGTTAATGATAAGGAACTTTTCACGGGCATTTCCATCTGTGATCTGAAATCACTGAGTAATGCAGAGACCCAGAGCTGCAGCTCTCCTCTAGAGCTGTGCTTTTGCCATCGTCCTTTCTGCTCCACAGCTGGCACCACGCTGGGCTTGCCCAGTAGCAGCCCTGAGTCTCTGGTTTGGTGGCCACGTGCTCCTGGAGGTGCTGTAAGAGAGGGCTCCAGTGGGGCTTGTGACCTCAAAGATCATCTCTGAGTCCAAGATCCAGATTTCAGGTGTTAACAAAAATCATTTGGGCCAGTAATGACAACTAATGGAGCTGAGCCTATGGGCACATATTGAGGACACTTGGTCGGTCCCTTCAGCACTCAGCAGAACGTTGGCACACAGCTGTGGAGCAAAGGCTGTGCAGTAGAGGAAACCCTCCTGCAAGCAGCTCCTCCACCCTCACTGTATCACTGCTGCCCAGGGCTGCTCCCCGGCCATTCATGGGTGGATTTCCCCACTTCACTGGCGGACATCAGAGTGGAAGCCCAGAAGAGCCCCACCTTGCCAACCTCTCCCAGCTGGAGGTGCTCTGGCTTTTCCAGAGCTGCTATTAGGCCTGATGTAAGGAGAACCGGAGCCTGCTGTGCGGCTCAAAGTGTTCCCGGCTTCAGCAGAGCTGGAGAACAGACAAAGAAACAAATTGCAGAGGTGACTGAGATGGGCCGTGGGTGGAGGACAGGCAGAGAGCTCAATTATTTCCATGAATCACTGAGGTGCTTCGCTCAACATGCAGTGCACGGAGTTATCCCGCACAGATTCCATCAGAGAGCTTCAGCAGGGGAATTATACGGCAACCAGAGTGGTGCTGCCCTGGAGCAATGGGGGCTGCATGGCGGGGATTTACTGCTCTGGTTCACTCGTCTGCATTCCCAGCCACCCTTGAGGCTGGGGGAACCTCGTAGAAATTGGATTTAAAGGACAAATCCGAAGTTCAAAAGTAGCTGCAATTTGAACATCGGTCTGCTTTTTGCAGCCAATTAGCAAGGCAGTAAAAGCAGCGGGAGCACCCTGTGTTTGGACAGCAATAAGAGGGCACTCGAGCCAACCAGTGCACATTGCATGCAATGCCTGCAGCTCCTGGCTCTGCTGGGGTGAGGGGACCCATTTGGAGGGACCTCAGTCTCCCAGTGAGGACAGAGCGAGGGGTGCTCTGCTGCTCTGAGAGTGTCAACAGGGGGACCTGGGAAAGGTCCTCTGGGTCAGTGAAGCACTGAGGCTCACAACAGACAGGTTTGGTTGGTCAATGAATGGCACAAAACTTGCCATGTCTGGTGTCTGGGGCTCATGCACAAATGCACACAGCTCTTCTGGGGTCTGCTCATACGAGAGGCTCCTTGTGCAGATTCTCATGGTTTCCCAATTTAAAAAAAAGGAAGATCTGATACTGTAGTACAGATGTGCCCATGGGTATCTGTCTTCCTTCAGTGTCTTTGGATCCATGGGCCAGCAGCAACCCGAACTGAACAGAGGAGAGTTGTCTCCCTTGTACTCAGCAACTACAGGCATTCACCTAGAAAGGAGAGCAGTGTGAGACCAGCCACTACAAGACTACAGGAGAACCTCCACCATTCCCAGTACTGGCAGTAGGTCACTAGGAATCCTACAAACCCCCTGCACATGCAAGCTGCAGTGATGGGTTGGCCTCCCTGAGCATCTCCTGGGCTCAGTCCCATGCTGGACTCCCATCAGTGGGATGAAATTAACGAGGAGCAGCACGGAGGCAGATCCTGCTCAGAGCGGGATGCAGTGAGGGGGCGGTGGGGAGGGATGCTCGGGGTGACTCAGTGCCCAGCTCTGCTGTCTGCTTTGGAAAGCAGCTCCCTCCCTCCCCACCCCTAAGCCAAAAAAAAAAAAAAAAAAGCAGTGACAGCTTGATTTAGTGCTGGATAATGAGGCAATTGTGAGGAGGATGGGTACAGCGGGAGCTTTGCTTGCCAAATCGTTCGGCTTAATTGATCAAATATTTTTATGCATCGTTTATTCCTTTAAGGCGACCGTAAGCCTCCTCTTCTGCTGCACTGAAATGAAAAGAGCAGTGCTGGAAATCACCCAGGCTGAGCCCTGCTGGGACAAGCAGCTGCTGGGGACATCCCGACCACCACAAATCACACGTGCTGAGGGGCCAAGGGTAGGGTGGGTGAGTGGACCGGGCCCCCCAAAGGCTCCCCAAGGCATGCAGCAGGCAGGGGCACAGCCATGGGCACTGGCCGTTTGTCTGGGCTTGTCCTGAGGTCCTGGCAGAAGCGCAGGGCAGTGCCATGTGGGACCATGCCCTGTGCCAGCCCATGTCCTCGCTGCCTGCAGTGCGATGGCAGTGCCCTGCTAGCCAAGCTGGACAAATAAGGAATTAGTAGGAAATGCTTTCCCCATGCAATTAAGTCACTGTAATCACTAAATCCCTCCATCAAAGCTTCATCTGTTAATCTATGAAGAAAGAAGGACAAACCAAATCCTTCATCGTTGGCTTTTATCTCCTGCTCTCCTGCTGCTGGGGTGCCCACAGGGGACACATCCCATGTCCCCCGCTCAGCATACAGCCCCTTCTGCCCGGGCTGGGGCTGCCAGGGGCTGTGCTGGGGGTCTGCTGCCCACCCAAACTCTAACAGGGTGTATTTGGGATAACTCACAGCTCGATAGGCTATGGAACCCCATGGGGATGTGGGATACTATGGAGGTTGCAGGACCCCACATGGGCTGTGGTGAGGGGCTGCAGGGCCTCAGAGGAGGACAGTGGTGTGGCCCTGCAGAGCAGTGCCCAGCTGCAGCTCGGTGCCTGTGGGTGCCAGGCTGCTTTCTCCGTGTTCAAAACAAGAGCTGCCTCTAGCGGTAATGGGAATGGCCTCGGGGCTTGTGCCAGCTCCATGCTGGAAGCTCCTTCCCCATCCTGCTCCGGGATGTCCCCTGCACACTGTAACCTGCTGCGGCTGCATATGAGTGGGTCCCTGCAGCAACCCAGTGCATCCAGAGCATCCTCCTGCTCCAGCCCAAATCTCCAGGCACTGCTCCCATCCCCACGCTCCTGCTGTTTGGGTTCAGCATGGCATTCAGTAATGGCCTTGATCTGAGCTGCCTTTTAGCTGAATAAATCGTGTGTCCTCAGCCAGCCTGGGACTGCTGAGAGGAGAGCGACGACAGACTTGTGCTGCAGCCCTACAAGGACAGCGTGATGTGAAGCAGAGCACAGCTATTTAAACTCCAGGAGATCAGCAGAGATGTGGAAAGTGACACACAACTCATGGACCAGAGGTGTGCTTCACACTGGAGTAGCTTCAATGGGGCACAAAGGAACCAAAGGGATAGGTGTGTCCCCTTGGCTCCAGACATAGTGCATCCTTGTAGTCTCCCCACACTTTGCCCATGTCCTGCCCTGCCCTGAGGTTTCCTTGGAGACCAGGAGATGCTGAGCTGTGGCTGGGAGCTGAGAGATGAGGCAACTGATAGATACCACATATCCCAAGGTGCTCTTTTGGACAATGCTGACCCACAAATTTCATTGCCTCCTATTCAATGTCCTCCATGCCAAACTTTCTCCATAATTCCCCTAGAACTGTCCTCACTGTTCTCCTAGAAAACAAGCTGCCAGGTAACTTCATCACTCTTTTGGAGGTCTCCCTGGTTGCCTAAGGCCAGGTGAGCTCCATCAGCAGCCCCAGGATGCAGAGGTTCCTTCTTCTATATTCAGTTCTCTGCACCTTCCTCTTGGTTCAGAGCAAGCCTGGTGATGCCAGATTTCCCCAACAGCACACCCAGGGATGCTCCTCTCTGCTCTTACTCTCTACTCTCTACAGTTCAAAATCTCAGGGGAAAAACACCCGGCTCCACTTGCAGAGGTATACCAGGAAGAACCGCCGTTCCTTATGACCATTGATGGTATTTGAGGCTCTGCATTTAAAGATGATGATAAAGGCAATCAAGCTGTCAGGAATGAAGACAGATGGGGAGCTCAGTGGAGCCAGCGAGGGATTCCCTGCTTTTGGCTTGCAGCTGTGATTTATATTTCATTCTCACCTACGGGCTTGGAGCAAAGAGCAGGGCAGCAGTGCTTCACAGAAGCACTGTATGGAGTACAACCAGCACCGAAATGTCCACATTTGAGCTTCTAGAGCTGCTTGTCCCTCCTTCAGCCAACCCCATGAAACAGTGCTGGGGTCATAAAATGTTCCCAGAAATATTCTGGGGAGCAGAGCTCACCGCTCACAACGAACGGCCCTTGCTGCTGCCCCCAGTCAGATCTTGTTGTGGCTCTGCCCTCCCTCCCTCCTTCCTTTCGTTGTCAGATGCCGTTTTCTCATCTTACCTCTGTATATTATCATGCCACCAACGGACGGTGGCAGCCTTACTGTCTTTGTAAGACAAAGTCATCAACAGGGCTCTGTGTCTGCGCTGATATGGTATCCATGCAACCTGCGTCTCAAGGATCGTGTTTGCTTTATTTCTCTGGATTAAAAAAAAACAAAAAACAAAAAACAACACAGCACAAGAACAGCCTCGCTACGAAGAGTTCTAGCAGTTAATTAGCTTCCACATTGAAAGGGCCACTGCCCGGCAGCTAAAAATCATCGTGTTTGAATGGAGAATTAAGTCAGCCAACCAATAAATCTGAGCAACAAAACAGTCCCTTTAGCTCCGAGGAGCTCTCTTTCCTCAAAACACTGATAAATGGCTTTTTCTCAGAGCCCACGAGGTCATCAAATTAATAAAGCATTTCAAGTAATGTATGGAAGAGAAGTGACACCCTGTTGCAAGAGATTTGCTGTTGAAATCAACTCTCTGTAACAGAGAGTGATGCACGTAGGGTTTCCAAAGTAAAACCATCCTCCAATGTAGGGCAGTTGTCCAAACTCCTTTATGTCTGTTCTGGGCCGCTGTCCTCCTCCTCAGTCAGTACTCAGGAGACTTCGGTTGGAGGAAAACAATATGAAAATTTGGGATTTTTCAATTGACCACGCAAGAACCTCAGAATACTTACCATGAAGAAAGCTTAAAAGAAGGCACCAATGAGGGAAAGTAAGTAAAATGCAGGAAAGCTCTTGAAATGATGGTAGTGGGTGGTTATGTCCTTTGCACATTGATGTCCGTGCTGGGGATTGCTTACCGTGCCTCACCACACACAGGTGTGAAGCAATGCTGCACCCAAAATACTGCATTTATAGGCAGGGACTTTGCCTGCCAGCACTGACACCAGGGACGTTTTCAAGACTCAGCACAGATAGGATGGGAGCCTCTCCCCTAAGCTGAAGGCTGGATATGTCCCCTCACTTTCCACTGAATTGCCTTTCTGCAAGCTTGTATTAGACTTGAAACAATTTAATATGAAATATATGTTTAATAATAGGTAGCACAGAGAGGCACTGAATAGGACAAACACTGAAAAACAGAGCTAGCCATCGCCTCTGCAGTACTGCATCCACTGGGTACCTTTCTTCATGACATCCTCGCCTGGGTTTCATTTGCCTCTGATTTACTCAGAGCATAAACCACTCGAGGGCCTCTGGTACGATTACAACCATGGTGCCACGGCCTCCCTGCTTGATCCCAATGTGGAGCCCATCGCTATGCTGGGACGGCCCATATCCCAGGGCATTGCTCGTGGCTCCTGGGCTCCCAACACAGCCGACACACAAACCTGGCAGCACACAGACAACTCCAGCTCTGTGCGGGCTCATCGGCATGCAGCAGGAAGCCCAGATGCCATATGGAGCGTGGAGGCAGATGGATGGACATATGTATCATCTGTGAGCGTCTCCGTTGATGTGAATGTCCCAGCGCAGGCATTACCGCTCGAGTAGATGGTTTGCATTTGGGGCACGAGAGAATTTTTCTCCCATAAAATAAATAAAATACGTTCTGAGCATCTTGGGATGCAGCCATTCTAATCCTTTTATTCTTTCCAAAGGAAAATGATTCCATATTCAGGGCGCTGTGCAAACAATTAATTAGCCTAATGAAAATGAAAGCCCTAATTGCCTGATATTATTACGATCATCGGCCGCCAAGCGTGACCAAGGAATAGGCACTGTCCTACCAGTGAGAGAGCTGCACTTCATGCCTTTTCAGGATTTTTTTCCACATTTCAATGTCTAACAAAACCATTCTTTTTTTCTGGTTTTGGAGCGATGCTGCAATTCTCCCTTCCGCATGTGGAAAAGCTGGCAGTGTTTGGAGACATCTGAATGAGATGCTATACAATTTAAAAAGAGAACAGAAGAGATACCCAGCTGGTGTGAAATGACCTGACAGAGAGGAGGCAACAAAGCCATCACTTTGCCTGAGTTGAACCACACGGCGGTGCTCCCACTGCGTCTCCTCCAGAGACTGCACTTATAGGAGCGCTGCAAGGGAAGAGAAACGATCTTTTTCAGGGGACTCAGCGAACATTAAAGTACAATTGTCCTTAATGCAGCTCCTTTTTCAATTATCTGTTGTTATCCAAATGGAAAAGTGCTTTAAATTCAGGCAGATGAACTTTCTCACCGTGGGTTGGATCATGAGGAGTCAGGTTACGGGAGCTTAAGAAAATGAACCATTCTCACTCGTGCATATCTCATAACAGAGATAGAAAGCAGATGCTGACTCAACACTGATCTGGCCTGAGGAGTACGGGTCCAATAATTCTTCCTTTAAGCAAATGATTCCCGCAGGAAAATCTCCAAGATTCAGCTTTAATTCTATTATCTTCCTTGTGCAGAGAGTGGCAGCTAGAGACTGCTCTTTAAAAATCGAGTGGGCGAAGTCTGCTCTCACACTCAAACAGCTCCAAAGGTTTTACTATGGAAGGTTTCTCAAGAAGCTGTATTTTGGATGAGGAGGTTGGACTGCAGTTTTTAAACTGTATTAGGGGCACTTCTACTCTGTGCTGCAGGCTGGCACCTAGAGCTACAGGAAAAGCCCATACAGAAGACATTCATTCTCACACAACATCAGGCACTCACAGGGAAATGGGGTTTCTTGGTGTGACCAGTGGTAGAAAGCTCCTCACTTAGGGCCCCGGGATCATCTTCTGGCACAGTTTAATGCTCTGAATTGTTGCAATGCAATAGGAACCCAAGCCTGGTCAGCCTGGTCACCAAAATGAGAAGGAAAACAATAACAGATTTGGTTTCTTGCAGGCTTTCAATACTTCACGTTTGCACCAAGTTGCCATTTGTGAGACAAGCTGTCTCCAAATATACCATCTTTTGAGCAACATTAAAAAAACACAGAACTATACAACCATGTAGAAGAGGTAAGAACAGAAAATAAATGCTTGTGGTTGAGGGTCTCTGCTCTTCACAATCACCTTTTTACCCTGAAAAAGTGAAACTGAGGGATGCACGGGCCTTGCTGAAGCCATGTCGGGTCTGTAAGCTTTTGTATGTGCAGCTGGCAACCAGACAGATGCTGCTGGGGACACTGAGACACAGAAAACATCAATCCCAAAGACATCGGAGCAGAAGCTGGCTATCAGATGACTGAGTGTCCTGGCACTCTGCTATCAGAGTGGCTACCAGCATTCAACCTCCCATCCTGCTGCTCATCTCCCCTCAGTGATAAAAAAGTAACCCCAAAGAGAACAAAGCTTTTGTGTTTCATTTATTTTGCAAATCTACCAATTCATTTTATGAAAGTATGAAATCCTATGCAGTTACATCAAACAGTGACGTTGCAATCCATGTAATACAAATAACCACTACAAAGTTATTTTTAGGTAATCTCGGGTAATTAGTAGATTTTATGTTATTTTAAATAAAAAGCAGTTATAAAGAAGAGATAAAATAGCCTTGAGATTGTCAAAGAACTCAGTTTAAACCAAGGAAACCACTGCAGAATCTCCCTGACCTATGAAAAGTTAGAAACACTGTCACTTATACAATCTTTCAATGTTAATCTTCAGTTAGTCACATCAAACAGACCTACGTGCACACAGCTAGTCAATGTAGGAAGAGTTCACAAGTTGTTTGAAACCAGTGTCAGGTTTCCTTCTCCGGAAATCACATTTACTGCGTACCACCACCACCCTCCTTGCTTTCAGAGGCACAAAAAAACCTGTAATATTGTTTGTAAAATACACTGAGGCTCCTAATCTGCTCTAATTGAATTCAGTGGAGGTAGGATCAGTTCCTACATTTAATAAGTGCCATTGATTTACTGAAATTCTTGCAATACAGCTTCCTTCCCAGGGATGGAATTAATTTGGGAAACAAAATGCTGTAATAATTCAGGAAAATACTAGGCTTTATTATCCAGCAATTGACATGGCAATTGCATTTCTGAGGACTTGGATGTAGGATTCTTTCCTCTCCACCAGAAATGGGGACACATGGAGACACCACGTAACGGCGCTCAGTGAGAACTCGGAACTATGGAAATAAAGAATAAAAATCAAAGAACAGATTGAGTTAATCCTGAAACTCCTCTCCTGACACCCATCTGATGCACCTCCAGGATCATCCTGCTGCCTGCAAGCTGCTGCTTCTGATGAGACATCTGTCAATCACAACTGCATAACTGCTTCCAAAGAAGCAATTAAACGGAGCTTTGATTTCATAGCTGCATCTCTACATTGCACATAGGGGAAGGGGGAAATGTCAAAGATGTTACTGCCACAAGGAATGCAATAGCTTCACAGAAGCAAGGAGAGCTGTTTTGTGAAAACTGGCAGGAGCAGGTACAATGCCAAGGGCCTCTGGCTCAACAGAGATTAAAGAGATGACCCTCTCCTGTGGCCATCAGCTTTCAGACAGGACATACAAAGTGGTACAAACCCCCAAATCTGTGCTCAGACAATAGATCTGCAGAGCTCACTGTAGGACAGAAGTGAAGCCAGCAGCATCTTGGCAGGGCTTCTAGAACCAGGCCTTTATTCACAAGAATTTAACACTGATCACCAAAAACTTTTTTAAAAATCAGACAGGTTACACAAAACTACACAAATTTTACACTTGGACATAAAGTGCCATCAAACCACGGAAACTAACAAGAAGCTACTGCAGAGGGCAGTATCTATCGTGTCTATAGCAAGCTTTCCTCCCCTGAAGCAGATGTTTGCTACAGTCTTGGCAAAGGTACCAAGTTGGTCAGAGCACTACTGCAACTAAGGCTAGCAGTGTTCATTCTCACCAAAAAACACAGCTTTTACCCAATATACCAAAGCCAAGTAGGCTGCATTTACTGGTGGCTGTTAGCATAACTTTCCCCAGGAGGTATTTTAAAACAGTAATAGATGCTTCACTTTCCCATCATTTGGTATGATGTGATAAATGTAATTTGCTCAGACCCTTTGTTAGGAGGATGCACTACAACAGAAAGCTCCACCCTGTTATTACCACTGTGCCTGCTTACTCATGTAAATGTAGAGTCAAATCCTCTTAAGAATCCTGAACAGCCTTCCAGAATCACTTGTTCAACTGACATTTTTGTAATAATAAGGAAAAGAAAAAAGAGTTGTGGGAAATTAAATGGTGCTCCCGTTGCCAAGTTGTTTAAATTATATGGCAGAATGGTTCCAGTAGTTGTAAAAAATTAATTTGTGGAGTTTTTACAACCCTTACATCTACTAAATCTCGATAGGATATATAATGCTACTTAAGTGATACAACTTATAAATGCTAGGGAGAAAAAAAAATCAGCACCAACGTGTGAAAGAAGAGACTTGATTCTTGTCTGCCTGTGGTTTCCATGAGGCCGCAGCTCCGGAGCTGAGGAAGGAAGCTGTGCAGGAGACCCTTGGTGCAGCACGTACATGTGTAGGTATGGATGTCAGCTGCCTTTCCTCTTCAGCACATGGGAGAGGACAACAACCACTCTGCTCTGAAAACAGGCTGGCAAGCAGCTCAGCCAGCCCCTCTGCTAAGCCCTCTCTCCCACTGCTTTCTGAACGCACTAGCCAGAGTAAAGTCAGTGGCATTGCTTTTTCCCCTCTATTATTACACAGTTCAGAAATAACTGCCTGAGATACCTTAACTGTAGACAAATTTCCCTTTAAGTTATGCCACTAGAAGATTACTGTCATTCTTTTCTCACAACGGTGTCAAATGCAACATGAAACTTTGGGTTCTCTACAGTGAGTGAAATCAGCAGAGTCAAAAAACAGTACCAGTGGTATCACCTACTGCTCCACTCTGTAAGACAGAACGAGGGTAAGGCGTGTTGGCAATCAGCACCAAGCTTCAGTGACAAGGTTTGTAGCAATTTGCTTTCCACACACTCGAGTACAGATGCAGATGCAGATGCACAGAAAGCAGAGATCCCCTGGTTGTTCTCTAAGCTGCCATAGCACTTTGTTTAGTCCAGCAGCAGATCTTGGTGCAAATCTTGTTCTAAGTACAGTACATTTTGATAGCAACATAGAAGCACGCTTCGCAAAACAGATTTGTTCAAGCTCACCATGGTTCTGATGGGCTACACGCAGTGTGAGGCAATTCAAAAAAAGCCCACAACTCAATTCATAGGGATAACAACACTGGCTTTAAGGAATTCCGCTTCCACTTTGTGAAGGAAGAACAGGCCTACAAAGGAAAAGATCTTAATGCATCTTGTTCTGCTCAGCTTGGCTACTTCTAACACAGATCAGAGGTATCAGAGGGTACCAAGGAGCTGATGATAAAGAATTACTGTTTTGTAAATACTTGAAGTAAAACAAGCTGCTGCAAAAAGAAAATCCACTGAACAATAACTCAAACAGCCTTCTCTTACGGATCTGAAACTGTTAGACCAACACAGCGAAACACTGACGGGAAATACAGACATCAGTAGTTCTGGCACCTTGCAATTTGGAAAAAAAAAAGCCACTCTTGTGCACAGGGGATGAGGCAGCTTGTTTGCACATCCCTTTCTCACGTTATCCCAGAGACACCCGTGCTCCTGTACAACAGCTGTGGCTGGGTTCAGCAGCTGCCTTCCTCAGAAGGAGCAAACTGGCAGCTGTCATGAGAAACGGTGTCAATGCTCTGCGCTTCTGCCTGTGGGTGGATGGACACCTGAACAGCTATTTCTTGGCCTTGCTCATTCACAGACCCATCGTCAGAATCCCCGGCTGGCGAATCACTGCGCTTGATCTCCGGGTTGATGGGGTATATTGCAGCTTGGGTACCACAGGCTTGGGTTTGTTTTTCTGCCTCACCGACTTCATCGGGATCATCAACTCGCACAGCCTCGAAGATCTCTTCCATGAATGCCCTGCAATTAAGGATCAGTGGCGGAAGGGGAATGCTTCTGGCAAGCTCTTCGATGTACCGAGCAAACTCCATGGTCTTAAACTGAGTGACTTTGGCCAGCTCTAGCGTTTTGGCTGATGTAATGATGGGGATACGCTTGGCTATCTCAAAAGCCTTCTGAAGCTTCTCAGCCCCTTCCGTCCTGAAGAACTCATTGATAGCCTTCTCTGTTTTGCGGAGGTGACTGCTCATCATGCACAGACGAGTTATGTTCAAAATGAGGGTGATAGCAAAGGCAACGAGGCACACAATCATGTAGTAAATACTCATGTCTCCTGAGGTGAAGGTGACTCTCAGGGTGACGGTGGAATACGCTGTGTTGTTACCATTAACAGCTGCACACGTGTATCGTCCCCGGTCAGCAAAGTTGACCTTTGTGATGTTAAGGAAATTATCAGCAATCCTCCACCGTCCACCTGGAGGTTCAGAAGAAAGAAAGTGAGCTAATGAAACACAAACAACTGGGTAAGCTAGAGACATGCTGCTTGCTCCACAAGCTTTACAGTAAGCACTCTGTTTCTAGCATAACACAGTAGGACAAGAATTAAATTTTCCTTTTTATGCTTGTGACACAGAAAGCCCTAACTCAGTTAGCCATCCTAGTGCTTAATGCTAAATTACTTTGTGCACTTGCTACTCTGGTTCTTCTGTTTTCTCTCATCTATATTTTTGGAGGGCTTTTGCATCACTAGTTCTATCTGACAGGGAACCTAATTCTTAAATAGAACTTCTCACCCACTGTAATTCACTATGTGGAAGGACTGTCTTCTATAGAATCCAACATTCCATATGTTCTGAGTCAAAAGTCAAGTGACCCATGAAAAAGATCGCAGTCTGTAAATGGCTCAGCTGGCAAAAGGACCCAGAATTTTCTTCAGACACAGCTTTCTGCTGAGCACGCAGTGCTGATACACAAAACTTACGTACGAAGAAATCAATAAAAGAAGCTTTATGCAGTATTTCCTACGGGTTTATAACTTGGGGTAAAAATTGTTTTCATAACTCATTCTTCTAATTAGTCTACTCTGAACTAATTTCCAGATGGCACTGTAACTACAAAGAGGTCGCTGAATACTTAAAGCAGTGCAACGGCCTCTGAGAAGATCCTATCAATTAGTTCAATGACCTTCATTAATACTAATAGAGGATGCCACACAGATCTCTAGAAGACTTTTTTTTATTATTATTATTAAAAATTGGAGGGACAGAACTACAAGAGCCAAATAGTTTCCAAATAGGAAACTATTTCTCTCTCTGTAGGAAAGGGTTACATAGCATCCATTTCAACCCTGGCCATTACAAGCTGCGTTGGCTTCCGCAATCTCAGTGATGCATAAACCAGAAAATAAGTGTAATCAGTTACCTCATGCTTTACAAAATCCTGTAACAAAATTAAAGCAAGGCTTGACAGCTTGAAAAGGTCATAATTTTGGAGACTTGCATTTAATTCATGTGTTTGAAAAGATGTAATATGAACCAGAGCAATAATAACATCAGTTACAATCTGGTAGGATGTATACTCAGTTCTTCTGTACTGCATGTTGTGATGGCTCTTGAATGAAATGACAGAAGGGCATTATACCAGGATGGGTGGGCTAGGACTTCAAAACTTGGGTATAAAACCTGATCCACCACATGCCAGAGCTTTGTCTTGTTCTCTCCTATTTCCCAACTGTAAAAATGGGAGCATAGGAAGAGAAAACAATAAAGTTCCAGAGACTTTCATGTACTGTATAAAAGCAGAATGCCCAAGGATATAAAACAGCAGAAAAGCTCACCTTCATCTTTCTGTTGAAGCAGGTGTCCCTTGGAGTTATACCAAAGAATATATTCATATTGGCTGATGTTCACTTTACATTCAATTAAAATACTGGTTCCCTCTTTGGCTATGATATCATGGTGTGCTGGGGAACTTGCTAAAGCTTGAGGCACTGGATGAAGTGATGCATTGAAAGACTCAAAAGCAAGTGTCCCATTAGAAGCTACATTTTCCAGGGTAAATCCAATCGAAAGATCAGCACTAACAGTCAAAATTAACAGGCAATAGCTGAGCTTCATGGAAAGTTAAGAGAAAAATGCTTTTTCATTTAATTTGGAGAAATGAGGTTAAGATATTAAATCGTCTGTATGGATCTGAGATAGAGAGGAGGTTCTTAATTTGTTCAGTGGTAGAAAACGTGTTGGATCCAAATGCACTTTCAAGACCATCAATATGGTGAGAGGAAACTGGAAATCCAACTGAAAAAAAAACACAATTAAGTTTATTAATGGCAGCATGCTTATGGTGTATTCAAATTTCATTCCCAGTAAACAGATTTCCAGCAGCATAATATAAACTGTCAGCCAAGAGGTTCCAAATCAGAGCTTTGCTCAGAACACAGTAATGAAATGAGGGTAAGAAGCCATTAGCACAACCTTCAGTCCTCTACACATTCATCCTCCCATCCAAATAAATAATATCGGAACAATAACCAATAAGAGAAATGTGGCTTTAAAAAAAGAAAAAAACCGTACAGTCTACTCAAACTGCATAAGTACCTTCAGGATCAGCAAGTGGATTCTGCACTGTTAACAGCAAAAAAAAAAGTGCTTTCTTAATAGAGAAAGAAAAGCAAGAGAGGAAATAATTTCTGCCTTCCTCCACACCGACATCAAAGTCCCTTCACGTCCTGTTTTTTCAATGCTGGTTTTTCCTTTAGCATCGAGGAATAAAAGCACTCACACATTTGATTTTTAGCACCTGTACATTTACTTACTTGATTTTAAGGTAAAATCAATGTTATGTGTCTAAATACTAGATAATATGCTCCTCGTTTCCTGTGCAGGGAGAATTATTGTGGCAGCTACCTACAAAGGGAGGAAGTCCCATTCTGAATAACAGGACACCGATGTCTAAACACACTTCCCTTTTTTTGGCAACCTTTTTTGCTGCTGCTGCTGCATTCTGGTTTTTGCTGTTATTGTTGTACAGTAAACTCCCACTGAAAATCTTTTGCTTTATGCTGCTACATCTCAGCAGTCACACCTTGCTTATTATCTTCACCACACCAAATCCTGCCCCGTATTTCACAGCTGTTTGAAAAATTATTTTCTCTAGGGATGGAACTCTCACTTCAGATTTATGTGTGCACAAGATATTTGAAGACACTAGGATGGAGAATTTAACTTGAGGTTCTCTGCACACAAAGATTTTCTTTTCTAAAAGCCAGAATAAAACCAAATTGTGACCAAATGAGATTGCACCATTAATAGAAAATCTGTAATCAATTTTCCTGAAAGCCTGATTCAAAAAGAAATTCTAATCCAATATGCATTCCCTGAGGTTATGATTCCATCCAGATCACTCCAGTGCCGTAGAAAACTATTCACAAAGTATAAAAGCCACAGGCTAAAATGTTATCTTACAAAATATCTGACTTCACCCCACTGACAGCGTGACTTCAAATTCATCATCTTCTCTTCTAGCAATAACAAAGCAAGCAGGGTTGAATGTCATAAATATCACAATACAAAGGAGTAAGTTTTCTTAATAAATAATGCAGACAGTTCTTGTCCTTCCAGAACCGCTCGCTCACGCTGCCTAAGGCAGACAGAATTCATATCACTTACGAAAAATAATTTGCTATAAATATGTATAGCTGATTTGTACTAATTGTGTTTCCAGCAGAGACAAATTAAACATATTCAGGAATGGGAAAATTTGCTGAATAGGAATTTGCCAGACTTGGAATTCTTTCAGTTAAAGATAACTTGCTGAAGGTCAAATCAGACTCTGGATCTGACGTCTGGTAAGAAATGTGTATCTGACCCATTTCTGTTGCAGCTATTGCCAAATCATTTTCACAAAGGAGGCAAAAGAGACAGCTGTGTCCAACTCTCCTTCAAGCTTGACTGACCAACTCACCCACTGAATCCTGCAAGGGAAACGAGAAACCAGGCCCTCTACTTGTTCCTCCATAAACAGCAATCTCTTCATCTGCCCTCTTTTTCTCCTTTCCTCTCTCTGCCACTCCTCTTGCCTGTTCATTTAAGATGAGACCAGCACTGAGAACTGTTGCACCACTGTGCTGAAGAAGATACTTTTCCACAGCTAAACAGCTAAGAAAAAGAACACCAAGACTTCTTTCACACATATTTTCCATCAGTTAGACTTTGGGGGAAGCGTTACTGACTTCTGTTGCCTCTGGAGAATGGTATCCCAGCCACAGACTGCACAGGTCTGAAAACACATCACTAAGACTGCTGCTGACCAACCACCACCCTTTTGTTTGAAGGAGGGGTTTTTAACCTTTCTCTTTTTTCAGACCTCTGGTGTTTTCAGAGTTTCAGAGCCTTCACAAAGCTGCCCACAACAGACTGGCTTATTTGGGTAACCTCGTGCAGGTTCCTTACATGCAGGCAGCGGGCTGTGAGTGCTCTGTGGATGGCTGACATCTGGCCTGACTGAGCAAGATTTGCTGCAGCTCCAGCTGTTGATAGTGACAAAGTGTCTGCAAATCCCATCCCTCATTATTGAATCAAATGTGGCACAGCTTCCAATCTTCCAAAACTATAATCTCCCAACTAATAATGTTTCAGATTTATTAGAGACCAATTCCAGCACCTCCTGTACTTGGCCTGTGTTATTTTTGCCATTTTAAATTATTAAATTTAAATTATTACATCTCCAAATGTCTGCGACATTCCTTCCAAAACGACATTAGAAACCTCAGTCAATTATTTAACAGAAGAAATACTAAGCAACATTTTCCCTCATAAGAATAAGATAATTATCTTCAGTAATTGCATATGCTCTCCGCTATGTCTGCACTGAGCTTGCATAATGTATAAAACATTGGTGATGGGTCATTGAATTTTACTATTAAACTCCTCGAGGTCTGATTTATTCTAAATTGTTTGTCACATTTCACTTTTGGAAAACCCATTATTGTTAAGCAGACAACGATCTCTCATTGCTGAATGCTGGGAAAAAATAAAATGATTTCCAAAATCCGTATTCTTCAGCCATCACATTCATGCAAAACAGCTGCTGGAGCTGATAAAGGATCCAAAAAGGATAAAGCTTGAGCAGTGCCAGTGTTACAATGCTTCAAGACAGCATTAAACCTAAGCAAGATGAAATGTGCAGAATAGAAACTGGCTACTTTACAATGAAACCTGGAGCTGAGCTCAACGTATTGAACCTTCAGGAGACTCGAAGTTGTAACAACAAACAGCAGTGAAAGGATAAAAATCCATGATGCGTATGCTTATATGAGTCATCTTTGGCACTTATCCTGAAAAAATGTTTGTGTTTAAATTAAAGTACTCTAAGTAGTCCCACTGAGGTCAGTGGAAATACTGAGAGTACTTAACATTACACACATTTATAAAGCATTGCAAGATTGGGACCCAAGAGATTGAAAGTTATACGGCTTTGCATTCACTGATCATAACATCATCTCACACATGGAGAAATGCAAAGCAATAAACTGAGATACACCTCACAGCCTGCTCCGTCCTCCCACCACCCCTGGCAAACAGCGTGGAAGTGTATTTTGGCTTTATGATGGTTTCCAAACAAGTTAACTGGCGACAACGTGCACCAAATGGTGCTCACTGATGACTTCTGCAGGAAGTCTGCACTCTGACTGCAGCTTGGGCTGAAGTGCAAAGGACGTGGCTGTCCCGCGTGGCCCCGACCGCCCTTCAGACCTGGGGGAAGCATCTGACACAGAACTGAAGGTGTGAACTGCGTGACTGGGGCAAAGCGGAATCACAGAATGGTTTGAGCTGGGAGGGAACTTTAAAGACCGTCCGGTCTGACTCCACTGCAGTGCGCAGAAACACCTACAGCTCAATCAGGTGTGACAGAGCAAAGCCATCAGCTCCAAGGAAAAGCAAAGGGCATAGGAAACCTGGGGAGTGCGGGGCCTCAATGCCTAGCAGGATGGGGAGAGATAGGAGACGTGCTGCAGGGAGAGCCCACGATGGATTGTGTGAGAACAAGCGTGTTCCTGCTAATTGCTCAACGCAATCAAGGGTACAACTTGGGAATGAATAGCTAAGTGGCCCCAGCACGACGGCCAGGCACGCTGCTGGCTGGGTGAAGTCAGACCACGTGGGAATGACGTCAGGCGGGCATGACGTCAGGCGGGCATGACGTCAGGCGGGCATGACGTCACGCCACAAGCCGCCCTCCTCACCGCACCTCTACGCTGAAACACCGAGCTAAGGCGTGTGCCCCGACGCCTCCCGGCAGCAGCTGCCTCACCGCCTTCCTCGCGTTCTGAGGTCGCAAAGGGAAATCTGACGACACCGCGGAGCCGGGAGCTACGGCCCGACCCGAACGAACCCGATCCGAGCCCTCACCTCAGACGCCGCCACCGGCCCAGCAACCCGGAAGTACTTCCTCGGTCGCCCTTCCGGGTGCGCCTCACTTCCGGTGTCGGCGAGCTGGCGCCGCTCTGCACCTCCTCTCGATGGTGCGGTCCGCCCGCTGGGGGAGCGCGGCGTTGGAGGCCCGGCTGGTGAGGCAGGGACTCCCGTGGGCCGCCTCGGTGCGGCTTTTGGAGCGCTGCTGGGGGACTGCGGGGTGCGGAGTCCCGATGGAGCCGGGGGGCTCCTTGGGCAGCGGGGAGGTTGGGGGAGCACAGGGACCCGTGCGGACAGCGCTGTGCGGGTGCCCGCAGCCTGTGCTGTGCTGTCATCCGCCCCTGCGGGGTGCAGAGGCCGTGTCCCCCCGGCCGTTGTAACACACCCCGTGTTGTTGGAGCTCCACGAAACAACTCAGCCCTAAATATAAAAGCAAACCAGCTGTTTGCCTCCCTCCCTGCCTGCTTCCTAATAGCTGTCCCCACTGGTGTCCAACCCCTTCCAAAACAGCCGGTCCGAAACAATTATTTTAATTTAATTTAATTTAATTTTATTTTATTTTATTGTGAAGCAAGCCATGTATTTAATCACCTGCTGTGTGTTTTGTTTGCTTTTCAGAGCTGGCAGCGTTTCTTGCAGAGAAGGTGTGTTGGTGAGATAGGGCCACTTGTTCCTGTGGGACTTTAAACTTCCAGGTGTGATGTTTCTCCTGTAGAAGCTCCCTTAAAAACATAATCTGTTTGTGCAGGTACGTGTGGCAACAAGATGGGATTTCTGCCAGAGTTCTGCTGAATTATTTAAAGCACAGGTGTGCTGCTTATGAACTAGTGTCACAGCGTGAAAGCGGGAGGTTATTTAATCTGCTTTGCTTTCTTGTGAACGCAGTAGTCATGTCTGAAGAAGACAATGGTGAAAATCTGAAAGAGGAAGCCTCTTACGAGGATGAAAATGAGCAGAAGGTGGAAGAACTTGGCAGCACTGAGAGCAATGAAGAGAAAGAACCTGTGCCTGTGACTCGGAAAAGACCTGAACCCAAAGCCCCAAGTCAGCCTGCTGGCACAGAAAAGCCCACAGCTGAAACTTCCAAGGTGTGTGTTTGTGCTCAGTCTGAATGATGTGACTTGAAGTTTCATGGTTTTGTGCACAGAAGAATTCTGAAAATTCACATTGCTGTTCATTTGAAAAGAAAAATCACCGTGAAAGTTACCCACCAGAGGCTGTGTGTTCTTCTTGTTACCTGAATTGCTCTCTTCTGTTTTTCTTCGATAAAGGTTTCAGAACCTGCATCTCAGTCAGGATGGGGGTACTGGGGAAGCTGGGGGAAATCCCTTCTGTCAACTGCATCTGCTACTGTAGCTACTGTAGGTAAGTCTCTTTCTGGTATTTGATGAATATTTTAACCATACCTCATGTTTCAGGAGCTTGTGAGCTCTTTTTTTCTTGAGAATGATGTTTCTGTTATAGAAGCAAGTACTGGAAAATGTCAAGAAAACTGTTCAAGTAGTGGGTAAACACGTGCCAAAAGGTACAGTGAGATTAAGGAGAGGAACTCAACCAAAACTACCAAGTTTTTGAGGTGTTTGAGTAATTTGATGTTTTAAAACTTTGCAAGTTGATTTAAAACCTGAATGAAATCAGAATTAATTACACTGGAAAGTAAACAGTCTGGATAGAGGTATGTTTTAGTGTGGATTAAACTGTTTTGTACAGGAGTAAGACAGAAGTAGAAAAACATTATACGTATCTGCTGTCTCTGTTCTTATGAGGGATAAAATATACCACATGGATAAAGCACTGCTGCTGTCTTCTCTAGGTCAAGGTATTTCAAATGTCATAGAAAAAGCAGAAACAACCCTTGGGATCCCCAGTCCTAGTGAAATCTCTTCAGAGACCAGAGAGGCTACAAGAGGTCAGTTTTTGTTATGTAAGAACAACACTGAAACAAATCTCAATATAATCAGCCCCCAGATGATATTACATTACTTCAATCTCTCATGTTGGTGTAGATGCCAAAGTGCTAAAAACAGCACATTGCTTACTGGTGTTAGCTCTGGAAAGAGGACACTAAAATAATCTCAGTTCTAACCCCGCTTCTGGCTGACACATTTTGTTAGTTAATTTTCTGCACTCAGCAGCTGAAAGGATCTTTTTGTGGGAGTGAGGAAGCTGATTTTCTGCCTTCTAATGCAGGAAGTGAGAATCCCGATGTTATCAGCGCAGGTGCAGCTGGTGATGGCAGTTCCTTTCCTATTGCTGGAGCTTTTGGAGTTCTATCAACCATCTCTACTGCTGTTCAAAGCACAGTGAGTGAGTTGGGAAAGCAGGAGAAAATGAGTTTGAGAGTGGTGTCTGAAGCATCATATCAGGAAACTTAATTTTGGCTTTTGTGAGAGAATATGTCAGCCTTCAAACAGGCATTATCTCATGCCACGCTGGCAATTGACATGCAAGTCATCTTTAGTTTTGTTAGTTGTATATGAAGTGTTGATATATAAGAAGGATGCCCATCCTTGAACTGTGTGATGCATGTATTCCCATGCATGTCACCTCTGTGCTGTTATCTATGCTCCCTTCCTTTAGGGCATTCAGTCAAATGGAGAGTCAGACTCATTCCTGGAATATTTTCAGAGAATTGCCTAGATGTAAAACTCATTCTCCTCTTCAGAAACTCGTGAAACCAGCACAAATTGCTTGGAAATCAGCTTGCTCCTGTGACCGTGAGAAATAGACTTCAAAGAGTCCAGTACCCTTAGAAACAGTGCCTTTGTGATCTGCTGTCTTGTCAATTTTTCCCATGAATCTGAAATAGCTGCAGATGTTCAAGCCTTAAAAGCAAAAACAAGCAACTGAAGCCCACATGTGTAGCGTTTTCTGCTTGGAGTGTCAGAAAGTGAATACTTCAGAGTGCTGAGAACCACCTCCTTCACAGAATAATAATATTTTCTGACAGACTCATGTAGCTGTTTGAATGTTGTATTAAACTGTTGATTGATAGTGTATCATGGCACTTTCCTTGTTCTTACTCTATTTTTGATGATTAGGGTTGAATTCTGGGGTGACAAGGACCAATTTGACTTGTCTAGCATAATATAGCCTCACTCTCATTTCTTCAGCTATATGGTCTTCTGTGACTTTTAAGCACTGACGGTATGCAAATCTGTTTCACAGGGTAAAAGTGTTATTACTGGAGGTCTAGATGCCTTGGAATTCATTGGGAAAAAGACAATGGATGTGATAGCTGAGGGAGATCCTGGATTCAAAAAAACAAAGGGCCTAATGAACAGAACCTCTACGTTATCTCAGGTACGGCTCTTCCGTATCAACCTGTTGGTTTCTTATTGTTTTTTCTTCTTTTGAAATCCTGTCGTTAAGCAGCCATCTCTTACTGTTGAACCTAAAGCTTTCTCCTACCCAATTCTGTATCTTCTGGTATTGACCTGAGTCCTCTGCATTTCTTTTTCAGGTCTTACGAGAGGCAAAGGAGAAAGAAGAGCAGCAGACAGCTACTGAGGTTACCATGACTACAGAGAAGAAAGCCCATTATGGGTTACTGTTTGATGAGTTTCAGGGTCTTTCACATCTGGAGGCCTTAGAGATGCTTTCTAGAGAGTGTGAATCAAAGGTAATGGCCTTGAGCAATTTTTTCTTCTATTTTTGAGTTCAGCTGAGCAGGAGAAAAAGAGATCTGAGATGTTGTACATACATGCAAAATGAAGTGCTCAAAACTTGTTACAAAATGGTGATTGTATAACTTCACTTTGACTCCTGCATTATGATCTGCTGTTGTTTTCCTTGGGAGCATTCTGTCCTGTCCTCAGCTCCTAGAGCCATTCTCTTTGCATAATCAACCTCAGTTCCTGCATTTCTTCAACACCTTATCAAGAGGGTGCTTGTTTGCTGGAGGAGAGTAGTACTACAGGCACAGCAGAGAGTGTTCTCTCCGTTTCAGGGCAAGGAGAAGGGCTGGTCAGCATACACATTCAGAAGTCGTTCAGATTTTTATAAGGGAATTATTTTAATAACTCCATAAGAATCTACTGTTACTTAACTTATCTTTCCTCTTCAACCTTCATGTAGGAAAACACCACTTTCTCATTAGTATTGTAATGTTTTTGCGTGCAATGTAAATGAGTTACTTCATCTTCCATCTTGTTTCTTTTTCTTTCTGGACTCCGTTTGGCTGTTCTGCCCCTAACTAGGTGAAATTGGTTCTAAATGCCCTCTCTGGAGAAGAGTTGGACACAGTGAAAGAGGAAATGGAGCAACTCAATGAAGCATTTTCTTTAGCTGAATTCTTTGAAGAAGAAGAGGAAGAAAAGAAAGGTAAAAATCCTAGGTTGTGGAAAGAGAAGCTGGTTCTAAATGAAATTCTCAATGCAGAACCAACTAGTCATGAGAGTGCTAGCAATGGATGTGAAGTTATTCTTTTGCTAGATGCTTAATTCTGAAGCCATCTGTGGCTAGAAGCATGACTGGTAGCAATGCCCTTCATCGTTGGAAGGCTTCTGTGAATTAATTCTGTAGCAGAAATCACTTGATTCTTGCCAGAACAAGATTAGATTTACTTGACTTCTGGTCTGTTCTTAGAGCTGACCTTGAGCCAATATTCATAATGCAAGGAGACACCAGGTTTCCCTGTTCATAAGGGAAAGACTTTGAATAGGTTGTCTAACTCTAACCTAGGGGAGAGCAAATTTTTTTGTTTTTTAAGTGAGAGTTAGCCAGGGGACCAAAAGACTTAGAGGTGTTTCCACACAGAGAAGCCATCTGATTCTTGAAGATTATGCAGGTATTAATGTAAATTTCTGGCATTTCTTTTACCTAAATGGTTCATCAGGGAGAGCTCACACCTGCACTTGCTAGCATTTAGCATTTAATGTATCTTCTGTATTTCTGTGATGGATCTCACTGCCTCTCCCCCACTGTTAACATCTGCCCTGCCATATATAACAGGAGAACTGTAGGCTTTAAGCAATATTTCAGACTCTCCAAGGTAAAGCACAACTTAGTGCATTGTAAAATGCTGTGTTTATTTGATGTGTTATAGATTGCCTGCCTGTAAAAATTGAATTACCTTAGCTAAAGAACCAGGGTTGAGAGAGCAAAAGCTAATCTTCTGGCACTGGTGTCTCCACCTTTTCATAACTTACATTATAAATCATATTTAAAAGACCAGATGTGATCCATTCTTGCCTGAGTTGATGGTTCAAGAAGAAATGTAGGAAACAGTCGGCAGACTTGTGCAAAACTAGTTGTGCATTAAAGTCCTGCTTGTTTCCTGTATCCATCCTTTCTGGGGATTCTTTAGCCTTCTCTTTCCTTTAGGAGATGAGGAGTTCACCAAGGAGGTAACAGAGCTATTTTCAGAATTGCGTATCTCCACAAAGCCAGATAAACTGATCATGGTGAGTTGTTTCTCTAAAAGCTGGAGAGATTTCTCTTAAGACCTGTTTCTCAGTCTTGCTTTGCTTGTGAAAAGGCATGAAGACAAGCTATGTTTTAGACTCTTTGACAATTGGAGTTAAAAGAAATGGGCCTTTTCCTTTGACTTTATGGGGCAAAACCATGTTCTGAATCAGTGGGCACCAGTGGGTCTTTGCCCTATCGCTGGGCAGTAATATCTGGTGGCAAAGAAAACTGAGCAGTAAGCTATCAGCCACTGCAGTGAAACCAACCTACCATTTTGAATTGCAGCCCTCCTCTTGGCACAAATCAGTTGGTTTTACTATGTTCAGAAGCTGCTATGAAGAAGATACGCCCTTCTTGCCATCGTTTCACTACCTTTCAGATCCACCAAGTGGCAGCAGCATTCTGCAGACATGTTTTTGAAGCTCCTCAGTTAATCATGGCCCTGCTGGTAAATCCCAGCACCCGGTGTTAGAGAAATGAATGTCTTCTACTGCATGCATGCAGCCAACCTTCTACGAAGTCAGGAAGGCATAAGGATAGTTTATTGATGTAGCTGTCTCCTTCCTTTAGGGAGATCTAACGTTCTGTGTTTTGTGGTGTGCAGTGGGGCTTCATTTTAGTCATTATCTTCGTACAGGTGAGGACATCTGCTCATGAATGGATAGCACAGTTCAACAGAAGTCTTCCTAAAGAAGAAAAAGAGAGTGAAGAAAACCAGGAAGTAGAACGTGGAGGTGGTGACCATGATATTAAAAAATCAGTAGAGGTAACTGATCAATGGAATAAGACAGTATCTGATCACAGTGTGTTTATCTGGCAACTGAATTACAGTTGTGATTACTGGAACTTATGGGTTTCTATTTCTGTGCAGATTTGGGGATCTGAAAAGGCAGATAGTTCATTGTATTATTTGTTTGCCTTAAATAACAAGGGCTGCTAGTTCTTGTATGATGCGGGAGGTTTTTTTCCAACTCTTGCAGGATATTCATGCATTTGCCATAAGAAGTCTGGCTGAACTGACAGCATACTCCATTGAAACGTTCCACAAAACTGCAGCTTTGTTTCTGCATGGTCAGAAGCAGGAGGTGATTGCCACAGACAGAGCCAAGTCCCTTTCACAGTATGTTTATCTCTTCATAAATGTGTAACATGTAGTAACCTATGATTAAACCGTTTAAGACTGCTTTGCGTTTCCAAGGGGTGCAGGGCTCTTGAATTCTGCTCTTGAATGGATGTTCACTGCTGAAGATAGGGATGCCACCCATAGGGTAATTCAACTTTTTATCTAGCTTGAAGACATTTATTGATAAGAAGGGGAACCCTGCTCAAAAGCTGTTACAGCCAAGAGAAATGTTTTCCCCAAACTTCTGCTAGTTAGTAGATAGAAATTTTAAAATGTGACAAAAACAGCTGTATAAAAGTGATTTGTGACCACCCTTTTGCTAGTCATGTTGTTTGTTAGGTACGTGATACTGTAAAATGGCTGCACTAATTAATAGCCTGATCATACAAATAATGCATGGAGGATTTTTCTTTGCAGCACGATTTAGTTGGTAAGGATGAACTGCACAAGACTTTCTACTTCAGAAATTGGTACTTGTTAGTAATAAAGCAAATTAGTACTGTTCCTTTTTGAATTGCTATGTCTATTTTTTGAAAGCTCTCTCACGTTTTCAATTTTAATTACTTATTTTTCCACCATTCTTTTCCCCCATTTCTTTGGGGAACTTTTGGATCTTCATAAACTGTTGAAATGCTGTGTACCAGTTTTGGTTTAATTTAACTTTATGTACGTGGAAACAAGGTATTTGTGTTTTACATGAATACTAAAAGAGGATTGTTCCTTGTAGACTGTATTTACTGTATAGCTTTCCACTCTTCTTCCACAGAGTGACGATCGTGCTGTGTAAGGAACTGTCATCTTTCTCCAAAGAGTTTACTACGTGCTTAACAATTGCAGGGGTAAGGATTGCATTATAGTTCTTAGGGATGAGATGTATTACTTGATTACAGCACAGCATTGGAATCCTCACCATAAAGCACTTGTTGTGCTTCCTCATTTATGCATGCAGGTTTTTGCTTTGTAGTCTGGTCTCCCAGATTACTTTTTTGCAGACTGTGGCAGCTGAATGTATGCTGAGCTTTTGAATGCCACCAGAGGTGTTCAGCCTGGCACAGAATGGTGGTGGGAGGTTGGTGCTGACAATACTGATGAGGCAGAAGGAAATGAGGTTCGTGATTCTGTTGTAGATATTACAAAACATTTAGGTGTAATTGCAGATGCTGTCCTTACATTCTGACTGCCTGCAGTTCATTTGAAGATATGTATCCATAGAGGGCCTGCACTGGATGTGTGTGGATTACCTTCTTCTTATTTGCATGCTGCAGGGCAGATCCTCTGCACCTTGTGCCTTAGCTTTCATATTGTCAAGGGAGCAGTGGTGACAGTAACCTTATAGAGAGTTTAGCTTTATTTTGTTTGAAGTAATATGATAAAATTTTCAATCGAAATAATATATGTCTGGTCTCTGCAGGTCAAAGAGAAGGCAGATGTGCTTAATCCCTTAATCACTGGAGTGTTTTTGGAGGTCAGTTATGCTGAAGTTTAAAACTTTAAGCTAATACTCAAAAAATAGATACACTGTTTTTTCCACCTCACTGTCCTTATGCATGCAAAGTTCTGTAGCCTAAGATTCTACTTAATTATCTTATAACTTACAGGTTTTAATAAATGCCTGTAGATCTTCACAGGACATGAATGTTAGTGAAGAGTGAACTTGGTTGGGGTGGTCCCAGCTGATAGCTATCGTGGGTCAGAAGATGCAGAGTAGTTTGTTCAGATATCTGGCTTTCTAGCACTTTTGTACAGTGCTTGAATTCAAATCTTAAACAAGCTCATAAATCAGTGTGCAGGAGTCCCAGCATTTCCCAGCTGTTAAGTTGGTCCTCAATGCTTGTAAACTTCAGAGGTGGGATGGGAAACGGATGTTTCTGTTGATGTATTCTTCCTTCCTGATGCAGCATGCTTATGTTTCTCTTTGAAAGAAATGCTTTTTATCTCTTACACAAAGTAGTATCCTACCTTTAGATCACACTTGATCTTGTGTAGCAGCTTTTAAGCCAGTTGCTTTTTTGCTGAATGACATAAAGCCCCTCAAAAACTTACATTAAATTGGTTTCTAGAAGGAAGCTGTAAAGACCCAATAAGCAGTAGGGTTTTTTTTCTTATGTACATCAATCAATGCTGTTTGAAATGAGTATGAGGTTAGTGAAACTGACTGGTAGCATAATTATTCATGTGTCTTTTTTTTTTTTTTTTTAAATCATTTTCATAGGCTTCAAACAGTGCTTCGTACATCCAAGATGCCTTCCAGCTCTTGCTGCCTGTACTGCAGCTCTCTCTTATTGAGGCTAGAACGGAACTATCACAGCAATAAAAGCCCATCTAATTAAGAACTGCTTGACCTTCTCTGCTTCGTATTTTCCATGCTGGAGAATGACGTAATGGCTGATATTAAAAGGGAAAAAGATGAACTGATCACTGCTACTGCAAGAGCAATGATAAAGTGCAGTCTGACAATGACAGCTCTTACAGCTCACTGAGGGATGTGATTAGCATAGTCCAGGCTGGTGGATGATGTGACAGACTTCAAATGCAGACTGCTTCCCTGTTTCCGTAGGCTTGGAGTGGAGTCTCTCTGCTGTATGTGTTAACAAGTTCTTTGGAGAAGCTCTCTAGACTGTGGAGACAATGCTGGAGAAAAGAGAGGCAGCTGGCAATTTAAGAGTTAGCTGAAGTCATAGTTGATTTTTAAGTCAGAGGGACATAACTAGGCTTCTGAGTGCTCAGCATTGGAGCTGAAATGGATAGAAGATGCAAGAGAAGACAAAGATTTTTGATTATCACTCCTGATTATTTTTCAAGACTGGAAAGAATAGAACAGAGAGGGTTCCTTCTTGAGCCATTGTTGCAGAAGAGAAGCCCCAGCTTCCTGAAGGTGTCTGCTAATGACTCAGGGACGTGGGATTGGGACTCACTAGGGTGCTGTTATTTGTTCTCTTGCAGAATGCTTGCCTCAGCATAAACTAGAAAAATGCTGATCTGGCCCTAAGAATGTGGGTACTTTACTTTATAGCAATAAATGAGAACTGGCTAAAAGGGATTGATTCTTGTTTGAGCAATCTAATGAGAGAATTGAGCCATAGGATGCTCCTTTTTTAATGTGACTTGATGTGTCAGCCACAAACTGTTCAGACACAGATACTGTTGTTTTTTTTTCTAATCTGTGTATAAAAATACTATAATGTAATGCTCCTTCTTGTAAGATATATTAAAGCAGGGGAAGAGGAAGCAATTTGGTTCTGTTAGCAGGAGTCCTAATTTGTCTCAGAAGCTGCTTCACGTATCGTATCTGTTCCTTTGTGCTATGAAAGTTCCCTGCTTTGTTCCTTTTTACAATTTCTATCTTCTGAGCTTTCCCACTGGAAGGGAACAGCCTCTGTTGGAATCACAGGAGCAGAAATGCACAGCTTAAATGGAACTTAAAGAAGTCCAGAATAGCAAACCAGAGGTGACTGAGTGTCACACCTGCCTCACTGTTAAGAGTGATGCTCAGATCTTATTTTTAAAATCGTCTGGGTTCTAGTAGGCCTTGCAGATTTCTGCAGTACTGAAGGCTTGGAGCAGTTTCTCTGCTCTATTGTGCAACAGAGAGATGTTCTTTGTGTTAGTATACCTCTCTGCTAATGCTGCTCTGGTTTTACATGTGTGGAAAAGCCCTTGCCTTAGTCCTGGTTAGGCTGATCAAATCAAAGTATTATATTTTGCTTTTTAAAGAATCTTAGACTTGAAAGGAGTGTGACTGAGGAAGAAGAACATCTGTGCTACAATAAATTATATACTTTTTCTTTACATTGATAGCATTTTTGGAAAAGGATTTGTTTTGAGAACGGTTTCAGGTGGCAAGGGGCACTAACAGAGCAGCAGGGAAGAGCTGTGCTGCCTTTTCTCATCCCCTGGCTTGTTTTGGGGGCAGAGCTGTGTGCTGCTGTGGGGCAGGGGCAGCTGGGGGCCTTTCATGGCAGGGCACCCTTCTGTAGCAAACAAGGCACTAAACACAGGGTGGGGCGTGAAAGCTCCCACATCTGAGCTCTAAATTACTGCATT
This sequence comes from Meleagris gallopavo, assembly GCF_905368555.1. NCBI lineage: Eukaryota > Metazoa > Chordata > Aves > Galliformes > Phasianidae > Meleagris > Meleagris gallopavo. The sequence continues at coordinate 11,857,068 of NC_139418.1, forward strand.
GGCACAAAATGTCACCTTGGCTCCTGCCACAAAGCCAAGATTTACAGAAATGTCAGAAGAGGAAAAAATGATGATAACAGGGCTTTATGAAGCAGCAGCTACTTTTTTTTTTTTTTTTTTTTTTTTTGCAGGTTGTCTACTTAAGCTGGCCTGCAGTGCTTCTGTGTAGTTTAATAATTAAAGGGAAGACTGTTTTTTTTATTATTTTTTTAAATAATACAGATGGTAGTTCTTTCAGTCACATGCTCACCTGCTTTTTGTTAGAACAGCCAATGCCCAAATGTGCAGCAGCTTCACTTGTGTGCCTCTGCAAGGACCGCAGTAGATTGCCAACAGAAATAGTTACAATTGTTGAAATCTTGCTACCCAAAGGATGCATCAGAATTCACCATCCAACTGTCTGGAGGTCTTATTGCTCAGCCTTGACTTGCTCGTGAATCTGATGAGAGCTGGCAGTGATTTGAGAACTTCTGGTGGTGTTCAGAGAGATGAGAGGTGGCTGAGAATAGATAAGAGTTAGCTGAGATGCTGGCAGAGGCTGGGAGGGGGAAAAAGCCTCCCACAATTATTTTCTTTCCTTAGGAGAGATTCTGTTACTTGCAGCTGCAAATGCTGCTTCCTGGCAGCTGCTGTGGAAAGGTTTAAGACATGAAAAAGGCTTGCTTCTCCCGACGTGCTCCCAGCCTTGGCCCAGCCACATTCCCAGGGACTCACTTTTCATTATTAACACACACACGTTCAGCAGCAGCAAAACCTCTGACGCAGGAGGGGCGAGTGGTTGTCCTGCTCATTTGGAAGTAGCAGCAGCTCTGGTGCCAGCGGTGCTGGTGGCTGTGAGTGAGGGGATGGTTGTCCAGGTGTCCTGAATCACCCACAGCATGAATTAAATGTTCTGACTCAGAAGCAGGAAGGGGAGAGCTTGTGGCAGGAGGAGGAAGGCTGTGGCATTTCTTCCCCAGGTACACATGCTGGATCATAAATAAACAGTTGTCTGTAGTGATGTGATTTCAGCAGAAAGATTGGTCTTCTGTAGCCAAAGGCTGCTTAGCACAGTAATCAAATCCAGCGTGGGAGGACATAAACGCCCAGTCCTGTGCTAATTAATGTTTCTGGGAGTGCAGCTCTGCACTTTGACAGCAGCTCATTGCACTGATGCTGGGTGCTGGCTGCCATGTTCCCTTTCCATTTGTGGGCAGCTCCACGCCTGCTGTAGGCTGAGAGCAAAGCTCAGGTGTGCTTTATGGGCTGGGATCACTGATGTCCCATCACATTGTAACAACCAGATTCACGTTACAAGATGCTGCTGGCTGTGGCCTGGCTGGGGCAGCCCCCAGGAGCCGCAGCCCCCAGGAGCCACAGCCCTGGAGTGGTGCTCTGTGTCCCCATGTCCTTGCAGGAATGCCAGGGCTGTGCCCTTGCCGACTGGAGAATGATGGATGAGCCCCATCATCATACCACAAGCCTGGCAGGGCAGGCAGGGAGCAGCGACTGCTGTAATAGGGTCATGATTTTCAAAACAAGGTCAAGCACCATGCCTGTGGGTGAGTATCCTCATCAGGGGATGGCAGGAGCTGTTCGGACACGCAGGGTTGGATTCCAGCTGATCCTGACAGTGAGCATCTTCCCTGCCCTGTGATGACCTGGTGTCATGCTCCTCGTGCTCATCCTGACCCTGATCTCTGTGTGCCTTGCCCACTCTTACTTTTGATGTAACCTTGCTGGGAGGACTCATGCTCTGTATTTAAGGCCAGCATGGACTCCCATGAGTCCAGAAGGCTCAGTGCATCCATGGGCAGGTTTTTGGGGTGGGTGACCTCTGTGCAGCTGCAGCTCTACTGCAGGGTACCCAGGGTTGGCTTGCGCATGGGTTACAATTACAGTTGTAATTACTGTGGGAGGAACTTTGCTGTAGATTTGAAGGGTTTAAATGGGGCAAATCTTGTGGGAGAGGTAATACCTTTTATTAGGTGGAGAAAACAAATCAGCTTTCAGGTACACAAGCCCTTCTTGACATTATCGTTGCTGTTATTATCCCATATTGGTGCTATTAGGAACGAGGGCATTGCATTAGAGGGGAAGCACATTATGCAAGTGTTTAGACTTGCTGGTAACTGCTCTCTGCTGACAGCTATTTGCTTAATGATATGTTGGAGCAGAAGCCAACAGCAAGGACGAGCAGAAGGAGCACTGCCTGGGCTGTGATGCTCTGGGAAGAGGGCTGCAAAGACCTGGTGGTGGAGGTTCTTACCCTCTGGCTCTAAGGAGACCTCCAAGTTCCATCCTCTGTGTCTGATAGGGCTCTGCCCTTGGTATATTCCCAATGGAGTGCCCTGAAGAGCTGGTATGGGTTCAGGCTCAGTGCTGCTGCCAGTGCTGGAGGCAGAAATGTCTGCCAGGCTCTAAAGGTGTGAATGTGACTGGTCATGTTCTCAGTGTCATGTGCTGTCCGGGGCGGGTGGCAGAGCCAGTTTTTCTGCTTCCAAAGTGAGACTTGGGGAGGAGACCGCAATGCTCAAATAGCCACCACTCTGCCTGCTGCCAGTTAGATGCCGAGGAGCCCACTCACCTTTCCTGCTTCAGGTAGGACACCTTCCTCCATCTTCAATGTCGCTGTGGGCATTTACAGACCGGCTTATTGATGCTGTGGGCTGGAGGAGAGGAGTAGAAGTGTGGGGTGATGCGCAGGGTGAGGCAGGAGCAGCCCTGGGTCAGCTTTGCTGTGGGGCATCTTGCGGATGGAGATGGGACATCGTGCCCTATCTTCTCTGGGAAGGGCTGCAGTCCTCCTCAGTTGTGCCTGGAGGCATTGGGACCACACATGCTATCACATGTGATGGGTTTAAGAAGGCTTGCTTTGTTTCCCAGCGTTCTGTTCCATGTGCACCTCCTGCTTTGCTCAGCTGCAAAGGGAAATCACAGCTCAGCACAGCTAAGCTTCACCTGCCCATGCTTTAGCTCACAGCTCCATCCGAGGCTGGGAGCCCTGTATGGCTGTGGTGAACGACTGCTCATTTGACATGGAGGCACAGAGCAGAGGCAGCCTCATGGGTCTGGGGCTGAGCAGGAGCTGCTGTTTGGTGCATGGCACCCAGCGTCAGGGAATCGGTTGCACCTTCCTAGGGGCTGCCTTTCCTTTCGCTAATGTTCGATTCTTTTTAACGATTTTAGATTAAAAAGTAATTATTTCTAATTAAGAGCTGCACTTCTAAATTATGGAGAGGAAGTAGATTGCTATTCATTATTAATTAGATTTTACCTTTGCACCAATTGTGCCTTTGTCAGCCCCTACCTGCGCTTTGCCTGCGGCCTCCTGGAGCGTGTTTGGAAAACACAGATCAGCGTAACCAACCCAGAGACCGCCTTGTGCTTCACTGTGCACAGACAGTGTCATTTTGTGGGCTTAAAAACATTAATTGAAAGCCTTCACCTCCTGCCTCTCTCCACCAGCGATGAGCAGAGACTGCTCTGTAGCTGTGTGCTGGGGCAAAGGGCCAACCCCAGTGCCCCCGCCTGCAGCATGGCCCTGCTCCCTGCCCTGCTGCCTTCCCTCTGCCACAAGTGCCAATTTTGCTCTTTGTGTCTGAGAAGGAATGTTTAAGCTGCCAGTGCTGGGGTTTTTTTTTCTTTTTTTTTTTTTTTTTGGGCTCTGTTTGTTCTTGCTGTTTTTAAAGAAATCTGTTTGCCTTCTTCTGAGCTGCTTTCTTCGCCGTCTGTCACTGCTCAGGCACTTAATCAACGCTCAGAGTTTTCTTACTGCCGCTGCCTCCATCTCCTTTCCTGCTCTCATCCCATCCCTGGGGGACGTCTCTCATCTGTTGCTTCTCCAGAACCCCAAAGCATGGAGCCTTACTTACCCTTAATTTAAAACATTTTGAATATTTCTGTGGTTCCCACCTGCTCCCAGGTGGGTTTGGAAATGGAGTTGAGGTACCTCTCTGCATGCAAACAGCAGGGACTAAGGATGTATTTTCATTCCCTCCCCTCTGTGTGCCATAGGTGTGAGCACCTCGTGCCCCAGAGCCCTTTGGCTGTGGTGAAATGTCGACGATCCTGAAATGTGAGTGTGGGATGGGAGCTGGGGAGGGACCCTCCTGGGTGCTGCCGTTAATGACCCTCCCCCTGTGCCCACTGCAGGGTTTGGAAGGGAAGATAAGGAGAGAGAGGAGAAGGAAGAGGAAAAAAAACAGGAGGCAGAGGAGGAAAAAGACGAGGTATGGTTATCCTAGTGCTGGTGTTTGGTAGGGTGGGGCCAGCCCCTGAAAGGGGTATTGTGGCATGGGGATGGTTGCTTTGTACAAGAGTTGTGGGAGGATTTTGAAAGCCTCAAAAGATTTAATTTATATCCTGTCTGTGAAGGACAGCGGTGCCTGACTCGTGGTGTTCACAGCTGGTGGTTGATGCTGAGCCATCTGCAGCCTGAACTCGACGTGGCTTTTCCATTGACAGCCAGCTCAGAGCCTGGCTCTTTCTCTCTGTGTAACTTCTCTCCATCCTGAATAGCAAATGGGGGGGCAGGTCCCCTGGTGACACTTGTCCTTTCCTCTTTGCAGGGAGTTGGAGATGATGACAACAGCAGCAGCAGCAGCAGCACTGAGGAGGTAAGCGTCCAGCGTGCCCCATGCTGAGCTCCCCAGCACCAACCATTGCATGCATGCTGTTTTTAGGGGGCATTCAGCACCCGGAGGCACCCAGCAGCACCCAGCCTTCCTCTCACACCATGCTGCTTTTCTTCTTATTTCAGCCTCAGGACCAGGGCCACGCTGAGGATGATGAGAAGGAAGCCCAGGAGTAGACTTGCTGGGCATGCCGAAGAGGTGGGGATGCTGGAGGGGGCTGGCCATTGGTAGCCAAATAAAAGCATTTGGACCCTAAAGAGAGATGCTATTTGTTCATCCCAACAAGCTGTCCGCCCCTAAAACAGCTATGAAAAGGCAGGTGGTGGGGAGCAGGTTTTGGTCAAGATCGTGAAAAAGGATGGAGAGAAACGCTTACAGCTGGATGGCATTTCCCATTGATCGAAACCACAGCAAAAGCACTCGCAGGGGAAAAATTAACCCCGAACTGCGGGACGCTAACAGGATGCCGAGCGTGTGGCTGCCCCGTGCTCTGCTGCGGCTGGGAGAGCCGGGAAAAAAGGGAAAAACGGGAAAAATGAGCTGTCACCGCCATCTACCGGGACTGGGACGAGTGGCAGCGGGGCCGGGGGTTTCGTAACGACTCGTGGGGTGTTGGGTAAGGCTTCCTCCGAACGGCCTCACGCCTTCAATAGTGCCTATTTCGGACAAACTTCTGAGCCAAATTGGAGGATTTTACTTGAAACCACAGAATTTTTGGCTTTCAGTATTGCCTTCTCGGAACAAATGCAGCCGGCTGTTGTGTAACCACAGCAAAGAGCAGGAATGATGCTGAGGAATGTTGTCTTAATTAACCAGCATAGAGATTAAAGGGAAAATACGGAGACAAAACAAACAGACCAACCCAGCAGCTAAAGTGGGTTCTGGAAGGCCGAGCCTAAGTGCCTTGTGGTCAGGGGAACAAGGACACCTCGATGTAAAACAGCCCCACAGGGCATTGCAGCTTCCACCGCCCTCTGTGTTGGTATGTGGGACTCGTGCACGGGATGCAGCCTGCATCCAAACATGGAACGCCCACAGTGCCTTTGGGCTTTGCTCCCATATGGTGGGAATTTCTGGGGTTCAATGTTCATAGTACCCATCCTCACCCTGCCCCAAATCCCAGAGCTTCATGTGCTCAGATCCAGCACGTGCACATCCCTGTGCTGCTGGGTGCTGGTGAGTAATGAGACAGGAAAAGTCTCACTCTGTTTTATGGGCCCTTCTTTGGGCAGTGCACAGAGCTCTGTGCAAATACAGCATCTGTTTTGTGGTTCAAGGCAAAGCAGCTCCAGCGAACGGCTGTATGAGCAACCAAAGGAGCCCCAAAGGTTCTCCATCCTGTGTTGTGCACTGTGCTCTGGACATCACAATGTGCTGCCTTCGTTTGAAGCCATGAGGTTTCCCCAGAAAGCTGCAGGCATGCAAACCATTTCAAATCACCCATGGTCCATAACTCCTCATTATGTCTCAGCCCTGGTTTGCATCCAGGTGACATGAACGGGATTATAGCATAAGCATCAATGCCAGCCAAGTGTATCAAGGGCTTTAATAACACTTCTTGGAGGAGGCAAAACACAAGCAAAACATCTGGCTTTTGGGGATGCTGAGGACCTTCAGCAGAGTGAACTGTATGTCCCCATGGGTGGCAGTGGCTGGGGACAGAGAGGTGTCCCCCAGCATGACCTCTGGGCTTGCCCAGGCTGTGATGGCTGGGCACTTCCCAAGCACTGCTGAACACCAAATCTGTCCCCACTGTGGTGTTTAACCACTGAATCTGCTCAAAACTTCTGCAAGGTTCAACCTTGGATGTACCCTTGGATGGTGGGGAGCAGAGCGTGGACACAGAGGTGCCCATCATGTCCGTCCAGCATAGGGGAGGGTGGAGTAGGAAAAGGAGACAGCAAGAGAAATCAACAGCCAAGGAGTTACTTAAGCAAGCCTTGTTTACACACATCGTCTCCTCTTTATATAACCTCCCTGAGGCAGCAGGAGGAGGTGTGCAGCCTGTGCTCAGGGAGCAGCTGAAGGGACCATGCACAAACCTTGCAGAAGCACAGCTGCCATGAGACCCTGGGCATGGAGAGAAGATGGATTTCCACATCATTTATTGCAGAAATGCCCCCACCTTACAGTGTTGTTGGTTTTTTTTTTTTTTTTTTTCAAAAAAAATTTTTTTAAATTATTATTATTCTTCTCTGAATATGAAAGATTTCAGATCAGAAAGGCTGAACCTCTGTTTTGCTCCAAAATTTTCCATCTTGCACTTCGGGGCTGCATTCAGCAAACAAGGGTGTGTTGTTACATAAAATGTCCTGTATGGAAACGAGCCTCTCTGAGGTACAGATCAAACAGAAGTCTTTCCTTTGTTCCCAAGTGACCTCCATGGAAAATTGCGAGCAGCTTTTTTTCATTCCACCAAGAAGTGGAAACAGTCAGAAATCCCGAGTTTCCCAGAAAAGCCGATTCCTGCAGCCCTGCTATGATCTGGTAATCCCTGCAGGGCGCCGGGCAGAGACTTCCTACAGACCAACCCTTCTATTTTAGGGCTAAATAGTAGAAAAAGGAAAACCACATCAGAACATGCATTTCACAAGTGGAGGGTGTGCTGGGAGGGTGAGTTTCTCCTTCCACTCTGGCTCCCTGGAGACTTTGTGCTGAGCTCTTCTACAATTTGTCCTCTCATTCTAAATAGGTGTAAATTGCTTGTTGCTATGTTATAACGAAAAGCTGGAAGTTCCACTGGAGCTTTATTCACTGCAGTGCCTGGATTTATTTTTTCGTAAAAACGGCTCTGAGTGTAGCAATCCTGCACTCCTTCACAGCACTCTTTTCTTTTCTCCCCTGCAAATGCCTTCTCCTCAGACTCCCATGTTAGCTCTTTCAGGAAAGCAAAGAGGGGCTCTTATTCTCCAAACCCAACTGCAGTGCATTCATAACATCCACAAAGCAGCAGTGCTGGGCTGATTGTTATGAACACACGCAATTTCCTCCAGCAGGTCCACCAGAAGGGGCTTAAGGGTGATGAATCCATGGAGCAACAGCACTCTGAGCCCTCCAAAGCTGTGCTGGGTGGTCACCTGGAATCCAAAGACCAGAGGGCAAATCAGCATGGGCAGAAGACACAGGCAGAAATGCTGCTCCTGCAGATGGGGGGCTGCAGCTGTCCCTGGAACACCAATGAGCTGATTGAAACCACGCACTATGGATGCACCATGGGTATCTTGCACTGTGGTTTTGCCACACATCCCCGGGCTACCACCCAGAGAATGGGGATAGATAGTTCTGACTTCAGTGTTTCTGCATCCGTGCCTGTGGAAAAGGGCACCTATGTGTGTTTTCTATAGGATTTGCTACAAGACTGTGTGACAATGCTCTGCCCACCTCGTTGCCAAGGTGTCTGTACGAGTGATACAAGCCAGATACAGACCTGCGTTCCCCCTCCTTCCTCTCCTTTCTCCAGGATGCCCATTTACATGAGCACTGGGATAGCATTACATCACAGCACTGTCTGCCCTGTCCATGTGACAACCAACACGTTCCTCTAGGAATGACAATGCCCCAGGCACAGCCTGTATGACTCAGAAAGGAAAATATTAAAGTTTTCTTTAAAGGAAAATATTAAAGCTTTCTTCAATTCCCCAACCTTGCATACAGCTGATCCTCCTTACCGAGGAGCAGCTGAGTTTTGGGGCTCAGGAACAACGCTGCAATTGATGTGACTGCTGTCTGCCCAGCATCGAGTCAACACAGAGCAGTGTGGCAAAGTGCTGCAGCCACCAGAGAGAAAGCAGGCACAGAGCTCCTGCAGAGAGTTGAAAGAAAAGGTGTGTGTTACAGCCGTGAGCACAGCCACCTCCTGCACCACCTCCCTCCTTTCCTTCACTGAGCAGAGCTGGCTCTGAACTGCATGCTGCAAACAGAGAAACCTGGCAGCTGCACAACGACCTGGACAGAGAAACGGGATGATGCAAAGAAGGCAAAAATTCCAGGAAGCTGCTGTGCTTGTTGACACGCTGGGAGGTGTGTGATGCAAACAATCCCTGCGTGCTGTTTGCACGTACTGAGGTGAAGAAGTCATTCCTTGATCCAATTCTGAAGGACGCTGCATGAAGACGAGCCAGGATCCAGGCAGGAGCAGGTGCAGAAACACAGCCCAGAGCCTTATCCTATGCAGACCCTCATCCTATGCAGGCTGCTCTGGCTCCTATCCAGCTGTGCTGCATCCATGTGCTGTGGCAGTACTGCAATCCCTTTGCCACTTCTTGGCAGGGACGCTGACACTTTCCTCCTGGCATTTTGGAAATGGGGAAACTTGTCTCTGCACAACAGGATTTTCAGGTCTGACGGAAGTCTCATCCATGCAGGAGGTGATGGGAAGAGCAGAGGTGTGGAGCACGGTCACGGTGTGCATAGCGTGTGTTCCTGCCCAGAGAAACAGCTGTGTGTGCCCCATATGTGAGTGCTACCATCTCCGTGCCGCTCCTTTACCCCAGATGTGTGAAAGAAACAAATGCCACTGCTTGCAAGAAGCATTTATGTGCTAAAAGCAAGCAAACAAGTGTCCCACCTTTAGCATTTAAAGAGAAAAACACCCCATTGTGCTCTGCACCTGCCACAGCCTACTGCAAAACTTAACATCCTCACCCGGCCAGCAGAATGGTTAACATTAAGTATTTAAACCTCTTATTATTATTTTGCAGTCTGTCCTGAGTCAGCTCAAACACCTCAGTGACAAGTGAAAGCATTTGGAGTTCAGCACTTGCTCAGCACTTACTGGAATGAAGGAAACCATCCTTGCAGTGGTGCTGACAAGCCTGGTTTCTGATGGATTGGTGTGTTGTTGCTGATGGATTTTTATGTGCATTATGCAAAAGCAGTGGTGTGAATCAGGAGGTGCAGAACAGAAAACCTGGGGACAGCACAGGTCACCTTCTGTCACCCTCACCAATCACGGGCTCCCCATGGCCAGGAGGAGCTACTTTCTCCCAGGCTGAGCCACAGCAGCAGGTGATGGGAGCACTCTGTGAGCACAACGCTGCCATGTAGGTCATGTTGGCTAATGAACCCTCAGTGTGTGGCTCATGAACAGGTATTGCTCCAGGGGTGATCCGGAGGTGGGTGAGGACTCCCTGGTTGTCCAACCCCAGCTCACCCCCACTGTGCCCACTGCCCAGGTCCCTTAATGCCACATCTCCACGGTTCTCAAACACCTCCAGTGATGATGACCCCATCAGTGGGCAGCAGTGCCACTGCATTACCATTCTTCTAAGATGAAATCGTTCCTAATATCCAATCTGAACAAAGCTCTGGGGCGGAGGCCTGGAGGCACTGCTGCTGAACAGGGCCTGAACTTCCCCCTCCTGCAGAAATCCTATGCAAAATGCAAAGCCCTTGGAGCACACACGCAGTAATTAGGTTTTGAACTTTTCAGAGCACTCATGTGCTGTTTAATGAAATCACAGCAGGTTTTGAAACCAAACCTGTTTTGCAGCCCCACGCTCTGCCAGCCCCTCCCTTGGTTTTGCCAGCACTCCCGCCCCAATAGTGACCTCCCTTCCTGAGCATCTCTCCCAGCCTGCTCCTGCCTTTGTTTGGCTTTTAGGGACAGACAAAAGAGCCGGTGGGGAATATGCATCATCCTTACATAAAATCTGATCTACTAAGCTGCTTTTGGCTGTTTTTCCCAGCACCGGCAATAGGAGAGCTGTCGTCAGCTCACTGTGGGACAGGGAAGGGGATTTTGCATCACAGAGTTTGGGTTGGTTCAGCTCTGGGTCTGCAGATCCACCTGCAGAGGAGGGACGCCCCATTCCCCCAAAGCATCCCGCAGGGGTCCGCACAGTGCAGGAGATGCATTCGAGGCACCCCAACCTCCCCACGCTCCCGGGGACGCATTCGCAGAGGGCCGGGGGTGCTCCCCAGCACCCTGATACCCGGAATCCAACACCAGAATCCCGGTATTAGGAACGGATATAAGATCCCCCCAGGCACTAATATCAAACACCAGCTCCCCCGTTCCCACAGGGCGCACCGCGATGCCCCACGCCGGACCACCCCGGGTCCCCTCACGCCGTTCCCAGCACCGCCCCCGGTGCCGCCGACTCCGTTACGAAACGCGGCCGGGGTGGGGCGGCGCGGCGGCGGCGGCAGCCAATGGCGATCCCGGCGGGCCTCGGTTCGGGTGGAGTCGTAACGCGGAGCTCCGGCACCGCAGCGCTCCGTCGGGCGCCCCGGGGCAGAACGGGTCGAGCCTCGGCTATGCGGCCCCGGGGACATCTCGGCGTTCGGAGGCTGTAGCCATGAGCGGAGACCCTTCTGCCTCTTCTTCCCCACCCCGGGTGTGCAGCCCCATCTCGCTGCCCCCCGGGAGCGCGGAGATGCTGCGCTGCCCGTCCTGCCGCCTCCTCCTCTGGGAGCCGGTGACCGTATCGTGCGGGCACTCCTTCTGTAAGCCGTGCCTCGGCGGGGCCGTGCCCTCCCGCTGCCCTGTGTGCCATCGCCGGCTGAAGCTGTTGGGCGTCGAGGCGGTGAGATGCAATGTGGTGCTCTGTAACCTGCTGGAGAAGTGCGAGGAGAGGGAGAGCCGCTCGGCCAGGCTGGCAGCACGCATCCGGAGTCATCTTGCCCGTGGGGACCTGCAGGATGCTCTGAGGATGGCCCAGAAAGGCATTGAGATGGGTAAGCAGTGTGGGGCCCGAGGGGCTGTGCAGGGATGCTGTTGGAGCAGGTGGGTACCAATGCAGGTCATTTTGTCCCTGCACTATGGTAACCTCTGTGCTGACGCAGCTGGGGCTGGACACCTGGGGAGCTCGTTAGGAGTGCTAGAAGTGTTGGAATGGAATGGGGAGGGCAGAAACACCTGCTGGCTTTTGTGTCTGGGTTATCCTCACCCCTGCAGAAGGCCATCAGCAGCACAGGGACACGGCCTTCTCCGGGCCATAGTGGCTGCTTATCCCCAGGGTCAGGGCTTGGTGTCCCATTGCAGTGTGTCCTTGGTGTCAACAGCAGCTGGAAAGAGCTCTCATTAACAGCTGAGCTGACAAAGCTGAGTTCCACAGCTTCCCAGAGTGTTTGGTGTATCATTAGAAGAGCACCTGAGGGGGGGAAGGGGTGATGGAAAGTAACTTCTCTAGTCGGGGACAGAAACTGAGCCCACCCAGTGCTCAGCAAGGCCCTCTGACTCCCTTCTGCACCTGGCACTGAGGAGATGTTCACCTACAGGACTGGGATCAGGCCCAGGAGGTTGCTCTGCTTTACTGTGTGTCCATAAGTGGATTTCTTGGAGAGTGACGCTGCTCCAAGCGGGGTTACACAACACGGCTGGGAAGCAGGGGGGCTGGGGAGCAGAGGCATGAAGGTCCTCTCAGAATGAGCAGCGTTTCTATGGCACCGAGCTCTGCTCCTGCAGCACAGCATCTCCTCCTCATCACCTGCTGTGGAATGAGTGCCAGAGGTGTGGGGTGGGCCCCAAAGCAAAGGGCCAGCAGGGAGCGAACTGTGGTCCCTTTATGCAACCTCCCAAAGCACTGCGTGGTCCTGTGTGCCCTTTGTTCAGAGCAAACACACGTGCATGGTGCTCCGTTACTCATTGTGTTGTGGGCTGACTTTTGTCTTGCAATTAGCTATGTGAGAAGAAAGAGTGAACTATTGCAGGCTCAGTGCTTGGTCTTTCTTTGCTGCGTGCTCAGTTTGCTGTTGGCTGGGGGAAGTCCAGGTTGGGACAATGAGGAAATAGGGATCAGTGGCAGCTCCCATACACCTGTATGTGCAGGTGCTGCTCGGGCTGTGCCAGTGAGTTGTGCTTTGGGGCTCAGTGCTGCTAAGGGCAGGAGCTGTGGGCTTTGCACAGATCCCACTGGGACACCGTGTGGCCAAAGGGAATAGAAAAACAGGAGATAGCAGGTTGACAAAGTGAACCAAATAGTGCTGTGGATGGTGTAACACAGGAGGGCTCCTCAGGCACTGTGCTGCCAGCTGGCTCACGTCCCTGATGCTTGGTGATATCATACAGCAAAAATAGCTGCAGCGGCACAGAAACGCAGAACTCACTGCCTGATTTTACATGTCTTATTTGTGCTAAATCAGTCACTTTGTTGACAGTCTGTAAATGTTTGAATGTACTTGCTGATGTGGAAAATAAGCCCCTGGACTTTGTACTCGTGTTTTCACCTCTGCACGTCATTAGGAGCTGCAGTATCTCATCCCCAGACGTGTGCAGAGGGCTGAACTCCGGCACAGCCAGTTCCTGAAGTGCTGCATGTGATCCCGATCCCAGCACACACAGACACACCTGCATGTAGGCTCACAAGGAGCACGTGGTGCCCAGCCTGTACAGCCTCGTGCACTTTGGGGTGCTGTTTTGTGAGCGCCCCTTGGTGCTGAGATCCCATTGGTGATACCATGCTGGTACAGACCTGGATGCCCTAATTCCTTTCCTCTGTTTCAGCCTTTGCTTGCACTTGGGAACTCAGAGCCACCTGGTAGGGAGGATGGGAGCCCTCTTTGCACCCTTGGGTTTGCCCCCATCTGGGGACAGTAGTGGTGGCTCCCAGAGGCTGCAGCATTTTGGAATGGCAGTCCCCAGCTGCTGGCTTGTTGGGTGACACGTTGCCCTGAATTCCATCATGGAGACTCTCATGGTGACAGCCTCCATGGGGAGCACGTACTGTATCCCAAAAAGATGGACAATGGCCCAGATCCCACTGTGATTGAAACTGAGCCCCCCAGTGGTGCTGCAGGGGCTCTTGGCACCAGGACCCACTTTTCTTTTTGCAGCCCTGGAGGACACATCCCTGCGTCTGTGCCGGGCAGAGGCCTTGGCAGCCCTGGGGCAGTATCCAGAGGCACTGCAGGACCTGGAAGCTGTGTGCAGGGCTGAGCCCTTGGAGTGCAAGGTGAGCAGAGGAGGGCAGTTGGGGGTGTGGAGGCGCTGGGGACCTCACCTCACTGCACAGCAGAGTGATGTCTCCCTTTTCTTCTCCCCCTGGGGATTTCCCCTTTGCTGGCCACAGAAGGCAGAGGACTTTTTAGCTACAGAGAGAGATGTGTATAATTTAACTTTCATCTATGAGGGCTGCTCCAAAAGTAATGCTTCCTATTGTATTACGTTGGCCCCGACACTCACTGACATTCATTGGTGCTTGCTGAATGTTTATGGAATCCAACCAGTGAATCTAAGCACAGTGTGGCAGTGAGTGGTGCACTTCAGCAATAGAAACAGTAATAGTGGTAACCTCTTCTGGTGTAGATTTATATGAGCACAGCATGCAGGCTCTTGTTCATCACTGGTGAAAATGCATAACTAGTGGTGGTGAAAAATAGTGTTTTGTAGCTGAGAACTTGCTCTATCAAATACTGGTACTGTACTCTTTGTATCTGTTGTGGTTTCCATGGAAATAAATAGGAAGCATTACTTTCAGAGCAACCTGTATACATCTTAATCCAGCAGTTACTGGTTGCTGGGTCCAGCATGTGGTTCATGGGCAATTCTGAGTTCTCACAGCTACTGGCTTCAGAAATAGACTACCCAAATTCATTAATTGCTAATATGGGACACAAGCTCTCTGCAGTGTTAATGGGAAGATCTTTGCTCACATCCTCTTGGTGAGGACATAATGGATGCTGATTTGCAGGACCACAGCTTGGGGCTGGGGGAAGTGTTGGGATGCCCTCATAGGCGACATGCCTGGGATTTTGCCTGCTTCTTTGCACATGTTGGCAATCACTGTGCAGCTTCAAGGCAAAAGCCCTTTACCCCTTCACAAGGTCTCTGTAGGGTGGGAGTAAATCCATCAACATCGGGGCTTGGGGCACACGAGGGACACATTCTCAGGTGGCTGCTGGCCTGTAGTCAGCATAGGTTTTTCTGTGCTCTGTAGAGCTTCTACAGGAAAGGGAAGGTGCTCCTGGAGATGGGACGGAGAGCTGAAGCCCTGCTGGCATGGGAGCACTGCCTGATGCTCAGTCCTCACTTCCAGCCTGCGCAGAGGGAAATGGAGAAGGTATGTGGGTCTGCGGAGTGGTGGGTCCCGTGCACTCCCACTGCTCAGGGACGTGCCCTGATGTAAGCTTGCTGAACTCAGCCAGCACTGGAACAAGCGCCCTGATGCTGTGGTGGCCCAAGGTGTGCTCTGGGGTCTCTGAGTCACACACCTCCTCCCAGAACCCTGCTGAGCCCTGCTTTCTCCTTGCAGGTCCTCACATGGGAGGATGCTCCTCAGTCATATGCTGCCCACCAGGGCTTATCAGGTCCCCAGGAAGAGCAGGATGAAGGGGATCCTGCATCCTCCACCACACAAGCTCAGGTAATAGGCTGCAATGGGGTTTGGCATCCTTTTGGGACACCCCAAGTTGAGGTTTCCCAATGATGAGAATGGTAAAGGGCAGCTGTACAGACCCATACCCATGGGCACATGGTTGTGTAGCAGGTGGTGAGAGAGCTGAGGAGGCTCCTCCTGGTTTCCAGCCCTCTCCCAGTTTTGTTCTCAGTATTTTTTTTTTTGTGTGTGTGGTTTTTTGTTTTTTGTTTTTTTTTTTTTAAACACAAAAGTCACATAACATTCAGGGGAAAAAAAAAGACAAAAAAACAAACTAGAAAATTTCAGTTTTAATAGTGTTTTTTTTCGCTTGGTAAACACAACTGAGAACGATTCAGACCACTAGGAACTATTAAGAAAAACTCAGGTTGCTCTTTCTCCTTGCTGTGCCCAGGAACAGGAGGAGGAGCTGGAGGCTGGCGGGGGCGATGTGGTGTCTGAGCATGGCCAGGGGACACCCGTAGGACGATGGAGAATTTCAAGGGCTGCGGCACAGAAGGAGGACAGGCAGGAAGGTGAGTGCCATCTTATGCAGAACAGCAAGCATCTGAGTTTCCCTAAATCATAGAATCCTTAAGGTTGGAAAGACCACTAAGGTCCTCTAGTCCAACCATTGACCCATCACCACCGTGCCCTTGTCCCTAAAACAGCGGTGGCAGTACAGCAGAGACCTCCCTCTGGTGGCTTCTTTGAGCCACTCTACTTTGTGGTGCCTCAGTTTCCCTGCAGAAGGAGGAGGAAGAGATGCTGCCTTCCTCTGCCCCGGATGTAGGAGCTGTGGCTGAACATGGATGGGTTGTTGGTTGGGTTCATGTTGCATCACCCAGTTTCCAGTTTGTTTTCAAATTCCAAAGCGCTTTGTGTAAGAGTTGATTCCTCACACCTCAGAACAAAGTCAGAAAGCAAAGCTTAATTTTCAGTATTGAAACAGGAGGTTTTTTTCTTTCCTCCTCTCCTTTTGCCACCAGCTAATGAAGAGGAAACGGCAGCAATGAGTAACCTGCTGCCCCTTGAGGACCTGCTGAGCATTTCTGACTTGGAGTGCTCCCTCTGCATCCGGTGAGTTCTCTGGCTGCATTTTGGATGAGGAATTAGAATCATAGAACATCCTGAGTTGGAAGGGACCCACCCATCATCGAGTCCAACTCCTGGCTCCACACAGAACCATGCAAAAATCAGACCGTATGTAGCACCCACCTGGTTCTGCTTCTTGGTTTGTGTCTTTCTTCTCCTCTTAATATTAAATGCAGTCCCCAGTGCTGTGAAGTAAGGTTTGGCAGAAGTAAGAGCTAAAGGGAACTCGCACACTGGTGGGGTCCATGGGGACCCCCAGGGATGGAGAGCTCCGACCTTGGACAGTTACCATCTCACTCATTGTGCAAATCTAACAGTCTCAGATCAGGCTTCTAATGAATGGAATAAATATTTACATTTAATTAACAGGAGTTGCAAGCAAAGATTGCCTAACACAGCTTGAGTGAAGGTGAATTGTGTAGCTGTGTGCTGCCTGGGCTTGGGAAGCACGGTGTGAAAGAGCTTCCAGCAGTGTCTCAGCCCTGCAGCATCGCTGTAGATTCCCCTTGAAGTTTGTAGGAGGGGATGTGGGAAACACCTCGATCCTGCTGAAAGCAAAATCCCTTAAGATCTTACTGTGGAATCTTTTCAAGCCTCCTGCTTGCAGAAAGGGGACTCCCATGAGATGCAGGTATGGGGCTGGGGGTGGCTGGGAGCTGTGCCTGCAGCTCCATCCTCGCTTGCATCAGCGAACCCAAGTTGGATTTTGAACTCCCAGCCCTCTGACCTTCTTCCTGGACATCACCATGCTCCTTCCCGTTCAATTCAGTGACACAGGCTCTTTTGCAGGATGTTCTTTGAGCCAGTGACGACGCCATGTGGACACACCTTCTGCAAGGAGTGCCTGGAGCGCTGCCTGGACCACCGGCCCAACTGCCCTCTCTGCAAGCAGAGCCTGCGAGAGGTGAGGGCTGGGACCCCCCTGCCTGGGGTGGGGACAGACAGGTGGGAGAGGACTCAGTGCCCAACCCAGGGATATCAGCTCTCCTCATGCAGGAATGACCTGACAGCTGATAATTAGGACCAGAAAATTTGTTCCCGTGAGATGTCCCAGTGATTGAGATTGTAAATAGGACTGAGAATTAGAGAAATAGAGAGAGATTGAGAGAGAGAAGAAAGTTAATGGTAGTTACTTTTAAAAATGGAAATGGATGGAAAGCCTGCTAGCCTGGGAATTTGACTTCATCTTTTATGAAAAGAGATTCAGATGAGCCTATTGGGGAAATCAGGTTGTTATACCTGGATGGACCACATCAGTGTCAGTGACAGGATGCTGTGTTGGATGGATCCTGGGTCTGATCTGAGTCCGGAGGTCTTGTAAGGCTGATACAGCCCCACTGCATGACCCTCCCCTCCCAGATGGACCTCATTCTTCACAGCTCTAAGCTGAAATTACCCTCAGCTCCTATACATGTGAGCATGATTCAGAGCCTCAGGGTTCCCCTCCTGCTCTGTCCAACCCGTCTCTCATTTCTTGCAGTACCTGAAGGCGGGGAACTACAGCCCCACGCTACTGCTGCAGGACATCATGCTGGCTGCCTTCCCTGCACAGCTGGCTGAGCGCCGCGAGCTGCACCGGGCTGAGATGGCTGAGCTCTCCAAGTAAGGGAGATGCCCTGTGTGTTGGGTATGGGAGGGGCTTCTCAGGTGGCATGTCCCATTTCTAGGACTGCACCATGGTGGTCTATAACATGGCATCGCTTTCTGTGGGTTCATGGGAGCTGACCCAGAGCCTGCGTTGTTTTCTTTTTTTTTCTTGGGGGTTTCAGAGCAGTCTCCCCTCTTCTCTTTCAGCCTGACCACAAACATCCCCATCTTCGTGTGCACGATGTCCTTCCCTGGTGTTGCCTGCCCTCTGCACATCTTTGAGCCCCGCTACCGCCTGATGATCCGGCGGTGCCAGGAAACTGGCACCAGGAGGTTTGGCATGTGCATATATGAGAATGGGAAAAGGTGAGTGCCAGGGCAAGGCTGCTGCCTTCTGCCACAACTTGTTTAATCCTGTCTGCACCAATCCCAAGTTTCTAAAATTTGGAGTAGAGGGAGAACGTGGGGCAACTTCATATCCTGTGTTACCCTGAAGCAGTATCTGTGGGGAGGGTATCTCTGAGCTTCACGGTTCCTGTGTGTCCTCCATCTCCTTTAAAGTAGCAATCATGCTCATTTTCTGCCCATTACAAGCTGCAGTAGCACACTGGGCTTCTTTACTTACTCCTATACTTACAGGACAAGTCTTCCTGGGGCATAAGTCCTCCTGCTCAAGAGAGATGGGATAAATAACTTCTTATGGCCTTTGATGAACTTTTTAGTGGTATTCAGACTGTGGACATTAAGGCAGCATGAGGACCTAAGCCATTTTTGCGTCAGGCAAACCCAAGGAAGTTCTCATTGTTCCCTGCCCTCTTGCAATGACTGCTAGCAGAGTTAGTTTCTAATTTTGCACCACGTCTGTCCTTGGAGATGCTGCACGCAGGAGGAGGCAGCTCTCACATGTCAGCACCCTGCTCAGGCCCCGTTCCTCTCCCTCTCTCCTCCAGCTTTGCAGATTATGGCTGCATGCTGGAGATCCGGCAGCTGGAGCTCCTGGCAGACGGCAGGTCGCTGGTGGACACCATCGGTGGGCGCCGGTTCCGGGTGCTGAGACGTGGACACAGAGATGGCTACAACACCGCTGACATTGAGTACCTGGAGGACAAGAAGGTGAGAGCAGAGCCGGGGTAGGAGCCCCCAGTGTGGTGGGCGCCTTTAGTGGGCACTGTGCTCTTTCACCCATCCTTCTCTGCTCTCCTCTTCCCTCCACCTAGGTGACTGGGGAGGAGCTGCAGGAGCTGCAAAGCCTGCATGAAAGCACCTACCAGCTGGCACAGAGGTTTTGGGAGCACGGGGACGTTGCCTCCAGGCACCTTTTGTTGCAGCACGGGCCACTGCCAGAGAAGGAAGAGGACATCCAGGTAAAGTTGTGGGGGCAGAGATGCTCTGGGGCATGGATGTCCAACCTTTTGGCTTGCCTGGGTCACACTGGGTGAAGTGGAATTGTTTTGGGATGCATATAGGCTAACTATATAGTGTAGTTAATGTATATAACTAATGGAACTTCTTTTCTCTCTCTTTTCAACATTTATTATTAAAACATAAAAAGGGCAACAGAAACTCAGAACTAGTGGGGTGTTTGACCTTGTTTTTGTGAAGCTAATGCATCAATCCAGGCTGGATGTGGCTCTGAGCAGCCTGGTCTAGTGGTTGGTGACCACTTTGAGGTCATTTTCAACCCAGGCCGTTCTATGATTCTATGAATGTCTGATTCAGGGGAAATGTGTGGCACTGAGGGATGTGGTTTACTGGGTGATATTAGTGGTAGGTGGACAGTTGGACTGGATGATCTTGGTTACTAAATGACTCTTCCTTATTCAGCTCTCTCCCTCTCTCCCCTCCAGGCTTCTGCTGATGGCCCAACCTGGTGCTGGTGGCTGATCTCCATCCTGCCCCTTGACCCATCCTTCCAGCTCAGGCTCTTCTCCAGCACCTCACTGCATGCCCGCCTGGCCCAGCTGCAGCGTGTCCTCCTGGCCCTGCTGCAGCCCTCACCTGAGCACAGCCCCCAGGGCTTCGTCTGATCCTCCAAACTCTTTGCATGGGAGAATGCAGCCCCTTGGCTTTCTTCGTGCATTTCTTTGTGGTTTGAGTCCTACCAAAAGCATCTTTAGTGAGGTCAGTGCTGCTGCCAGCAGTGACTCAGTGCCATCCATGCTGCTCCCACACGGTGGTCAGTGACACTAGAGTGACATGGACTTGCCATATCACAGGACGAGACCATGCCAGAAAGGTGGGTTGTGCCTTTAGAAGCCCAAATCCCTTGCTCAACTTCTTTGGCACTAAGACCGTCCTTAGGGCAAAGGACTGAGTGCTGGGCTCTTCCTCTCTGAAAGGCAAAGTAGGGCTTTGGGTAGTGGTCCTGCTGCATGTGGCAGGAGGTATAAAGTCATGGGAGATGTGGCACAGGGAGGCCCTGTTGGCTTTCTCCAGCCTCAGCAGCTGAAAGCTCAACCTCTGGGTGAGAGTTGGACATAATTTCCAATGAGAACAAGAAGAAAAGTTCAATGAAATGATCTGAAATCCATGATTCCATCCCCTCAGCCAGGCAGCAGGGGTCTGGGTACTCACTGCTGATGGAAGAATGAAGCTCAGCGGTGATTCCTGTGACTTTCTGCCTCTTGAGCAGTGTGATTTCACCATGCTCAGCATTTCTTTGTGAACCTTCTGTATTCTTAGAATAAAAGAACCGAAGCTGGATCCTTGAATGTAGGACTTGCAACAGCTCAGGGTCTCCTGAGGGTCACATTGAAGTCAAAGGGAACCGGTGGCTGATGCTGTGAACCCTGTATAGGGAAGCAAGTGCCTGGCTGCAAGTGCCTGACTGCTGCTTGTCTCCAACTAAAGGGAAAAAATTACTCCGTCTCCCGAGGCAGGGGAGGCTTTGCTCTGTGGGAACCCCAAAGTTTTGGGATTTTCATGTCCCGTTCATAATTTCAGTGGCTGTAGGTGAAATTCAGGATTAATATCCACCTGTCAAGGGATTAACATTTCTTTCAACACCTTATCCCTGTTTTTTCCATATACAGCACCTGGGCACTGGTACATAGCAGGAGGAGGAGATTTTTTCCCTGCACATCACTCCCAGCATCTTTCTGCCCCTGGGGGCTGGTACCGTGGCTCTGTGTGTGTGTGGTGGAGCAGCACTGGCTTTTGACAAGTGCCTTTCTTCTCTGCAGCGTGGCTTGAGCCACTCCATGACCAGCCTGGGTCCCTCTATGTCCACAGTGGGCACTGGAGTCACAGCTGCATGGTGTGCTGCAGGAAAGGACTAATGCAAACTGCTCCAGTTCGCTTAGAGTGCCTTTGGGGTTGTGTTAGTGTCCTCTCTTTTAAGTATTTGTTCTTTATCATAGTTGAAATAAAGACGTTTTGTTGGTGGTGTTTGCTTCTGAGTTGCTCCTTTGCTGAAGGTGGGGCGTCCCAGGTGGTAATGGGGACAGCTGGGGACTTGGGGAGAGGTGGGGCAGTGGTGGAGGCAATTTAGAGGGGCACGGTGAACAGGGGATAGATGGTAGCAAAGAGGAAAAAAGGGCGAGGGTCTGAGATCGTGGATAGCAGCGTCAGCACCTGGTACCGTGCACGGCGCCAAGTGCCGTTCCATGCCATGCAGTACCGCGTTTCTCCACCAGGGGGCGAGCGGAGGCTGAGCGCGGCGGGGCGAACGGGAAGAGACGCCGTGCTGCCCGAGGTCACCCAACTCTCCAAAACCGACCCTCTTCCCACCCGACCCACCCTGCACCTCTCAGCTGATGGGACATACCCTGTACCAGAGGAATTCACCCCCTGAGAGCTCTCAGGCAGCGTTAGCACCGAGCCCTCCGCCTCTCAGCCCCATCCCATCTCCCTCTCCCTCCAAAAGCTCTCCTTCCCCTTCAGTCTTCAACTCCAAACGTCAGTGACAATTTCCCAAACAGAGCGGGCAAGCAATTAGCTAAAGAGGCAAGTAATTAATACAGCAGGTGTCAGGCTGCGCCTCGTCTTTCTTTAACAAATGGCGTATTTCCAAACTGATTAGACTGAGATAGCAGAAAATCAACGTGAGATTGTTAGAGCTAAGATCTTCTCTAGTAAGGCTGTGCTTGCACTGAAATGGGAGCGTGTTATACCTAAAGGTTAATGAAGAAAGGGGGAAAAGCAGCACTGATTTTTTTTTTTTTTTTTTTTTTTTTTTTAATGCTATGGCAACGACACTTTGGAGCAATGACAGATGGATCGCATCATTCCTGCTTTTCAGTGCTCAGTGGGACAGTGCCAGCGTGTAGAGAGAGGGAACCTTTATGGGGCCATATATATTTACACAGTGTCTTAATGCTGAGAGCCAAGGCTCCAGCCACAGCCCCTGTCTCCCTATTCCCCCTACAGCAATGCACTCTCCCTGCTCTCTCCCTCCCTGTTGATTTATGGCTTCACAAAAACCATCTCAGTTGAAGCAAAATATTTACAGCACTGATTAAACACCAAGGTAATGGGAAACTTGTTAAAAGGGTGGAACTTATATAAATACAGCACTATTAAAATAAAATGTGACTTTTAGCAAGAACAGCTCTCTCAGCTGTGCTGTGTTTACCTTAATTGTTTCCCTCCATTAATTACAGTCTGAGAGGGAGACTTGTGCAAATTGAAATAAATTAATCGAATTTGTTTAGTTTTGTGTGGCTGGCTTATGGGGATTGCAATTAAGTGAGCACATTCGAAGTATTAAATTACATTTCCTAGATGCCTTCTTCCCTTTTCAAGCACCGAGAATGCGAATAAGGAGGAGTCTTCAGCAATTAGAAGGTAAGGGAGCATTGTGAGCAATGGTTATTACAGCTATGTGCCTCAAGAATTTCACTCCTTGCAGGTGTTAAGGTTTATCCCTGAGTAAATGCAGCCTGGCTCTGTGCAGTGACAAAAGAGACTTGGTGAGGCTGATGAGCAGGATGGGGTGGGGTGATCTGTGCTGCAGTGTGCAGTGGGATCAGGTGTGTGTTCCTACAGGGCTTGGTCTGGTTCTGTAGGAACCAGCTGCTTGCATCCTTGCTGGCTCCCACCTCCTAACTCCAATGTTCGACACAAGGAAAGGGGCTCCCAGTGGTACCAAGGTTCTGACACAGGCAGTGAAACAGAAGAGAAATGTGGGCATCGTGGGGAAGGGAATCACAGAATCACAGAGTTACAGGGGGTAGAAGGGACCTTTGGAGATCATCTTAACCAACCCCCTGTTAAAGCAGGTTCGTGAAAGTATATTGGGTATGTGGAGGCTCAACCCCTATAAGGCATCAGAGAATCTACACTACACTTTTATTCCAACATCCCAGCTTCACTGGCACTATTTATGGCCCCTCCTCCTCCAGCCTTGCCCCACACTAACCAGAGAGGTGTGGCTGCATGGGAGTTTTCTTCTAGACCTACTTTTCCCTAGAGAAACACAGCCAAACTTCAGCAGGGATGCCATCACTGAGAAGGAGAAATGCATTGCTTCCTCCCTAAAGAAAAAGGATTTGGGGAAAGAAGTGGGGCAATGGGGACAGGCAGGAACCTGGTTCCCTCTTCCCTGCCTTGTGCAGAGCTGCTCACTGCTCCGAACCTCTTCACCTGGCTGTTGCTGTGCCTGGATGATATATGGAGTGGCTGTGCTGCAATAGGATTTGTACCCAGAATATTGGCTGGATGATAAAGGATTCTGTCTGCGGTGATAATTGCACCATAAATAGCGTTGGGTTCAGCAGTGACGAGTGAGGCACTCAAAAACCTCACCCTCCAGATTCCTCCCACTTCCTTCCATCTTCCTGACTGCTAACAAGCTGTAGGAATAGCTGCTTGGTTTTCACCAACCGCAGGAGGATTATTGCACTCAGATGCAGCCGGGCACCATCCTCACCATAAATCTTCATAGTTGAGAAAAAAAGAGAGTGGCAAAAAAATAAAACCCAAGTAAATTGGATCATTACTGAAAAGCAGTGGGTACGGCTGCTGCTGTCCCTCCTCCTTCGATGCTTTTGGCTCCTGGGGGTGACTGTGTTGTTCTGCTGATGGGAGCTGAGCCAGCCCCAAAATGCTGACAAACGAGAGCTCAGGCTGGGGATTGCTGTAGCAGTCAAGAACTAGGAAGAAAAGTAAATTAATGTGGATGGATTTGGAGCTCTCTCTCGCTCTTTGCTTTTTGAACCTGCAGAAAGCACGTGAACTCTTTTGAAGGAAAAGCTGGGAGTGGATCTGGCTCTGCAGGCAGATTAACCTGCTGCTGAACTCCAAATGATTCCTTAAAGCCAGGCCTGGGTGCACAGAGGGCTCTTGCTCAGGTCCTCTGGGGCTCTGTGCTCTGGGAAGGTTTCTCACTGCTCACAACAGGCTTTGGGGAGCATGGAAGAAGTGGTCAGTGTTGTAAGGAGGCATCTATCGATCAAATCTTATTCACAGGGCAGGGCTCTCCAATTCCTGATAAACAGTGCCCTGTTTTGCTGCAAATAGTTAAAAAAAAAATGGACTGAGTAGCACAGATCCCCAGGAATCTAAACAAACAGCCCCCAAAAACTTGCAAGATCCTGGCTAAAAGTTAACCCTGAGCAGCCAGACATGGCATCCTCCAGAAGCTGGGAAAATCCTCCCTTTTCCCACCCCATCTCAGCGTGAGGGTCACACCAGCCCATGGTGGGCAGCCCCTGGTTGTGGTTCCCCAGGGCTGTGACCCTGCAGATCAAGGCACAGAGAGCAGCAGCTCCGAGTTCTGCATGCACCACCATGCAGGCTGCTCAGCAGGCACAAACCTTTTGGCTCTGTACAAATCCATAAGCTCCCCCAAACCTTCCTCTTCTACACATGCAACAAATCCAAAGACCAAATATAGAGTATATCTTTTTTTTTTTTTTTTTTTCTTTTTTTTTCCCCCATTCTGGACTGTTTGAGACCAAACTGTTTACTCTGGTTAAGCTTCAGATTTGCAAGTTTAAATCTTTCACAGTTCCAGGTGCACCCAAAAAGATAAGGGCATTAGGAGGTGCGCTGCTGGTGCTGCTCAAAATAAATAAATAAAGCTGAGATTAATTCAAAGCCACTTCTTAATACTCAGTATTCCTCCACTATCTGCTGCTATTATTATATTTACCTTGTCTAAGCTGGCACAAAACACTCAGCACAACAAAAGCTGTGACTGCTCTCTGGTTCGGCGCTCCCCTCTCACTTCTCTTCTTTGTTTTGTGCTGCATCTCTGTATGCAGAAGGGAGGGCAGAGCTGTCACAGCCCCAAGGCCACAGATCCTCCGCCGATGAGCATTTGGCACAGGATGGGCAGGGAGGGAAGGGGAAGCACTGGGGAGGTGTAGCAATCACAGCTTGGAGCTGAAATAAGCTGTCACACTTCGTGCGCCTCTGACAATAAAAGATTTGTGGAAGTGGCAGTGGGGCTTTAGTCCAGGTTAAAAGAAATATCCTTTCTGTGAGTCGCTCCTTCTCGTCTTCATTTCTGAAAATCACTCCTTGCATTTTGCTTTGCCAGTTTTCTCACTTGAGAGCTCACCACCACCCACAGCACTCGGTACTGCTGAGCTCTGGCTCACAGTCAAAGCCTCCTCCCTTCAGGGAGATGGAAACTAATCAATGAAGAACATTAAACACCAGGAAAGCCACAGCAACTTACCATTCCCCATAAAGGTCACATTCCCACAGTTACTTCACGGTAGCACTGAGCTGAAGGCAGTGTGGGGAAGTGACAGCTCTCGGAGATAAGCTCTCATTCCTGTTTTCTACAGGATGCTCTTAAATAGTGAAAAAAGACATTGCTGCTGAGCTGGTCTATCATCCAGGCTTGTGCTCAGCTGAGCTTTGATTTTTCCATCTGTCTGCGGGGGACCTGGGCTGTCTCACCCCTGGGTTTGTGGGCATGGATCCACATAACCGTGGGGTCCCACTGCCACGGGGACCACAGCCGCTCATTCCTGCCCCAGTGCTTTTGCCCAACCAGAGTCTTCCATGCTTTGCTGGAAGAAGGGTGATGCATTCAGATCACTCCAGGGATGCTCAGCAGGATCCTTGAATTACAGCCTGCTACCCCAAGCTGCCCCAGGTACACCCCTGAGCTCTTGATTATCTTACCTCCTTTCCAAAGACAAACGATGATGGGATCCAAGGGGTACACTCATGAAGTCATGACACATGGGAGAGTGCACAAGACCATCTCCTGGGACCAAGGCAGGACTGGTGAAACCATCCATCCAGGCAGCAGCGGGGAACCTCCGTCCCTCAGCATTCAGCTGTCTCCAATACAGCTGCTTACTCAACACCTGGCATAAAGAAAAGCACAGGTTAGTCGTGTGGCTGTTTCTGTTGACCACAGAAGAACAACAGAAATACGAATCCAGAAATGAACAAGTCTCTGTACAGATCCCTCTCCTCATATCATAGCAGAAAATTTAAGATATTGTCCAGGGAGAGGCTAAATTTCTGGTTTGGCACTGAGCAATATTAACAAGTTTCTTCTCTGGGCCCTCATCTTTCACATCCATAGGAAGTATGACAGCCCTTGACGTCCCTTTCTATTAATATGAAATGGTCCATAAGGCTCAAGTACCAGTGAGACTTCTCTTAACAAGGCCAGAAATCTGTTGATCCTTGTTTCCATTCTGACACAAAACCTGGTTAAAATCTGACTCTTGTACTTTGAGCACTAGTGACAGAGCTGAGATGCAAACACAACAGTTCATACCAGCCTGACTGCTCACGACTCCTTCGTATTTAAGTTTGTGCAAGACTTTGTAAAAAGACACAGGAATTAGCATCAGGCAGCGAAAGAGAGAAAAGGAAAGGAGATGAGCAATGCCACGCTGCGGCAAGGCAGAGCCCACTGGTACAAACCTAAAGAGCCAAGACATTTTGGAGCCTGTGTGAGCCATTGCATTTTGAATTCCAATTCTTTTTCTCGAGTGTGTATTTAGCTGATGGTAGTTGGACCCCATTGAGTCTCTTGACAAGCAATTTGTTTTTAGAAGGGATGGAAAGCAGCAGGTGTTAATTCCATCACAACACCCCTCCTTCCATATCCCAAATCCTCCCATAGTCTTCATTAATAAGATCTTGTATATCACCACTGTGCCCAGTTGCACACTACAGTTATGAATTTCATGCACAAATGTAAACGTAAACAGGATTAAATAAATCCTAGCAATTATAAAACACTTGAAAGCATGCTCCCTCCCCCATTTACTTGCAGACTCTTCATTCTGCCTATCTCACACATCCAGCTCTTGCAATCATTTTTCAGGGGTAGTTTAACTTGTTCCAGGCACTTTGGCCCAAACCTCCCCTGAGATGTACAGACGTCCCAGCTTACCACCAGGCTGCCTCAGTCAGCAAGGGTGTTGCTTGAGGTTGTTGCTTCTGAATGCAGAAGTTTCACTTTCAGAGCAGGCTGAAGCAGAATAATGATGCACCAGACCAGAGCACACAGTCACCACGGCAAAACCATGGATTTTAGGGCAGCAAAGAGCAGGCTGAGCCCAGCTGACAGCCACCAAAAGGCAGAATGCAGTGATGTTTCATTGTGCTTCCTCATCTCTCTGATGTCTCAGCAGACTGACACCTAATTCACTGTTTGCTGCCTCTCTCACAGAAGCCCAGCTGAACACTCAGTTGGTGCTTGCAGATCAATCTCACAGAAACAGACTCATCTTCTCTCTGATCCAGAAAAGGTTTCCAAACACCTGAGTCTCCATGCTGAGTTCAGCAACATTGCTCTCCTCATTCCACTGTGCCACTGGGACCTCCCTCTGCTTCAGGCTGTTGGGGAACATACATACAAGTCTGCCCCAGATGCTGGGTATGGTGCACTTTGTGGCAGAGGGATGGAGAGGCAGAAAAAGCTGTTTTCAATGCCTATTGTAAGTACTACTGCTTTCAGAGTTATATTACAGAGAGTGTGGATCACCCTTTGCCAGCCACGGTGTGACAGGAGAGGGATGAAGCCCAGCAGGGCTTTCGGGAGCTCCCAATGGAAGATCTGCAAAATTTACCTCCCTGTGAGTACCTGAATGCTTTGGCCTCTTCCCATGTTACAAAAAGGAAATGATCCACACAAGCCATATTTAATCATCCCTTCCTTTACTCAGGGCCACACTGACCTCTGCACCTTACTAATGCATGCTACATTATCTTCAGAAAGTTTTGTGAAGACAGCTCCATGAAGTCTAGGAACATATTGTCATGAAGAAAGAGCACTTAATTTGGTCTTTTTTTTTTTTTTTTTTAAACAATTCATTATTTCCTCAACACTAGAATTCGCTGAAAGCACTCCAAGTTCTTTTTCGCAAGTGCCATGGAACAAGATAATTGTGCAATTAGTAATGCATCTCACATGTCTTGAAATGAAGGATTTTTGCTTTCAACAAGTACAAAATGTAACATTTTGCTTTTCCATAGTGGGGAAACACTGGCCATTCCTCTCTCCTTCCTTCTTAAGTGCACTGCTGTACTTAATTAATAAAGATAATAATAAGTATCCTCAACTAAGAAGGGATATGTGAATGACACAGACAGTGTGGATAACTGGGATTGCCAGAGCAGCCAGCAGCTTTCCAGTATTAATTGTAGCTCTTGAAGAGGAGCTGTGTCTTTCCCAGCCTCCACTCCCAGGCAATGCAATGCAGAGAGCTCTGCCCATGGCCACCAGCCCATCCATGGCCAAACTTGGATGGGAGCCCAGCACATCAGGGCAGCCTCCCCCACCCCCTCTACAGCTCCAGATGTGCTGCATCTACTCTTAGCCACAAATCTGTGCCATGTGAGCACGCTGACTTAACTGTACATATTGCAACAGCTTCACATACCATGTCACAGTGTAAATGTGGGTATCATTCCAGAGACATCCTGTGGGTTCCTGGGGGATGTACTGGGCTCCCGTACCTTGCTTCCCTCTCCCTTCCTGTGCATGGCAGTTCTGTGTGCTGTTTCCATGACACTCGAGCAGCATTTTGGAGCAGGGCAGAGAGGGCAGCCCAGCAGGGATGAAAGTGGGGCTTTTTGGTGCCTGCTGATGAGATGGCAACAAACAGGAGCCAGCAGGGGTGGACAAGCAGGAGCCAAGCACGGCTTATCGCTCCTGTGCAGAAAGGGGCTCTTGTGGAGACAGCAGCTACTAAATACATAAACAAGCAAACATCAAACACCTCCATTTCTTCAACCCCTGCCTGCAGCTCCCAGCGCATCTCCTGCAGCAGCTGATGGCAGAGCAGCACTGCAGGTTGCTGCAGACACCAGCCAGAGCAGCGCAATTGCTTTTTGCCCAAAGCTAAATTGCCTTGAGAATTAAAAGCTGCTGCAATCCTAGAACTGGAGGTGTGACAAAAGGCCCATCGACTGTTTTTACCCGATTAGGAAAGGCTTATATCCATGGGTTGGGGTGAGCATGGTGTTATGTCCCCAGCCAGTTGGGAGAGCACATCTGGATGGTTTGCACAGGTTTGGGTGAGTCAGGACTGAAGGGCAGATGTATTCTCTTCTGTTTTTGTAAGGGCTCAAAGATCCACCTGGATAGTTATCCAAAAAACAGATAGTTGCACAAGAATAAGAGGCACAAATACTGTTTTAATTCAGGGATGAACCAGAATCCTTAACACAAACAGACACTAGGTGGCAAGGAGAGAACTAGAGATGTTTTCCTTTTGGGTTTCTCAGCCCACCCAGAGCACACTCCTTTCATCCTTCCACCTGCTGCCCTGCTCAGTGCCAGCCCCCAGCTCACCCCATGCTGCCAGGCAAAGCCAACCTGCACCACAATCCTCTCCTGGTCTCCTAGCACACTTCTGCTGGCTTTACAGATCGTATTTCAGAACTGATGTGAAGCTTTATCGCAATCCAATCAAACCAATAACCAACAGGGGACTATTTCCTTTCTGGAGAAGCCTCTTGCAGTAGCATTATCACTTCAGCAGACTCAGAGGAGATACCTTATGAGACATCTGAGGATTTTCACGCTAATGTGTTCTACTCCATCATCAATTTGTCACTGTTTGTGTTTCACCTGGCTGTGCACAAAACAAAAAACAGCTCCGGTACTACTGCCATCCTGGAATAATCAGGTATTAAAGGAAAGGAACGAAAGCAAACAAAAAGACCCAAATTAAGAGATGACAGAGTCTATCAGAAAAGCAACAGAGATGCTGTGAGGTTTTTTTTTTTTTAAATGCACTTTTGAAGTGAGCCATAGCAGGACAGAAATGAAGGTCATCACCCCTGCTTTACAATTGACCGGGAATATTAGGTGCAGGAGAGAGCAGGAGAGGTGCCCAAGGCTTCAGAAGGAGCTGGAAGGAACAAGATGCCTTCAGAGGTTTCAATCTGATAACAAGAAAGTTGAACATTTTGCCTTTTGAGATGAGCAGGACCCACCTCTCTCCCTCTGGATCAAGTTGGGCTTATCTTGTTAATGCTGCCCATTCTCTCCTCACTTCTTAGACAGGGGGGTGAAACCCAGAGGGTTACCTGTCTCAGTCTCTACGAGCCTTACTGCATTAAGTTCAGTTGGCAGAAAACTCAAAGAGGAGTTTTAAGTAACCAGACTGAGGAAAAACACCACCAAGCCATGTAAAACTCAAACCTGTGCTAGTTTTCTCTTAAGGCGTTTGCAACTTCTCTTAGAGGTAAGAAGCTGGGATCATTCCTTGAACATTGCAGCATAAAAAGGATCTTCATTCCAAAGTGCTTTCCTTGGGAAGTGGGGCTTGAGGAAGAATACCCTGTTTTGAATCAGGACAGCCTGAATTGGTAGAGGAAGACAAAGATCTGGACTTGTCTCCTCAGCCACTTCCTCCCTCAGCTTCATTCCCCCCCTTTCCCTTCATGCTACCTTGATTCCAGCTTTTGTTGCCCTACTTTTGTCCAGCCCTCTCCTAGAGATAAGATGAACGCTATTGTCAATTAACAAGATGTAATTGCTATAAGCAGTAGGAGGCAGTTCATTCAGAGTCAGAAAATTAATTGAAGCCCAAATGCACGGCATCAGTCTATTGCTAGGCATACAATTATCACCATTGCTTGGTCCCTGTCATTCGGAGGCTGTGTCTGCTGACTGCGTAATCGGACTTTGCTCAAACACCTGGTTAAAGCTTACCATGCTGAGATGTGTCCTGAAGCTGCTTTTATCCCACTTTCATCTTGGAAGAGAAATATCTCAATGGCTCTAACAGCAGACTAGATCAGGAACGCATCTCCAGGAGTTTTCCCTATTGATGGGACCCAAACTTGGCTTCAAAACCAAGTGGTCAGACACAAAATCTTCCTCTTTTCCTCTGGGAGAGCTTTTGTTGCCATATGCAAGGTGACAGACCTGAGGAACCTCTCTGCTCCATAAGCACAGCAGTGAGACTTACTGACATTGCCTCAGCACTTTTCAGAAACGCTCCAGCAAACGCCACTGCTCCTCAGATTACAGATGAGGGCACTGTAGGAAACAGCTCCTTACTGTGGAGTCCACATCAGAATGGTAGAAGGCAGCAGTTATCAACCAGTCCCTTGCAGGGAGATAACAAACGCATAAAAACCTCAAACAATATCAAATATCTTTTGCTGCCTTCTCCTCACTGCTGCTCAGCCAAGTGGCACAAAAATCTTTTTATTCCTATTCAAGATACATTATGATTACTTCCCCCCCACCCCCCCTTGCCACCTGCATGCTGAGCGTGGTGGCTGCTCCACAGGTCTGCTCAGAGCATTGCTGCTGTGGGCTCTTCCCTTCCTTGATGCCATACTGTTGGATCTGGGTAGGATCTCTTGCTCCACTGACCTCCCACTTATTCCATTTCAGGTCAGCTTTTTCCATGATGTCTGGCCAGCATCATGCAGGATGTTTTTGGTATGACTCAGCATTTTTTCTTTCTTCTGGATTTGAAGGTTTTCCAGTTTTTCATAGGATTTAACAGGATTTGCAAGACAAAACCCTCTGCAGAAACTGTATGTACCTTTTTCTTCCACCCAGTTTTGCTTTGCAGCACAACTCATTATCTTCTCCTTAGATGTCTCACATTGACAACTTTTCTTTTATAGTCGTCATTTTAGCTAATGAGCTCCCCCTCAAAATCAAGTGTTTTCGCAAAGCTCATTCCCATTAAACCTACCGCACCTCCCTCCCTCAGAAACATGGGCATCTTCAGGAGGAAAAACAGACAAACAAAGCAAATCACAGCAGTCTGTCACAGTCTGGCTCTGGGAAAGCACTCAATGCTGTTTCTCCCATTTGCAGACTGTTGGCATGAGCTTAGTTATTCCTCCTGGCCCAGACACAATGAGATTTGCTCTTCCTGGCACACAGCACTACCCAACACAGTATGGTTACCAGAAGTTATACCTCCACCATTGCACCGCTTTCCTGTGAAGCCCCAGGCACATTACTCAGCAGTTTGCAAGGATACCTTTTGAACCCTTCTGATCACCATTCCATTATTTGCACACAGTAGCCTCAGCTCTCTGTCAACAGCTGAAGAACTTCTCATCGTTCAAGGAATTATCCAGCAAATCCCACAGCCTGGGAACTTAGGGAAAGTTTCTCCTCCTTCCTGAGGCATTAAAGGTGAGTGCCCACCTCCTGCCTAGCAGCATCAGGTCACAGGCTGTCCCCCTTCCTCTCACCTGGCACTGACTCACATCATCACAAAGTCCATCCACAAAAGGTATGTTGTGTTGGGATCTCACCAAAGCACACTGCAGCACAGATGGAGATTTTAGGCAGCTTGCTGAATATCACTGGATAGCTGATAGGGTTGCAGAGTGCTGTCAGAGCCCTTGAGTCCCTAGGAAGTGATAGCTTGACTCTCCCAGCTCTACAGCAGTCACCCCACTCCCCTCCCAAAGTGAATCTACAGCAAGCTAGCCACAGAGGGTTAATTTATAGTCCCCCATGAGCACTCAGTGGGCACAGCCCTGACAGATTGGCTGTTAACCCCTGAAAGCACAATTAATTGCACCTGGATTGTTCTTTCATCTTACCCTAGGGCTTACACACCAAAAGGAACTGGGATACAAAGGTCCTGACACTTCTCTCCCCATAAGAGCCGCTCTTTGTGCTCAGCTTTGATAGTTTTTTTGATCCTTTCTTTTTAGATAACAGACTGTGCCCACCTGTGTGGGGACAAACATGCACGCACACAAAGCTCTTTGAACTTATCAATTGCTGCCTATTGAGAAAGATCAATGTCTTCTCTAAAGAACCTTATGATGTTGGATTGATTTAAAACCTCTCTCAATATCCAGGTATTCCTTCCGCCAGCTGAAAAGACATGAGTGTGTCCATTTGCTTTAAAACCAACTGTTTCTTCAGAGGAGGTAAGTTTAATTGTATCCATGCCATGTCTCTTCCCACCTCTCAGCTGAGCCAGGGCTATGATGGCCGTTGGCAAACAGCTGCAACTCAGCTCACTATAATGGGAAATAAAATCACAACAGCCCGTAGCCAGAATTTCCCCACGTTTATTAGATTGAAATTAGAAATGCTGATGACCACTTTTGTCAATTAAAACCCCTGAAAAGCAGGGAGTGTGGAAACCACCTTCATGGCAACTAAGACCCAGGGGTCCTCCAGCCCCTATGTGCAGGATGGTGCTGGGCACAGGGGTGCTGTCCCGTCCTGTCTCATGGCACACCCTACCCATGTGATGCCACCCCCACCTGCATGAGTAGGGAGAGGATGGGATGGAGTTAGCCAGGATGGAATGAAATGATGGGTATGGATAAAGTGGGATGAGCGGTGGGGAATTTCTGCATCTCTCTCTCAAAAGAGGGAAAAACAAACAAAACAAACAAACAAAAAACCAAAAACAAGCTAAATAGAAACAAAGATTTTCTCCAAACTAAGTTCAGGGGCACTTTATTTGGAAGTCTTCCTAGAAATCTGCTATTTTCTACCTGGCAATTGCAGTCCATTTGCAGCCGGCCTTGGCTGCTAGGGACTTTTGCTCCATCAAGATTATTTTTGCTCTATTATGTTTTTACTCCTGCCCATCTGCCCTGCTATGCTGTGCCTCTGTGCTTCAGCTTCCAATGACAGCTCTGACCCCATGGAGGGGAGGCAGCAAGGGGCCACTGTGCATTAATAGCACTGGGGCAAATGTTAGAGGGCTCAATGGAGCTTTAGGAACAAATGTCTTCTATAAGGTCCCCTGCACTCCCATCACAATCAAATGGTTTGAGTGAGTGGGGGGCTCAGCTGTTGACTTTGCAGAGAAAAGCATTGGGCAGCCGTGCTGCTGGGTGTGGGGATGTGCCACCTCCCCTGTGCCACAGCCCTGTGTCACTGGCACTGCCCTGCTGCTGCCTGCTGTGTTAGTGGAGAGAGCTGCAGCAGCCCTAGGAGGAGCTGAAGCTCTTTGTGTGTTTTTTTGTTTTTTGTATTGTTTTGTTTCTATCGTTTCATTGTTCGCAAATTGTCTGAACCCGCTTTGCAACCGATAGTGCTTGGAACCCGCAGAAGGGCAGCAGCCATACTGCAAGTGTCCATTTCCATCCCCTCTGCACCAGGTTGTGACTCCATTCACCCACTTGGCACTCCCATGTCTATGAGTTGCCCGGCCCTGCCAGTCCCAGACCTCGGCTGGTCC
Organism: Meleagris gallopavo; assembly: GCF_905368555.1. Taxonomy (NCBI): domain Eukaryota; kingdom Metazoa; phylum Chordata; class Aves; order Galliformes; family Phasianidae; genus Meleagris; species Meleagris gallopavo. The sequence goes on from NC_139418.1 coordinate 11,891,226, forward strand.
CACAGCCTGGCAGCACCTCTCCATCTCCCCCTGGGGCTCTGTGATGCTCTCACGAAGCATGGTGTGCAATGAGCTGCACCAGGGCTCAGCAGTGTGCAGAGGTACTGAGGTGGGAGCAGCCCTCAAACCCATTCCCTTAACTGGATCCCACTGTAGTGACACAACCAGACCAGTAGCATTTTCTTTAACAAATATGAATCCCATGAATTTGCTCTGATGTAATTATGCATCCTGCATTAAGCCAATGCTCCCACTGTCTGTGGCTGCTAGCATAATTAAACTTAATGTACTTTTAATGATGTCTTCTTAACTCATGCATTCATATATTATTAGAATCAAACACGAGGAGCTGTCACGAGTCCAGGAGAGCTCTTTCGGCAGCTCCTGATGGGACGCACATTGAAATATTAATAATGCAGATTTTGAAGCTAACAACATCGGTTTTGAAGTGGGGAAAGCTTGTCACACAGTTTGAGCTAATCTGAGGCAGCAAAACGGCTTCTCTTTCAAGTTCAGCCTCTCCCCATCTTGCACAAGAGCTCCTGGGATCAGAGGAATTTATGGTTTACTTTGTAAAGATGTCATAAAATAAGTGCCCAGCAGTGGCTGCTGCTGCTCTGCCCTGACATGCTCTGTCTTTGCTCCTGTTCCCCCTTTCCTGTCGTTTTTCCTCAAACTGGAAGCTCTGCCACTCTGCTTTCGTCTCTGCTCCTTTTTGCTGAATGAGATCAGGCTTTGTCCCTGCCCCACAACTTTTTGGTGGCGAGATATTGTTTACTTGAGCTGTGCACTACCTTGCACTACCCTAACAGGGCTCAGTGAAGCTTTGGGATTGATATTTGGCTCCAGAGCCCTACTCACAGCATACTGCAGATGTTATTATTATTATTGTTGTTTGTTTTTTTTTTTTTCCTTTGGCCCATTGACAGATAGATCATCTTTTGAGTTCCTGAGAGCAAGTTGTGAAATTGTCTGAAATCCTTCCAACAAAAAAGCATTGATTTATTACGCTGTAATACTGATGCGAACAACACCGTGCACCTTTCATCTAAAAAGTCGGGACTTATAGAACACGACATGCCATTAATTCTGATGCCAGCTCAAACGGAGGAGGAAATGCTGCCAAAGGGATCCAGACAGCATGTTAAACCAGCCCTGCAGAGTAATGAACACACTCTGTGCTGTTACATTATACAATATTGATCCTTAGGAATGAAGAGGTACCTTGACAGCTAATTTGGGCCATCAAAAGCTTCTCTTAATATGAGTATGCATATGTGTGTGTACTACCCAATTAGTGCAAACATTGGCTTCTCAGTATCCCCTGTCGGGATGAGGATTGCTGCATTTCCCTGCTCTGGGGACAGCTTTCCCTTTGCGCATGGCTGGGAGCTCTCTTGGTAGCAGCCCAGTGCAGAGGATGCCCTGAGCCAGGAGCACTCGGGGCAGTGATGACTCCCTGGGAGAGCTGTGCACCACCTTGACTTTTCTGTTTTCTGCACAGGATGGAGATGGATGCACTGTGCTGCATGCCCTAAGCTACGAGCAGTCCCGTCCTGTGTCCTTCTGCCCTTCCTTGCATGACTTGGAAGATGTATTCCTGCAGAGAAATGGGGTCACTGTTCCTTTGTGACTCCTGCAAATCCATCCTGCCTATGCTAGTAAGAGATTGTCTTTTCTTTCTTTCAGCTTTCTTTTTCTTTTCAACCAGAATTTTGTTGTTGAGGATGAGGTCCCTGGCATTAGGACTGCTACATAGCTTAATCTTGGATTGCCACTTTTTTTTTCACCCAGGTTTCACATGTTATTTGTATGCATGGAATGTGCTCGTCATAGCCATTGCTACCTTCTGCCACCCTTCCCCTGGGACACTGAAGTGTGCACCACTTCACTGAAGTCTCCATGCCACCCAGCAGTGTGATAGGCTGTGGGATCACTTCTGCCCTGGACAGAGCTGGATTTGCATCTCTCTTCCCATCCCAAGGAGTTCATGGGCTGGCTATGTTGTGTTACAGAGCTATCCATAAGAATACCACCACCATGTACATACATATGAGAGCCTACCACATGTTGCAGTGCTGTAGGTGGGACTGGCAGATGAAGGAGAGATAGGGATGGAGATAAAGGGGTGATGCTGGAGCTACATGACCAGCAGTTTCCCTGTAGCCCAAGCAGCTTTGGCACTAACATCTTTTGAACTGGGATCTGCATGTGGATTTTGCCCTGCAAAGCCCTGCCCTCTGCAGATCAGTGGGCTACCATGAATGGCACAGTGACATCATTGCTTTTCTGTTAATTGATTAACTGGCTACCAGAGATGCAGGCATGAGGGCTTGCACCTGCAGCAGGCTGCCAAGCCACAGTACTATCAGTGATGTTTGGAAAATTGATCCGAGCCCATAGGTAACATGTAGGCAAAAGGGGAATCTGTAGATATCTGCAGCTACAACAGTCATCAAAGAACAGGCCACATAAGTCTCTGAAAGGTATTTGCAGTAAATCTGGTACATTTGCTGATGCCTGAAGCCATCTACCCTACGATTTCCAAGGTGCTGCTTCAGAGCAATCTCCATGTTATGTTGGAGAAGAGTATCCATACCCCACTGTGATGGGTCACTTGAGCTCTGACATGTGTCTCTGTGCTATCAATGTATTAGAATCATGTATCAGGATGTTTAATGATGACCACTGAGTTACAGCAAACGTTGTTGTATGTGCCCCTGCCCTATCCCTTCACTGGGCTTGGACAAGAGAGTTTTTTGTTGTGTTTGCTGACAAGTATATGTATGCACAAACAAGTAAGAGACAAATCGTTTTGGATCACCCAGCCTTGTGCCCTGGTGCTGAGATTCTGATCCCATAGCAAAAGCATGGATTGGGTTATGTGTCTGTTCAGTATTCAGTGTTTTTTGCTGGTTTTATTTTTGCTGAAAACTTTTTCATAAGGGATACTTGCTTTTGCCAAAAGGGAATTCTGTCCTGCTTTTGTCAAGAGATAAAGGAAAATTTCTTGTGCATGTCTGCAACGTCACTGGGAATGAAGAGCAAACCACTGAAGGAGCAAGGAGAGCATTTTGAGATAATGTTCAAGCCCATCATACAGTACTGGATGTCCAAACAAATGCGGAAGACCAAAATGGGCTGATGCAGCATACTCTGCCCATGGAAAACTTCTCTCTCAGGACCCTTGATTTGGAGTTTCTTGTGCTTTGAAGCCTGAGGGTTCACAGTCCATTTCCATTAATTCTGGCCCTTGCTGATTCTCCTCCTAAAACTTACCAGCGGGTGAAACCCCCTTGGGAATGTTGAAGACCTTGAGCCTATAACCACAGCCTGTGGGGTGAGCTGAGATGCCTGGCTGAAGGCACTTGCATGTCTCAGCTTCCCCAGCCAACACATAGGAATGATGCTATGGGGAAGGGATGTCCTTCCACATTTGTGACACCAAGGGCTACCCCAGAGCGTGGCACTAGTGTAGCATTGGCATTAGTCAGTAGTTAGCACTGGCAGCTGTCCGTGGTAGTGCTTTCAATCCCACTCTTTTTCCCACTTCAGCAGACTTTTGAAAGAGGAATTAAGCAGATTAATTGCATGAAAATTGAGTGAGAAATATCTTGAATGTCTGAGCTTCTGAAACAGCATGACAGCTCCCAGGAAAACCAATCCTGGCATGGATTTTTGGACCAGTGCTGGTTCTGAATTCTCTCTCAGCTGTCTAGAGCTTCCTTCTATAAAAACAAGCTAAAATGCTGAAATTGCCCTCCTCAGAAAATAACCTCATAAAACTCTGAACAGTAAGTAAAATATTTAACTTTGAACCCAGTGAATGTTTATCTTCCTGACTCTTGGGAAAATATTAGATAGATTCCCAATTTCAACCTGAAGCAGTTTATTTGGCTGCTGTTCACAAGCCAGACACAGCAATAATGAAGGAAATTTTGTTTGATTCAGGTTGGGTAATATTGCCTGAGGGGTAACATCATTTTCACGTCCATACATCCAGCACTGGCACAAAACAGCGTGGACAGGTATGAAAAATGGATCATGGATCCTCGGTGCTAAAATTCCAGCTGATAGTTTCACTCTTGTGTAAACAATAATTGCCAATAAAAGTGTTGAAAAGAGAATGTGAAAATAAAAACACTGTTCAGTTTGTTAAAGCAAAATCATTTGCAGAAGTGACAAAAGAAAAAGAAATAAAGGAAAACAAAATAAAAAGAGTTAAAACAAATATAGCTGGTAAATAAAAGATCCAGGTACCAAAGAGCAAAATTTAATGAAAGCCAAAACTGTTAAATATGGATTCCTGTTGAGAAAAAATGTCAATGTCTTTAAGAGTTTTACCGTTACTCTATTTTTAAGAAAAGTGTAGTAAAAATACATATTACAAGTTAACATTTTTCCACGCTTTTGTCCTATTCCTCTTTTTTTTTTTTTTTTTTTAACCCCATCACTGATCAAAAGCCTTTGAAAACCGCATCCCACATCTTCATGTCACAGGTAGTCAGTCCTGGCACAGGTGCACTGCTTCCCACAATGCCATCGATGTCTGCGTGCCCAGCTGGGCTCCCTGTGACCTGCCACCATGGTGATCATGTCTTCGGAGGAGGACGGAGCACTGAAGGGCTTGGCAGCCTTCTCTGGGATGTGGCAAGATCTGAGACAGCAAATGACTCCGAGAGCTTTGTACATGGAAGCAGGCTAGTGTGAAGGATTGCTCCGACCATGTTAGTGCTTACATAGAACTGAAGTTAAAGTTAAGGAAAGTGGGCTAAAAATAGTGATAATCAACACAGAGTGACTTGTAGAGGTGTTTGGAGAGCTGATGACAGAACTCATGTTTGGTGATGAGAGGTGAAGACCACAAGGGTTTCCAGCAGCAGAGAGAGGAAAACACAGTGGCACAAGACATGCTGTGCCTGAGCTTCAGACCTTGATTCTTTGACTTGCTGGTGTCCAAAGCGTTGCAAGACAAGCAGGTAGATGGAACAGATGCTTTGGACCAGGCTGGTGTTAAAGGTGGTAAACGTATTGCTCTACAGAGTACACTAATGGAAACCGGTGTTCAGGCAGTTTCCAGCCCTATGGACAGCTGTATGGGCCAATCCTCCTCATAAACTTGTGCCAGTCATTTGCCTGTATAACTTCGTCTTCAGTTGCATCTCTTCCTTTTCTGCTCCTCACTTGCTATGTTGCAGGAAGGGAAAAAAAAAAAAGAAAAAAAGAGAGAGAAAAAAGCAGTTCAAAATGCTCCGATAGCAGCTCAGTCCCCGGGCAGATATTTGCTGAGTGAGAGAAGTTTTGAACTTTATGTGCCATCGGTGATGGGACAAGGCTGGGTGGCTTCACTGTGGTCCCTGCCCTGCAAATCTTCTCGTGCTCTAGATACTCCCGTAGTGATTCTTCACTTTTGGGGAAGCATCTCACACCCACCAGGATGGGAAGTGTCCATGCCAAAGATTCACAGAATGAATCTTTTGTGTGGTTCTGGAAAACCATCCTTGTCCCTTTGATTCCTGTAGCTGGGCTCCCAGCTGCCTGTCCATCAGCATGGGTTTCTGCAATACCGAGTTTTGTGTCAGCAATCTGCTTTTCTGGCTTGGGGATGCTTTCCCCTCGCTAAGGATACACGAGTGGGGATCTGCTACGTTTGGCATTGTAACGAGAGAACAGGCCACAGCTTTACAGGAAGGTTGAGTTTGACCAGCTCTGATGCAATCATATGTCATGAATGCTTGAATGAAGCTCTTATAGGATCTCCTTTATGTTTGCTTCAACAGTTCCTTCCAGAAAGCCATTCTGGCCAACTGTCTAAAATATGTCCCTTTCCATTAGAAAAATGGCCATAAAGGGATTTCAGAGCAAAAAGGCTGGGTTATTCCCATTGCAGCCCCATGACTTCTAGTGTGTTTTACTGGTTAATAGGCAGCCATCTAGAACTGGATGTCTTGAGATGATATTCCCGGCTCAAGGTGGTTCCCTTATGTGACCACCAAAAAGGGAGCATACACAGAAGCTAAGCAATGAAGAAAGGGTTCACAATTGCTTATTAGCCCCCAGTATCCTAGGCAGGAGAGTGGCATGTAAGGGGAATACTGCATTTATCTTCTCTCTTCCATAAACAGCAGCTACCATGATCTTAGACCAGCCACCTGCTCTAATATGCCATGCATGATGCTCTCCTCTCCAGGCACATAATTCTTCTCTTGGACTGCCACTCACCATCTCTGGAAGAATTAACACTTTATCATCAGGTTACCTGGGGTTTCCAAACTCACTCATATCTTCGCTTCTGTAAGACAGCCTCATATTCTTTTTCAGTTTCTTCTTGCGTTGAGTCCTTCCTGTTGCAGGGAGAGCCATTCGCAGCTCTGTCTGCCTTGTTGCAATAACTCCACACCCATTTCACAACAGAAATCACGATAGACAAAAGGGGTTGATGTTGACACCCTGCTGGGAGTTCAACTTGTCATTCATCAGAATTTCTTTTTGCTGTTAGTAGCTCAGATGTTACGGTTTGCATCCCAAACTAAACCAGATTAAAGGGCTGAGCAGGGAAAGGGGAAAGGACTGATGTTACCCTGACACCACAGGAATTAGTAAGAAAAAATGTATATATTGCACACACTAAGACTTATTAACAACCAAGTTAAAACAAAATGGCATAGTCCTCATTAGTGTTCCAGTGGTTCTTTGATCAGGGATGGTTCACGAGTCTGTTAAATCTCATTATGCTCTCCTTATTGCAGTACAGACCTGTTTCTGTTCTCCTGCCGGTGGATCTGTTTGCAAAAGAAAAAGGGAAATAGATTTGATTTCCTCGAGAAGATCCATCCAATTGTCCCTTCTGTCATCGTCATTTGTCTTGTTGGTGTTGGGTTTGTTTTTGGCTCTGGAGGGGGTGGAGTTGGGCTGTCCCTGCTCTCACCCAGGCAATGGGTCAAAAGGCCAATTATAATCCCGTGGCTCCCAGGGACATGCCAGTGCTGTGGCTCATGCACGGGATCGTCTGCATGGATTTGGGGAAATCGTGGCTGACCACACGTCCGTTTTCTCCACTGCCTCCTGCTGCAGCCGGCCTGGGAAGGGTTGATGTCCGTATGGCTTCGTTGATTGATTGCTGTGGGATTAAACAAAAACCCTTTTTAGGAAAGACGGGGGGGTCTCCCCCTGTCCTTAGCAATGTTGGAGAAATTACAATACAAAGAAATTGTGTTGTGCTTCTATCACTGTTCTCTCCTTCCCTGCCTTCATTCACTCTCACTTTCTGCATGTGCCTTCTGCGCCTTCTCTGTTAATTCACACCTTTTCTACATTCAAAATTAAATGCTTCTTCAATAATTTGGAGTATAAAGCAAATGTGCCATGTGCAAAAACTATCCAAACTCTACAACAACGGAACAATCACACTGGATCTGCTCAGAGGTACTGTGCACTTTCTCCCATATATATGCTATTACTACTCCTGTACTGTTACGTATGATGGGCTCTGACTCACTGCAAGCATATGTTTAACTTTCCACATGCAAGAAACTGAACATTGTTTTTGTCTACAGAGATAACTGAGGTAGCTAGGAAATGCAAACCTAATTCAGGAAACTAATTGTCATCTTCCTGTTCCAGATACTGTCCACAGCATTTGTTTTACAAGATCTAAGGAATCTAGTTTCTTAGAATTCTTAAACCAAGAGATAAAGTTCTTTTGGTTTCTTTGCATTTATGGCTATTTTCATTTTTTACACTTTTTCTTGTCCTTGTGCTCTCACTGCCTTGGAATTTCCTGAATCTGAATGTCAAAAAGAGTTATTGCACATTTTCAGTGAATGAGAAATGTTATTATTGCTGACAAAGTGTTAAGCACATTGTGAAACGGTGACATAAAGCCCAAAGGAATGATTGCTTATTTTCTTTTTGATTCTGGGTAAGTTTCAGTGCCCAGGGAAGTGAAAATCTCCCTAAATTTTATGAAACCTGATGCATGCTTCCTATTACATACTCACTTCCATGCTCATGCAAAGTAAAAACTGGATGTGTTACTGTTACAGCTCAGATCCTGCTGCACCCTTCTGCACAATGGTATCCGTGTAAGGGATCACCTCTGCTAGTCATCTGAGTCAAGAAGTACTTGTTCCACAGATGCTGCATTAAATGTGCATTCCCAAGGCTCTCAAATCTAATCCCTCTTGACAGGACACAAATTTAGGCACACCAGGAATTAGGACTGAAACAAATCTCTCAGGCCTTAGGAAGTACTCTGCTGCTAGACCATGACAGAACAGAGAAAAAGACCTTTCAGGAGACATCAGAGCACAGTTTGTCCTTCTGAAAACCCATAATTCTTTGGAGACCCCACTTCACCTACCCAGGGTACCTATCTGGGAGAAAGTTGTCCAACCAGGGTTCGAGGCTAGAAATCTGGCAAATGCTCTGAGCATCTGTCACTGCTATTTGCCTACCTGCAAATAGTGCCAACAGGATGCCAGCAGAGGGAACAACAGGATCTGATTCATTACTACACTACCCCAGTTCTATCTTGCTGTTAACTGCTTGAGTTGGGGGATTTTTTTTACTGCAGGAAAGGCTGTATCACACCAACTCCAACACACTTCATCCATGCTGCACACACATTGCCATAGCCTGCTTTAAGGAATGGCAATGTGTTCCTGTTACCATTTGTGCTATGATTTCACTCTATATCTGGACTTTGAATGAGTATTATGCCACATGTCTGATCTTGCATCAGCTCATGGGTTAGGACTCATTTATCCTCTCTTAGCTTCCTTTGGTGCTCCTATTTCTTTCTAGCAAGTCAAGTAATAAGATCACTTCATTATCCCTATGTCTTTTCTTCCACCCATGTTCTGGGCTGCATCCGTCTCTGAAGGCAGCTTTGGAGCCAGGGTGGTGTCAGAGAGAAGGTGTGAAAGGCCTGGGAATGGGTTGCCACCTTCATCCGCTTTGATTCACTTCTGGACTTGTAACAAAACTCGATTAAGGCAACCAGCATGGCTAGTCCGAGCCCACCGATGAGGATATAGAAAACCCCCGCCACATTGCTGAGACTCAGAGCGCTCGTCTTGTCCTGGAAGAGAAAGGAGAAGGGAGGGTGGGGAGGGCACGTGGGAAAGAGAACAACAAAATTAATATGAGATTGTTCTGGTAGAGATGCTGTACAATAGAACAACGTTGGCATTACATCATCTCCCTCTTTAAGTGCGTACGTGACATTTCTAAGAACGTTTTCAATTTTTAATTCGGTGTCTAGTAAATCTAACGTTTTCCTCACACAAACAAATAAACATTTTCTCAGCAGTGTGACTTTTTGTAAAGGTTTGGGATCGCCGTTTTTCAATTATCTAACTTGAATGCTTATTCACCCAAAATGTCTGGTTTAAATTATTGATTAAAGGAGGAAAAAAGTTCTCTGCCTGTGTGACATTTGCTTGTCCCTGTCTTGCCTGAAATAACCTGTTCTCTTGGAAATGCTCATTCCTTCATTCCTAGATTGTTTCCCCCGCAAATTCTGTTGCTGAGCAACACATCGAAATGGCTGGGTTTTCTTTTTTTTAATTTTATTCCTTTCCTCTCTAATATTGAGGTTGAGGTGACACCTGAGCCATCCTCATAAACACATTTCACTTCTGTGTAATAAGACAGTTATTTCATATGCAATCAAGAGCTGCTGATGCATGTCTAAGCTAATTATTTGGTTTGCAATAAATAGAGCTATTAATGGACTGCTACTCACAGCCAGCATTTGTGTTCTGATTTTACAATGCCTAAATGGCTCTCTGGGGAAGAGGTGAGTCTCAGAATGACTCATTTCATCAGCAGGGAAACTGACTCCCCACATCCAAACCAGACGTCACTCAGTGCCACTCTCAAAGTGTGGTCCATGCTGACCAGGTGGATTTGGGACGTTAGGATCACTCTGGGCAGTGCTAGGACTCAAACCTTCCATTGTGAGCCTGTTGCTGAGCCCCCTGTGAGCCTCCTGTGTTACAATGCCGCAGGTGTGATGGTCTCCACTGGTGGACAGCTTTGGTTCCTTTATTATGTAATGATCATACACCAGTCAGTTTGCAATCTTGTCGATGCTTCTTCTGTGCTCTCTCTTATGAGAGATTTCTGCAAATATCCTCCTAATTTCTGCAGTTTTCCGTATTTGAAGAGTAATATATCTGGTCTCTTATAATCTGCCTTCATGTATTTTTTTTTTCTCCCAGGCTTGACTGTACTTTTGTTCAGCTATCTCTGTGCTGATTACTAGGAAAAAACTTTTAAGCACCAGCAGAAAAATTTACGGAGTTTTTTTTAAGCAAAGATTTGGAAAAGCAGAGCAATTACTCTGAGAAAACTGGGTTACAACACATTATGTATTCTGCCTCTTCAAAGCCAGACTTGAGGGGCTGCACCAGCTTGAGAGGGACAAAGCCCCTGGAGGTGGACTGCCCTCCTTGACATCCTAATCTTTAATCCTGGTTCCTTAATGAAAAGTGGCTGATTAGCATGTGCTTAGGGGGAAAGATGGGACAGAGAAGGAGGCAGAGTTGCCTATTTGTCTGTCTTAATAATAATTTTCAACCCATACTTCCAGCTTGATTGGATAGAGGGGTGGAGATGTTCAAGATATGAAGGATCTTCAAGCTTCGTGAAAAAGCTTTAGAGAAGAAAAAATGCTTTAGTGCTCCCTCTCAAATAAAGTACCAGCATAACTCGCCATCAGGGGGACCACATGGGTCACGGGTCTTTGATTTCAGCCATACATCCTTGGAAAACCAGGCTTCATGAGAATACGAGTTTGAAGTTTTGCTGGCCACAATATTCTTGCAATCCCACCTCCAGTTTGTGAGTCATGGTCCAAATGGAGACATTCTCAACCAGATGTAAGGGTAGGAAGGTCTGGCAGCCAGAGTAGGCTAGTTCTTCATGTCCACTTTCTTCCTGATGTCACACCAAACTGACTGGTAAATGAGAGAAGATGGACCAAAGCAGTTGACTTCACCAGTATTTCACACAACTAATTTTAGGCCTGCTGTGAGGTACCTCCATTTGCTTTGCAGCGGCATAATTATTACCATTACCACCACTACTACTTGGATGATTTGGTTGAACTGAGTCTTCTCTCCCAGCAGTAGAGAAGCCAAGGAAAGCCCAGTGAGGAACAGCAATGGGCAGACTTGCTGGGATGGAAAGAACAGCTATGTTTCTCTTCTACCACCACGATAAGCTTTCTTCCAGTGCAGGCCTGGGAAGTGAAATCATTCCTTGACTT